>NC_065512.1:14799370-14839857 GCF_006386435.1 Epinephelus moara | reverse complement strand
TACATGATTTTGGACAACATACTATACTATGACTATTTTATATGATTTTGGACGACATACTATACTATGACTTTTTTCAAGATTTTGGACAACATACTATACTATGACTATTTTCAAAATTTTGGACGACATACTATACTATGACTTTTTTCAAGATTTTGGACGACATACTATACTGTGACTTTTTCCATGATTTTGGACGACATACTATAGTATGACCTTTTTTCATGATTTTGGACGACATACGATGCTATGACTTTTTTTTCCATGATTTTGGACGACATACTCCACTTTTTTTCATGATTTTGGGCGACGTACTATGTGATGACTTTTTTACATGATTTTGGACGACGTATTATACTATGACTTTTTTTTCATGATTTTGGATGACATATTATACTATGACTTTTTCTTGATTTTTGATAACTTTTTTCCGTCCTTTTGGATGATATACTATAGTATGACGTTTTTAAATGATTTTGGATGACATACTATACTGTGACTTTTTTTTAAAATGAGTTGGAACGACATACTATACCATGACTTTTTTTCATGGTTTTGGACGACATACTATACTATGACTTTTTTTTCACGATTTTGGATGACATACTTTACTTTCACTTTTTAATGAAAATTTGATTTCAAATTTTGATTTGCTTACACTCTTATGACTTTTCAATGAATATTTCATAAATGTGTTAATTCTTTTCCTGTCATTGGCAGTAATGTTGTTTTATCAACCCACAACAACATGAAACAAAACACTGGCCATGTAAACGGTTAAAAGCTTTCTCGTCACCTCGAGGAACTTCAGTTCGTTAAGGAAAAATAAGATGAACTGTGTCTTTTTTAACATGGCAAGATTATTTTCTGACCAGTCCAATTGTATATCAGTATGAATTCTCAGATTGAAAACCAGATTTATTTCACTGCCAGAAATTTACCTCATCTGTCCTCACCCTAGGGAAGTTCTACAACATTGGAGATCAGACGGGGCATGGTGAGGACCATTGTCAATTTGTGGACTCTTTCCTGGATGGAAGGACTGGCACCCAGATGTTAGCTGACCAGCTACCCAGCAGGCGAGGTATTTGAGTCAACTATAACCATTATTCATATCAAGTCTAAGTTATGTTGACTCTTAAACATTCCTCTGTGTCTTTATAACAGGATATTATAGAGCGTTGAGACAGGAACCTGTCCACTTTGGAGAGATTGGAGGGAAGTCACATGTCACTTATGTAGGCTGGTACGAGTGTGGCACACCTATACCTGGGAAGTGGTAAGACCTCACAGAGCTGTCCAGGAAGGATGACTTCCTTGGTAGAGAGAAAAAGGAAGAAGACGCCTGTCTAAGCCTGAAGGGAGGTGGGCCTTTCTTTCATGTTACCATGGACACTGTAGATTGGTCTGTCTGTTTGAACTCAGCCTACTCTCGCAGGTATGAACCTGCACAGGACTATTAGGTGTCACAAAACTCTATCGAGTGCATTTGTAACATTGGTCTTAATTTCTCTATTTATCAAAATGCATTCAGTGAAGGAATGCAGGAGTCTGCGTGAACCAAAATGTTGAATATACAGTAATTACAGAGAAAATGTTGGGAAGCTGGCTCCCAAAGTGTAATAACTTGTATGATATTATTTATCAAAGGGGATCTTTATTGAATATTCTGTGTGTGCTCGGACTTTTGAGATGAGAAAGTAAAAATTGTTCCCAAATCATGCATGTCAGTGAGCACACACTCTGTGTCATCTGTATACAGAAAGGGGCCAATCATACTTTCATTGTACATTTGGACCATGTAAAATACAAGTAAGCACAGACATGCAGAATTGACCCTCTGCTGGCCCTAAGGGATTATTAGCAGTTGCAGTTTGCACAGTATTAAACTTTTGTTCATATATGTATATGGTGTGAAATACAGTATGTATACCAGGGATCATATAGTTTGATGCATTTCAGGTAAAACAGCTTAAGCAAAATTGTTGATCTATTGTAAGAAAGCCAAAAGCTTGAGCTCATCATTTCTGTGGGGTCACTTGGAAAGATTTATGTATTTTTTAATGCTAGTGCAGTCATGTCCTGTATTTTATAGAAGAATAAAATATATATAAAAATGCTTTGATGTGGAAAAGACATAAGCAAATGACATAATTTATGTTTTTGTGTTCAACCTTACGACAAAGTGTACATAAAGCTATAAATCATTGGAGAGAAATTGTAAGGTTTTTTCCACATCTGTCATGACTACGGTTGTTTTTGATGCACCATGTATGTTTTCAGCAATAAATCTTGTTTTTATATTTACGGATATTCATTTCCATCTGAATTCAATGACTTGTATTGTAAAGGTAAAGTTAGACATTTAGGGCAGTGGTTCCAAACTGGTGGGTCGCGGGTCCTTTCTAAATGGATCGACTCACGAACATGTCAAGTTTGTAAAAAATACACTTTATTTTGAAGTACACTGAATTTCTGGCACAGAGCTTTTACTTTTAGGTGCCGTCTCCTGCTGTAGAGTGAGCAACTAACAGATGGCTGTCTATTTGTTGCTCACTCTACAGCAGGAAACGACAATTCAAAATAAAAGCTCTGTGCGGGAAATTCAATGTACTGTTGAATTAAGTGCATTTAAAAAGGACCTGCGTCCCACTTTTGGACCGCGACCCGACCAGTTAGAAACCGCAAACTTAACTGCAATTACAAACTACTCAGTCCAGTATGCTGGGAAATGTGGGCGTCGCTACAATATCAAACTGTGTGGGCCTTGAACTAATGACTAAGGAGAAATCTGAACCCTGTGGCTGGACCAGTTGGGAACCACTGATTTAGGGAATCTCAGTTATTCACGTGCTTGCTGAGAGTTAGATGAGATGATTGATGTGCACTCTCTTAAGTTACTTTTAGCAGCCGGCTAACTTAGCTTAGCACAAAGACTGGAATCAGGGGGGGAAGCTAGCCTGGCTCTATCAGGCTACCTCTAAAGCCTACTAATTAACATGTTTTATGTTGATAGTATAATTTACGGAAGCACAATGCATTTACCTAAGATAAAAAAAATATCTGCTCTTGTTTTGCAGAGATTATAGTCTCATTAATTCAGGAAAATGGGCATATTTTTTTCATAATTGTGACACAGGCAACCAGAAGAAGTAGCATCGCAGATAACCCCGCCATAAAATGGTGAATTGTCTTTTTCTTGCTTTGGTTGTAGCACAGATTAAACAAACAAGATGTAAAGTGGTAATTAGGGATTGGCGGATAATTACTGAGCATAAAGACATGAGAGTAGGATCAATCTCTCTCTGCAGTGAAGCTATTACGCTGATCAAATTTCCCAAAACGTCAAACTATGCCTTTAAGGGATGATGCATTGTCAGAGGGAGACATAAGCTGATCAGATTTAACAAATTCCTAACACTGTAACCGTATTAACATCGCAGACTATTTACAGTGGACAAACGCATCTGAAGAGAATGATCTCAGTTTGGCACAGACGAGGTGAAGAGCAACGCTAAACACACTTCTCTAAATTATCTTTAATAAACCCTGTGCGCTCAGTTCCTCTCACTCAACGAGACAGTTTGACATGAAATACCAACCGCACACTCCCTTGCCACATGTCCCCGCCAACCACAACCCACAGGCAGGAAAAACAAAATAGAAATACCAGCATTGCTACAGTTTTCCAAATCTGGGTGGAGGGAGAAGAGGAAGAGAGAAGCCAAACTTAACAAGAGACATGAACTCAGAAACCACAAAGTGAGACGGAGTGTTAAGAGAAAGACGGCAAGACAACGTGTGCGCCAGGAGGAACACAGAACCAAAACAAAACGAAGGACTCCGACTGGGTCTTAATCATTTATTAGGTTCAAGAAAAAAAATGTTACAGTTTATACATGAACAACTAATCTCACTTGAGGGTGGAGTTGATTTATTAGTAAAAACCAGTGATAAGAGAAAGATAAAGAGAGGAATAGCAAGCCTTACTGGAGATGATATAATTAGCTAAACAAAAGAAGTCTTCTTCATGACACTGGGATCTACACCTCCCATAAGCCATCACTTAGCTAGTGTTCCCAACACGGAGCAGTTTCATTGACACATCATTAATACCGACACGGTGGTGAAATTGATCAAATCAAGAAAACAACAAAACAAAACGACAAAGGGGGGTTACTTTTCATTAAGGTAGTGTCTTATAAATGCATCCAGACATAGTAGACTCAACACAAGCGGCTGAGATGTTTGTCATCGACACACAAATGCAGAATGCAGATGCTGATCTCACTCGCAAAATGAAGCGTTACCAGGAAAAGAACAAACAGTTTGTGCAACAGCCTGTTTTGGTCTCCCAGGTGTGTGCATACAGACTGGTTACATTTTACAGACACGAGAGGGCAGAGCAGACAGAGGTGGAGGTGACTGAAGAAGAGAGGAAAGTAACACAAGGAGAATACACCAGGGTCAGGGCAGAGTGGTGTGTTGAAGAGACAGCATACAAACACTAACCATCAGACTGGTGTGGGGGGGGGGGGGGGGGGGGTTGCTTGTTTCATATCTGGATTTGATATTTGTACTGGGGGGATGCAGAGCAGTAAACCATGTTTCCTGCACCCTCTCCAAACAGTTGGAGACACACACGGGAGGGGGGGGGGGGGGGTCAGTAATATCCGCTATCCTCTTTTACCGGTACCCAGGGCCTGGCTGAGTGTAGCCCTGACCGTAAGGGGGGCGGTTACGGGCATACGGGTTAGCAGCTCCTGGTGGAGGGGTGACAGTGTTGCCTGGAGGCGGGGTGTATCCTGGGCGGGGTTGGTACCCTGAGGCGGGCTGGGAGCTGGGTGGCAGGCTGTAGTTTGCAGGCTGGGAGGCCTGGGAGGTATAGTTTTGGGGGTTGAAGGCTCCTGGTGGATACTGCTGGGCTCCCTGAGATGGATGGGGCTGCTGCTGGCCACCCTGGAAGCCTGGAGCTGGAGCTGGACCGGAGGCTGGAGCCTGGGAGGAGGGAGGAGCGTAGTTCTGAAACTGCTGCTGCGGCTGAGGCTGTGGTGGGCCAGGCTGAGGGGCTCCGGGCTGAGAGCTGTATCCTGCAGAGACAGAGGAGGGAAGGAGCGTATTTAATTCATGCTAGAGATGAAAAAGAGCACCTTATTTCACAGCACAGCAGCTACCTTTTGTCTTGTCAAACCCTGACCATTTTAAATCTTACCAGAGTACTGCATACCGTACTGCTGCTGCTGAGGTGGGGCACCTGGCTGCTGTGGCGGGTATCCACCTGGAGCCTGGTACTGCTGATACACCTGACCTGAAGAGAGAGAGACAAGAACTGTCAGCACATATCAGTACACAGATAGAACCAAGACTAGAAGTATTGTCCTGTGATTGTACTGTATGCCTCCACGCTGCAGTAACAGTTTACATCAATGTCTGTCCAGGCTCATATGTTGCCATCACAGCAGACAATGCTTCAAACATGAATGCTGCCGCAAAGCTACACATTCTAAAACATGGATGCTTCACACACATCTTCCCTCCGACAGCAGAGAGGATCTATACAACCAGCAGAGCTTCAAAGTGGACACACAAGATTAAAGTCACCGAGACAGCATTTGATCAAAACGTGTCACCTGCTGTTCCTGAGTTATGATGTCGAGTAATGGCAGGAAAAGTTTTTTTTGCTGAATATTATGATGTCACAGTGAAGTTGACCTTTGACCTTTTGGGTATAAAATGTCATCATTTTTATTCTATTAGACATCTGAGAAATTATGTCATAATTTGTGTATGAATTCTTGAATTTTGACCAAAAAACATGTTTTGTGAGGTCACAGTAACCTTGACCTTTGACCATCAAATTCTAATCAGTTCATGACTGAGTCCAAGTGGACACTGACGCCAAATTTGAAGAAATTCCCTCAAAGTGTTCCTGAGATATTGCATTCATTTTCATGAGAATGACACAGATGAAGTAACAGTGACCTTGACTTTGACCTCTAAAATTGAATCAGTTCATCGTTGAGTCCAAGTGGACGTTTGTGCCAATATTTGACAAAAATTTCCTCAAGGTGTTCTTGAGATATTGCGCTCATGAGAATGGGATGGGCAGACAATGCCAAAACGTAATGCCTCTGGCTGCGGCTATCGCTGGTGCAGAGGCATGGAAAAAAGAAGGATCTTTTTATTTTATTTTTTATTTAGTTAACCTCTAACCAGGAAGTCCCATTGAGACTGAAAATCTCTTTTACAAGTGAGGTAGCAGCCAATAAGAGCACATTTAAAATGCAAGAAATACAAAATATAACACAAAAATCCACAATAAAACAACAACTAATCAAACACAGTGGCCTCTCAAGAAAAACAAGCACACGTCTGTCACCACATTCTGTATGATGCCCTTAAATTCATCAATGGATATAAAAAGCAACCACTTGGATAAGCGTAGCTGGTAACTACCAGAGCTGACACACAGAAGGGTGCAGAGGTAGGCTGGAAGTTTGCCCAATATTGCTTTACAGATAAAAATATACCAGTGCTGTTGTCTGTGAGTGGTCAGTGACGTCCAACCCACCAAATCATAAAGAATGCAGTGATGAATGAGTGACTTTGCATTTGTAATAAAACGTAGAGATGCATGGTATACTGAATCAAGGCTATGAGAAATGAGGAGGGTGCATGCATAAATAAAATGTCACCGTACTCATTCACAGACAGAGTCTAAGGATCTAAGTCGCTGTGAGGCAACAAGATATCTAATATCTAATTGAGTGATTATTTATTAAATCTATGGCCCTATTTACACTTTCAAATGTCTTCTATCCAGACGTAATTTAATACACTTCAGTTAACACTTGGCCACACATGAATCCAGGGATGAGCAATAGAACGATATTATATTGATATCATGACATGAGACTAAATATCGTCTTAGATTTTGTATATTGTAACATCGTAAATGTTGCGTTAGTCTGGTTTTACAGGCTGCGTTACAGTAAAGTGAAGTAATTTTCTGAACTTACCAGACTGTTATTTGCCTTTACCCACTTAGTTATTATATCCACATTACAGATGATTATGTATCAAAAATCTCATTGTGTAAATATTTAGGGAAAGCACCAACAGTCCAGTAGAAATATTTGGTCAGAAATATCTTCATATTTGATTTTCTCCTTATCGCCCATCCCTACATGAGTCAGGGTCAAGTCTAATCAATGTCAGTCCTACTCCAAAGTGGCAGCACACATGTGAAGCTGTTTGGTAAATGCCAAATCTGCCTTCCGGATTTCAGAACTTTAATTAACAGTCAACAGGTGGTAACAGCAGATAGCTGGCTAACAACTATCCAATACAGAGCGTTCTTTACAATTGTGTGTGCTTTTTTTTTCCAATGCTACTTTTAGGAGGCCAGATATTTCCCTGGGCTAATATTCTCTCTACATATGTTCATTTGCCACAAAATATGTTTTTGCTCTATTACAAAAGTAGTCTAATCATATACAAGCCTTCAACAAGAGCAGTATATATGAAGGAGGGCTTTAATCATCAATAACGCATGTTGTGATTGGCTATTCAGGGTGTCCACAGGTATCAGACACTTCATTTAATGCTTTTGAAGACCTTTTCTAGATCATCTATAACCAAATTTAAGATTCAAGCACTGTGAGTAAATATAAAGGATATGTGGTCCTGTGCAGAGGTAGGTTTTCTGTGGGAGCACTGTTATTACAGGAGTTAAATTAATCTACATTTTGCCAACAGGTAAGTGCAGTGTTTTTTCATCAGGTATCAAATTTGATCTATTTGTAATCAGAACTGACCGGCAGGCTGGTCTGCCTTGATAAGCGGCCTGCTGTCAAGGCTCTTACATAAACCACGTATTTTTGTAGTTACAGTTGGGAGGAATGAGATTGTGTATACGTCTTGGAGAGACAGTTGTATTTATACCCTCTTAACATCTGTCTTGAGTTCAATGGGATGGTAAATTCATCTTCACGAATGCGTCTTGGTTGCATTTACAGCTTTTTTTGCCATCAGACAGCGATCTGTGATGCATTAAGTAAGTAAGTGTAAATGGGGTCTCTGTATCTTCAAGGAAACACCTGTGCATCTGGACAGAATAACACACGACTGCTTCAGTAAAAACAGCTGCAACCGCTTTGATACAACTATTTGTAGCTAAAAGCCCAGTACCCACAGACGTCTCTCTCTGTGGGACTTTACAGTAAAATTTGTCTTCGAGCTAGAGAACAGCAGACAGGTGCCCGGGTAGACACAAACACACATATACACAAAGTTAAGGATCAAAACTGAGGTTGTCATATGTGTCGACTATCAAGGTACTATAGGCACACAGACACAGACAAGGAGGAGTCGTCCTCTGCACCAGCAGACATGTCTTTTTTTGCAGACAGTGACTTCCTGCTGCACTTTTATTAACAATGACTTCACCGGTCCACACTACATACGTGCACATGTGTAGGATGGACACCACTATCTCGACAGCTCCGGTCGTCTCGGTGTTGTGCCTTAAAAGGCCTCTTTATATCAAAAGACACCTGCAGCATCTTAATACTTATTAACACGTTTGAAAAGCATGATAAGTAATCAGTAGTATCTTTCTTGACAGTGATGCTGTCGCACATCTTTTCTACATCTGAAAAACATGGAAACTATTTTTCCTTGTTATTTTAACTTTGCTCATCAAGTTTTCCATTGAACGCCTGACTGTTCGGCAGACAAGCAAAGACTTGGCAAACTGGTGTTCTCCCTTAACAAGGCCCAAATTTTTCTCCCAAATCTCCTGCCTGGCATATAAATCGGTGTGACGACACATAAAAAGTACACAAAGAGAGAGGGCATAATGAAAAAGGGCCGCACCAGGGTTCACTGGTTTTTCAAGCGCTGGTAAAACTGGTGCTGATTTTCCACTCTTTGGGAGGGCTGACATAACACTTTACAATCCTTGAGAGTCTCAACAAAGCGAAGCTGAAAAGAGACTCCTATTAAATTATGTACTGTCAGGGAAATTTAATGCACACAGAAGTAACCCTGTTTTTTTGTATCCAATAATTCAAAAGCCTTTTTTTTTTTTTTGGTTTTTTTTTTTTTTTTTAAAGATATTTTTTGCGCATTTTTAAGCCTTTAATTGATAGGACAGATGAGCGTGAAGGGGGGAGAGAGAGAGGGAGTGACATGCAGCAAAGGGCCACATGCTGGAGTCAAACCCGGGCCGCTGCGGCAACAGCCTTGTACATGGGGCGCCTGCTCTACCACTAAGCCACCAGCGCCCCGCAAAAGCCCTTTTTACACAGAAAATGTGCAAGAGAGCCGCTATGGAGTCCCTTCATAATGCCACCTTTGCTTTATAACTATATATATGTATATATAAAACAGAGTGTCGGCCTGTAGTGTGACATATAACATATGCGTCAACAGCGCTTTCTAAACAGTAACGATGGATGGTATAATATGGGAATAACAACCATTTCCCATTCCTGTTACATGATGGTTGATCTCATCCTCCATTCAAAGGGTAAGGAGCTTATGGACACTTTCAGCTGCTGTTGTTTTTCTTTGAGTTAGCTGCTAACTGCTGCTAGCTGCTTTTTAAATCTCCCAGTGGTGGGTCGTACACCTAGCATTTCGTCAAAAAGTCACACCCATCCTGTCCTGCCGTCTGTCCTTTTTACACGTGCGTTGATTCGGGACTGTTACTGCCTCCGCTGCCAACTTAACCCTTAGAAACCTTGACATCACTTTTCTTGCACAGAGTTCAGAAGCCTTTCACAAGCATTTAAACCACTGAACACTGAGCAAATGGATTTGATTTCTTTGCAACACATGGGGAAAAAGGCAATGAGCAACTTGGCAAGACATTAGTAGATTAGGAAAATTATTAAAAATAAGCTATATTTATAATTATCACGAAAATTATATGACAGAATGTTTTTTTTTTTTTTTTTTACTTTTTAATTCAAATCATTTCATTATTTATTTGTGTTTTTGTACTGTTCTTTTTTATTTTTTATTTATTTATATATATATATATATATTTATATATATATATATATATATATATATATATATATGTATATATATATATATATTTTTAGGTAATTTTCTTGTACTTTTTACTAATTTTTTGCTAATTTTTGGGTCATCTCTTCTCAAGTTTATTTCCATGTTCTTGAAAGAAATTAAGCCAATTTGCTCAGGTTTCAAAGGGTTAAAGGTGAAAAAACTCTGTCCCCCCATTCCGAGACCGTACTTTACATCTAGAAAAGCGAGGTGGAATATTGGCGTGACATTACGGCCTACAACAGGCAGTGTAACATGGCTGAAAGAAGCACAGTAACCACTGAATTATTGTCCTGAAGAAGTCTTTGCAGCTGAAGCTCAATGAACCAGCAGTCAGAAAACAAGTCATATTACTTGCATTGCTAGACACTTGACAACTAAATATTTAGCTTGAAACAATGTACCTCTTCAGTGTCTTTTTATAAGCACTGTAGTGATGTGGCAACCATCTGTTATCTCACTGACAGCACCTTTAACATGAACATCACGGTCTTCATTGTATGAGAAGGCATGTGTGTTAAATTGGCATCTCCTCCTGTTCTCCCCGGTCTGTAATCCATCAGGGGTGTTATATAAGAATGATGGAAGGATGTGGCGCCGTCAGACCCTTTGGCCTGGGGAGTTCATTTCACTCCGGTGTAGCCAAGAGGTCAGCTACGAGCCTGCTGAGCGCTCACGGGACAAAGAAATGACTGGAGGCTCACTAAAGACAGAGCTGCAGTGCTTCAGCAGAAAACCACAAGTTGGGAAAATTATGTTCATTGGAACAAAGACGCATTTGGCTGTAGTTCTGCTGCACTCTTAGCATGCCTCAAGATGGAGTCATGAGAACAAGGTCCTATTTTTAAATAAACATATCACACCAAACGCATGTCTGCCCATCTGATAAAGAGCCTCGAGCAAATATGTGAGCAGTTGCTGCAAACACGTGTTTACAGTTTCTCTCTGTCTTGCACAGATGTTAATTATTGCCAAGGGTCTGTCAGCATCTGACAGACAACAGGTTGAAATCTGTACCATCTGCTTATGGATCTTGTTAGCAGCATTCTTATGGTACCAAGTAAACTGGGCTTGCACTGAAATGTGAGCTTAAGGCTAGCTTTAAAAGGCCACACATGCTCAGTTGGCATCCAATCTCATGTATTGCCTTTTATAAATTCTCGTGCATTGACTGGCTGTTCTGATTTGCCTCGAGGCTGTCATACTGACAAACAGTCTGCAGCCAGAGAAGGCAATAATGTGAGGAAAGGGTCGAGTGGGAGAGGAGGCTGGGCAGGATCTAGTTCATTGTCTGTGTGTGCCAACCATCTGCAGAATTGGAAGTCAGAAAAGAGACGAAGAAGGGAAACTGTAAGGAATGGATGGACTGTCCGTTGCCACATCAGGTTTCGAGATGTATCGAATGACCTGCTACAGGATTACAAGACGGTATCTAGCAAGAGCTGCCAATGTGTGTGATTACAAAACTTCACTGATCTCAGTGGGGAAATTACGTTTTTTGCCTGCATAGTGAGGTCAAAGTGCAGCTTCAGGTCAGGAAAGCTGCAACCCCCCAAACATATACATTTGTGTATCAATTACTCATCCTGTGTTACATTGAACTCGTAAAGAAAACTTTGTATTTCCTGCTTGCCTCTGGTGAATCAAGAAGGCAAAAACAGATAAAATTCTTGGTAAACTGAAGTTATAGGGGTCTGTGTTTTATTGAGGAATCCGAACTCTCGCTCTCAAACACCAAAGTCACACAATTACACAAACAAACTAACTGAAGGAGGCAGTGAAAGACCAGCAGCTCCTATCGAGTCAAAATTACTTTGTGTCAATGGAGACTGGCTTTGAAGAGAGAACAGATGAGTTTCACTTTTAGTTCAGTTATAAATGGAACTATTTACAGACTGTAACAACAATCTATCGCAGGGATTCATACTTCTGCATCGAAATCGACGCTGTACCCTACGCCGTAGCCTGACGTGCACCTCCCCAGAAATGTAACTACACGTCGCAGCGACGCAGACCTCCTGTCTATTTTTGTAAGCTGAAACCATTTCCCTCCGTGGAAACGCAGCTTGTATTTACTTTAATTTCACAGATAAGAAACAATAAATTGTGAAGACAATAAAGCCTCCACAAATATAGCATTTTAAATCTTGTGTGTGATTTATCCTGGCTTCATATGAGCTGAGGAAATCTCTGCATGTCGCTAGGCTAATTTATACAATTTAAAATGCCATAGGCTTGTGCTAATAACGTTAGCATGTTGTATTTGTTTGGAAGAACGTGTTTAGTAGAACACCGTTGTTTTGTCAGTGAACCTTGTGAGTTGTAATGGACCTGAATTTTGTAACGTTACCTTTGTTAAATGTTGCTGTTGTCCCTGGCTTCATATGAGAAGAGGAAAAGTTTGCTAGCCACTCGGCTAATTTATACAACGTAAAATACCATAGTCTTGTGCTAATAACATTAGCATGATGTATTTGTGGGGAAAATGTGTCCAGATAAAGACAAGTTCTTTGTCTATGAATGCTGTCAGTTATAAAAAAGCTGATTTGTGTACTTGTGTTTGAAATCGTCGATATTAAGCCATGGGCAGCAGTAGCTCAGTCCAACCCAAGTCCGTCCCATAGGGACTTGGGTTGGGAACCGGAGGGTCGCCTATTCGAGTCCCCATCCGGACCAAATATGGAGCGTGGACTGGTGGCTGGAGAGGTGCCAGTTCACCTCCTGGGCACTGCTGAGGTACCCTTGAGCAAGGCACCGAACCCCCGAACCCCTCGGGGCACCTGACCAAGGCAGCCCCCTCACTCTGACATCTCTCCACTTTGTGCATGTATAGGTCCTGTTTGTGCATGTGTGTGTCGTTTGGACCTGTGTGTTAATGACAACGGAGTGAAAAAATTGAATTTCCTCTCAGGGGGATTAATAAAGTATATAAAAAAAAAAAAAAAAGTTTAATGTGTGTTTTGAATCAACTAAAACTAAACACAGACCCCTATGACCTGTTTTTGGATTCTTCGGTCATAACAGGGTAACCACTTCATACGCAATGTTCGTTCTAGCTGCCTACACCCAGTCCTTGACCTGAACCAGTTGTTCTCAAACATTTTTTTATCCAATATACCCCCACAGCTCCAATGAGCACAAGCATCCCTTCAGTACACCAGCTGGTAAACCCCCTGACTGAACAAGTCTTCATCTGGATCAACTAAACTCTTATTGAGCCCTATGGCCAGGCTCTGCAGCGCCACCAGGCCAAACCACAAACCACCAGTTAAATGGAAGTTATACCACATGTGAGCTGATCCTCTGTGTTGCAGGTGTGGTCAGTCAAGAGTCAGCAGTGTGACCGCTCCGTGAACATGCTCCAGCTCTCACAGGGTGCAAGGAGGAGGCATCTCCTTTGCTCCAGTGGTCTCCAAATCCAGCGGGGCCAAACCACAAGCTGAAAACAATCTGGTCCACTAACAGCGTAAACAATACAATATGCCTAACCTCTGTGGCTGCACCTGTCTGGGCCTTTCTTCATAACAACACGAGAAACAGCCAGAGAATTCCCTCATGCTAACAGACATAGTTGGATAAGGGAAATGGACACACAAGATTGGCACAGAGGATGATTTCCCAGAATGGTATTGTGCTGAGAATTAAGTAAAATAAGTCTGGTTTGTTTTTGCCAACACGCTGCCACATCCTTTGTTCATTTATCTTCATCCTGGCCTTGGGTTGGTCCGTGTTAAAGATCGCACACAGGGGAGGGCTTTGATAAAGTCTCTGCTGAGTAAGATAAACCCCAAATCCAAGGATACTCTTGTTTACAGAGTGTTGATTAAGATTCCACAGTGGTGAGACTCAAGTATCTTTTCTGCTGCAACAGCAGGAGGGATGTGATTCCCCCAAAACAAGGAACATGCACGTGCTAATAGAACATGCAGCAAACTGTCAACAAGTCTGTGAACTCATCCTAACTATTTTCCTCCTCAATATGTTCCTCTAACTGAAGTATTTGCTTTAATTTTTACATTTTCTTTGGAGTTTGCTCTCCTCATAACAAAACAATACTCTACCACTCTGTTAACATTTCATCTAATCTAATTGCTGACAGGATATTAGATCTGTAATCTAGTCAGGAATAAAACAACACAGCTAACTAAACAAAGGTAGCATAGCAGGGTCTGGTGTATTCTTTGATCCGAGTCTGTTACACAAATATGAAATTATATTTGATCGTGTAATTGTTTTCAGAGTGGACACAGTCAAGCGAGGCATGAAATTACTTCTCACACACAGCAGGATGATGACGACTGCAGCGGTGACTGCTCATAGTCTTGGAGTAAATCCTTTAGTCACAGTTATGAAGAAAAGGAAAGGGGGTCATTTTGCATAACGAGCCTGTGTGAATGTGCTGTACTGACAGGAATAAACTCATACGAACATAAAAAATTATAATACTTCAGTGTCTATAATTTTATACGTTTTACTGTCATAGATTTTGATTTCTTTTTATGGTTTTTACTGCTGTACTGTGTGAGTGGACCACGACTCTGAGACGATGCACAGCAACCTGAGAGGGGAGTAACATATCTGTCTGGGTGGTGGAGTGTTAAGCCTAGTTCACATTACACGATTTTCAAAGCGATTTTGACGTCGCAGAAGATCTTGAGAGTCACCTTGGGTCGGAGGTGAGTTGGCAGATAGTCTGCCACGACGAGTCCTCATGTGTGAACAAGCCTGCAAACAAGTCGCCCCCTCGTCTGTGACTGGGACTGGATATCTGGCATGCTAGAAAACTGCAGAAGTCTGACACGACTGACAAAGAGCATCAGCCAATGAGAGGCGGGACACGTCCCACGTCAGCACGCAGGAGGACGGAAGAAATGAGGAGGACAAGCCGCAGGGTTGCCAGGTCCGCTTATTAGTCGCGACTTTGGGCTTTTTTTTTGTAAAGTCGCTTACAAATATTGGTAGTCGGGTTGCTTTTATCTGGGCTTGTTCCTAAAGTGGAGTTGCTTATTTGGGCTTGCTCTCTAAACGTCGCCTTTCTCTATATATATCCTTGGGCTTGCTCTCTAAACGTCGCCTTTCTCTATATATATCCGTTGCTTCTTTTGGGCTTGTTTCCGTAGCCCTGGTTGCTTGTTTCTCTCCCAAGATCTGGCAACACTGAGTCAAGTCAGCAAGCAACAACAACAATGGCGGCGTCCACAGGATCACGGGGTGCACGTTGTGTTTGGACCCAGGCCCTGGAGGCAGATCTGATTCAACACTGGGAAGAATATCCATGCCTTTACGATGTGTCGTGTCCAAGTTAAAAAACGTAGTTTGGTGATGTCACCGCGTTATCTGGGGCTCTGTCGGCGAGGGCTCGGTGGAGAAATCTTGTAGTGTGCACACACAGGTCGTAACGCAGTTGGCGAGACTCTCGATGACAGAAACACACGTTGCCAGGTATGATCGGGGTGACAATCGTGTAATGTGAACTAGCCTTTACATCTACTGCAAGAACCAATACTACTGATGAAGAATGTTTAAACCAGGGCGACAAACAAACGGCCCAGGGGCCAGAACTGGCCGGCCACAGGGTCCAATCCGGCCCACTAGATGACTTTGTACACCTAATATTGATGCACTTATTAAGGCTAAGAGGTGCCAGGTTTCTGGAGCAATTTAAACAGCGAGTAGATACTTCATGTAAAATGCTGCCTCAGAGGCTTTTCCACCCTGACCACAATACAGCTCTCTAAAAATAATAAAAAAATACATACTGTGGTCACATTTAAAGATATTTAACTTTGTGCAAGATATTGTCAACCAACAGCTTCAGTACAAAACAATCTGTATCAAAATTCAATCTTAAATCAACATGGGTGGAGCCCTGTCACTAAGGCACTGACAAAACTTCAGATTTGTATATGGATTGTCAGGCAGGGGATGACTCAACCTGCTTCTCCAACAGCTTCCACTTTAGTGGGAGTGGAACATTATGAAAAAAATGCACATTTAATAAAAGTGAGTAGCAGATGGACTGTTGTATTTGTACATAGTTTTCTAAGGATATCGCAGGCTGTTCATCATTTGTTTTGAACATTTTCAGAACGTACTTGTATTCTTTTTACACAAAAAAGGGAACATTTTGAAGGGGTTGTTATTTATGGGTTATTATGTAATGGTTTTACTGGCACGGCGCACAGACGTATGTGGTTGATGAACTACAATGAGTTTGACACCCCTGGTTTGAACTCTCTGAGACCCATCACTGATGCATTTCTTTTTTCTTTTGTATAGGGGGGCAGGGGATATTTATGGAGATAGCAGGTCAACAGTATATACCACATAGACGTGATATACATCATCTGAAAGCAGGGAACCTGACGATTAATTTGAGTTGCAGTTTAGCACTTTGTGTTACGTTTTCCTAGTCATAAATCAGTGATAAATGTGTTTTGGTTAGGTGCCTATTCAAACTTTAAAAGTTTAGAGTGTGTGAGGACTTAGAACATTATGATAGAAGTAAATAACGGCCATTCCCATGCTTAAATGTGTCTCTTAACTCCCTTATTGTCAATATACCTGCATATAAAGCCATGCATCCTTTGAATGTCTGGGGCCTGTAGTTTGTGTTTGTAAAGTTCCATGAGGCTGTGATAATCCTAGAGGTTACAATAGGTCACTTTATACAGTGATGTCAAGTTTCAAAAATGGTCTCACTGCAATGAAATCACTACTGTGGGGGCTATCATCATCACACATGAATAAAACTAGGCTCATTGAATCCACAAGAGTCTCAGCTTTCCAGTCATACCCAGTTTAGTCAATAACAAGACTGTTTAGGCACACCATAACTATTTTAAAACAACATTTTTAGAGTAGGCAAATATATCACATTTATACTGCGTGCACAAAAACTGCATGTTTTCGCCAAAAACTGCACGGGACCAGCATAAAGTAGGCATGTCGGTAAAGAGGGGAATCCCATTACCAATAAAACCCTTCTTCATTCGGATATCTTGAGGTTAGAGGTCAAGACACCGCTGTGAAAACAGCCTGCCAGTTTTTTTTCCTGGCCAAAATATAGCCCTAAGAGTAATTACCTGGCCTGTAAATCAAATCATACCCGCAAAGACTCGTCAGGGGATACGTTTTTATTTTTATTCTTCCTACCTCAGGTTTATAAGATCCCATCCCAGGCAGAAGTACTCATCGGAAAACGAAAGAGCTCGAACTAGTCGTTTAGGGCAACACATTCAAACTTGCTAAACAACAGGGGGTGACATTTTTACGAGGCTATATTGGTGATAATATTGGAAAAACATCCCACATAACGGCACCACTGTAAAAGAGAATGTAATTGCTTAACCACCCATACTGCAGGATCTCCTCCTCCCTGTGGTCATTAGGATATTATCCCATAATGCATTCTTTCCACACAAATATGCCTCAGTGTGTGTCTGTTTGAATAGTCACCAGTTGCGCTGTAATAAATATGGCATGTGTGTATATAGGATTTCTTGGAGGATATTGTAAGTGTGTGCACAGGTCTTACCGTCCATGCCGGCTGGGGGTCCCTGCTGTACTCCAGCATAGGGTGCCTGTGGTTGGGGGGGCACCACTGGCTGGGGGGCTGCAGACGAGGAGGAGGCAATGCTGTCAGGGGTTCCTGAGCGCTCTTCTGGTGCAACCGCTGGGGGAGCTACTCAGATGGCACAGAGGAGATGGGAATTATTTACATGATAGCTATACATTGAAACATAACCAATATGGATTGGGTAGGGTTGGATAGGGTGCAATACCTGGGGCCTGGTCCTCGCTCAGGCCAAAAGCGGAGATAACATTCTTGCTGACCTCGTCCTGGTTTTTTAACGGGTCGAAGGCGGACATGCTGGCTGCACTGACCGGAGTGGCCTGTTTAATTGTGGGGTCCGCCACCACCACTTTGCCTTCACGTCCATCCACTGATTCTAGAAACAACAGCCACAGCAGAGATGAAAAAGCAGCAGAGAAGAAGACACCGGCCTTGTTCAGACCGCCAGCCCAAATTCGTGTTTTGGCACACCCAGACTGATTTTAGAAAGTCTAGACAGCAAGAAACCACATGAAATGCAATTTTTGCAACATGGATCCAAACCACATTTGGAGGTGGTCTGAAATGCGATTTCAATCCTGCATGACAGAGACTGGCTTAAATTTGCCCAGAAGCTAACGCTAACCTTCGTACAGTCCCAACGAGGGCTCCGGTGTGATCGTATCCCTTTCAAAAGCTTTGTGATCCAGCCTTGAACTGCGGTGTGTTTTTTGAGACTTTGTAAAATAAACCCATAACCATTTTCCATGCTGAAAACAGTCAATGTTGCTGTTAGCCTCCATTTCTCATGTGTTGGAAATCCATGTCACTAGGGTGGCTATGTAGTTACTGATGCCACCTTGTCACCACAGCAACCCATGCTCATAGGTTGGTGATGCATGGACACACAAGTCTGACCTGATCACTTGCAAATAACAAATCTGATTTGCCTGCCATCTGAACACAGCCAAAATGTGGGGACAATGCAATGCATGTACACAACATTTTGACTCAACTATATATATGTAAAAGAAGATTTGTTATAACACCATTAACACAAAGGTGTAGCACAACAAGTATGACGATTTAAGGGTTTTTAATACGAACACTGCCAAAGCCTCATAAAAGACCTTGATTATACTCCACCTGTTTGTCTCAGCATGAGGCCAAACTGCAAATTACACATCACCAATGTTTATTCTCATCCTTGATTCCAGCCAAATCACAAATATGATTATGTACTTTTTAAGAATAGGGCCAAATTAAAAGTTACAGCTCAGAGAGAATCGTAAACGACAGCACAAAATCACTTTTACTACAATTTTACTACAGCAGCCTACTACCACACTGTAACATGACGACACATGTTCCTCGCATAAATGCTTCGGGAAGGGCCTTTTTCTGCACGAGATCAGCATGTGTGTGACTACAACCAAACTGGACTGAACCAGTATGTGCGCAGTTCATAATTAAAGCTACAAACGCAGTGCATAACGCCAGACAAATCTCCATGTGAAAACAAGTTGTTAAATTATTCTAACAATGACTGACCCTTATAAAGTGTCTCAGTCTGGTGCCAGCATCCCTGTGGGATACAGATCTTACGATTCTGGCAGCCGGCATGTGGAATATGAACAAGTGTTATTTGTTAAAGAGGCCATGAGATTCCCATCAGTGGTGTTAAGAGACCTAACAGACAGTTTGTGATTTAGAAAAACAAACAAAGAGAAATCAAACAACCTGGATTGTGTGTATGTGTGAACATATGGCATTGTCTAATGGGGCAGAATGTTGTGTGTGGATCCGACTAGTTTATGTGAGGACGATTCAAGACCCCTACACTTTGCGTGAGCGTCCTGTATCACCCTGTCAGGACTTGGTTTCCAATAATGACCTGCTTGCTGTACATTATCCCGCTTACGTCGTTCTCATGTTTCAACAATTCAAAGAGCAGGTGTGCACATGAGCACTGTAGGAAATGACTCCAGAAATCACAAAGAGTAAAATTTATTATCGTATTTTAAGCCGACGGACACTGGATTTTAAGGCTGATACCTGATATCGATATTTTACATTTTGGAAAATGTGACAATGATAAATTGTCATAACATAAACAATCTTAACATGGATCCATCAGATTAGTTTTTCTTTTTAAATTTTGACCAAGATACATATTAAGTAGGACACTTTACAGCTGAAAAATCAACTCATCGGTGCTCTCTGGTGGACAACTATTAAAAGGTGACACAGTTTCTACAGTAAAGTCCTTCAAACTTTGTTTCTGCAATGTAATTCCTTGATATATAGCAGCCAACATGTACAAACTGATATAAGCAATAAGCTAATATTGGCTGATTTGTCAGTTTAGATCTAACGTGTGTGCTCGTTTGTGGGGTGCTTACCACTGTCTGGTGCTGTAGCGGCCAAACCAGGCTCTGTGGGGGGCTCCAAGCTGTCCAGGAGGTTGTTGACTTTATTCCTGAGCTCAATGAGCTCCCTGCGCAGGTACTTCACCTGACTGGACTCCAAAGGCCGTGGCTGACCATTCACTGCGGATAACGAGAGACGAAGAGACAAGTGAGCAAATTTAACAAATCTGTATTTGTTTTGGGAATGAGACTGAACAAAGTCAGACATTCCTCTACCTCCGCACAGCTGTCTCCATTTGTGCGTTAGATCTCGAGGAGGGTGACAGATAGAACTTCACTCCTGAACGCTTTCACAGAAGACAACAATTCCCTGGTTCATACCTTTATTAATGGGGCTTTCTTGCCCATTACTGAATCTGGATCTCATTAGTTATGATCATTTCCCACTTGGGGCGATGTTGTCGTGAATTTGAACTGCGTGTTGACATAGATCATGGTCTAGATCTGAGTTATAGCCATGAGCTCCAAGTAATATCTGGGTCAGAGCGTGCAGAAGTGCATCAACAGCTCAGCAGATGGTAAACCAAACCAAAAGTGGCAGGAAAATGCTACCACAGAGATGCAGGTGGACTTAAAGGGATAGTTTGGATTTTTTGAAGCGGGACTGCCCTATAGTCAGTGTGTTGCCTACAGTAGATGGCAGTGGGCATGACCCCGGTTTGGAGAAGCAGGCAGGAGCACCACCTTGAAAGCTCAACAATGCATTGCTGTGAGTTAGGGTTAGCAGCAAAACATATTAACCTTTAAAAAAAAAAAAAAACAGCCTTAGTGGATCCCTATTTTGGGAATATTTTCATTGCTTTACCTTGCTGTCAGACTGCCAATTCTTTGGCACTACATTTTCTCAACCATACAACTTCCAAATTCCTACACATGAGCGCAACTGTGCCAAACACCGTTTTACGGCGCAGGTCAGCTGTTCGCATCAGACTTTCAGCAGTTTGTGGAAAAGACAATATACACTAGAAAATTTAAAAAATGACTGATAATGTCAGCAATGACGATATGCCATTAACTGTGGAGATAAAAGGATACCCTTGTGAACCAGTATAGAGAAGAACTTGTGCAGAGGGAGACTGAACAGGCCGAAAGAGAGAGGTGAAACTTCTGTTGAAACTGGAGGCAAAGAAAGAGCACAAGCTAACTATGTAAACTATAAGCTCATGCTCATGGACCTAGAGATCTACTGCTGCCATGACTGTGATGTGGTTACAACACATCTTCAGGATCTGTGTGAATCTGAGGATGCCAGAACTTCTCACTTTACTGGTTGTCTGGTTAGTCGCTTCATTTATTTGTAGGTTTTTAGCGTAATTTAACCTGATGGCTGGGCACAGCAGTGCTCTTCTACAAGTGTCTCTCTCGCTCATTTGGCAGGGGCTTCAAATAATCCTCTTGAGAAAAACATTCACTCCAAAACGCTGAGTGGTCTCAGTCTTGCGGTTGGAGTGTTGATGTCTATATTCAGTGTAACTAGCCACAGCTGTTTTCATTTCTTTGTTTGAAAAGCCCATTAAAACACAAGCTCGCACCATCTTAGAAATCTTTAGTAAAGTGAAGTTCAGTTTCAGTTTTATTGCACAACATCACTATCTGACCCAAACAGCTGACCTGCTGTGTGATACAGTTGCGCTAGTGCCAAAGGAAAGGGCTGCCTGACGACAAGGTAAAGCAGTGAAACTATTCTCAGTTTAGCACCCGCTTAGACTGATACTGATGTGCTTTTTTGGGGAGTAGGCCTTTTAGTAAGTGGCGAAAAAACGTTTTGCTGTTAACACCTGTCCACAGCAGTACCTTGCTTAGTATCCATGGCAGTACTCCTGCCTGCTTCTCCAAACTGGGGGCGTGTAGTTAACAGCATATCATTACTGCTGACACAATCAGTCATTTTTAAAATGTTCTTGTATATGTTGTCTTTACCATAAACTGCTGAAAGTCTGACCCAAACAGTTGACCTGCGCCGTAAAACAGTATCTGGCACAGTTTTGCTCATGTGTAGGATTTTGGAAGTTGTACAGTTGAAAAAATGTAGTGCCAAAGGAATTGGCAGTCTGAAGGCAACGTAAAGCAATGAAAATAATCTCAAATAGGGTCCACTAAGACTGATATTGATTTTTTAAGTGGCTAAAATACATTTTCCTGCTGACCCTAACTCCCAGCAATGCACTGCCGAGCTTTCAAGGTGGTACTCCTGCCTGCTTCTCCAAACTGGGGGCATGCTGACTGCCATCTACTGTAAGTAATTTACTGACTATGGATAAGAATCTCAGACAACTCCATGCCCAAACATCCAAACTATATCTTATAACATTGAGGCTGCATTAGAAGCAAAGGACACACTGTATTTTTTCAACTGGCAAGTAATGATTTACAGGTAAGTAGACAGACAAAATGTATAATAAGGTCATGATGAGTACAAACTGTATTATACAGTAACATCTGCTAATTTAAAATAAACACAATGGATACTCATAATTCTGCAGTGCATTGGTCTGGAAAAGCTGATAATTCTACACTAAGTATGTGGACATTATGAATAATGACCTGTCCCAATTCTGTTGGCTCCACACTGTAAATACCCGAGATTCATGTATCACATGCTTGAATCCACAAAGCTATTCACAACAGCCGCCGGGCTGACAGAGGAATTAATAGCTTCATTATCACATCCTGCCAGCTGACAATAGAGTTGGGGAATGCTGAGCAAAATGGTGCTGGTTTGTTGTGATTACTTAATGAAATAAAAGCACAACAATCAAACCAATAGGTTCCGTTATTACACTGTCAGACTGCAGGAAACACAGCACAGAGGCCTTCACACTCATTGACCCTATGTGACCTGTACCACATGTGTCGCTCTACCTCCTTTCAACCTTTATTTTCCTACTACAAATTGATCTAGGAGTGAAATTTCCATTGCAAAAAAAATGGATGTGAGAAAAGAGATCACCGGACATTCCTTTCTCACACAAGTTTGTCTGTTTGAGTGGATAATGCTGAACAGAGATGCACGGGGTCATGAGGCGCTACGCTGAGACACAGGCTGCCACGACATTCCAGCTACTCTCGCTCGTTTTGAGTCTTGACACATGTCCGCGAATATCAGGTCCACGTGAGGTCGTGACACGAAATGAGGAGCCAGGACTCAGATTTGATTAGGAGGAAGTAAGAAAGAGAAAAATCTTACAGCTCCCTGGCTAATAATAGCAGCAACACGAGGACTGACTGAGTTGGAGCAGAGTGCAGGAAACAGCATCATGTTGTCATTACAGATTCACGTTGGGCCATTTTAAGTTCAAATCATGATAAGATTATTAAATTTGTAGGATGCACATCCACAGTGTGCTGTGGTTTTGAGTTTTGCCTTCCACAGCTGACAGCAATATTGTGTTGACTCAGCTCTGACTTTTATTTATGCCTATATTCCCATACTAGTGACTCTCTACCAGAATTTTATTTCCTGGCAGGAAGGAACACAATTTAGACTATCCATTAGCCAAACACTAGGTCATCATCCTGCCTTTAAATTAATAACATCTACAGGACGTAGAATAATTCATAAACATTAACAGAAACACATGTAATGTAGAAACGGCCTGCTGGGAGACACAATCAGTGAAAAAAATCAAGTTGTATTTTGACATTTACAGACGCAGATCATGTGGTGTATTAGGCCTTTTATGGACATGTATTGAAAAGTAAGAATGAAAGAAAACTGTCCCAGATGGCATGTCTGATCAGTACAATTCAATATCAACTCGGATCAGCTTCAACAACATATCAATATTATATCAATACTGTGATATGAAACTAGATATCATCCTATATGGATACCTCATATTGCAAGTGTTGTCTTTTCGTGGTTTAAAAGGCTGCGTTACAGTAAAGTGATGTCATTTTCCGAACTTAGCGGACTGTTACAGCTGTTCTATTATTTGCCTTTACCCACTAAGTCATTATAACTACATTACATATGAATATTTATTTTAAGAATCTCATGTGTAATCAGGCTGACTCAGTCTGGCACTCCTAATGCATTAGAAAAGACCTTGAATCTGTTTTTGTCATGTGTTAATAGTATGGCTTGTCATATTGCTCTGGACTGAGTATGATTGTCTTGTTTCATTCATTCATTCATTTTCCGTAACCACTTATCCTCTTGAGGGTCACAGGGGGGCTGGAGCGTATCTCAGCTGACATTGGGCGAGAGGCGGGGTGCACCCTGGACAGGTCATCAGACCTTTTCTTTCTTTCTCCCTGTATGTAGTTTTCTGTTCTGTAAATCTGTTTTGCTTTACAAGAGGTGTGTTACAGAGAAAGGGGGGCTCAGTTCACATGTAATTATACCCAATAAACATAGTCGGAAAAAAAAATCTTGTGCAAATATTTAGTGAAAGCTCCAATAGTCAACCCTTAAGTATTGTTGCAATATCGATCACGGTATTTCGTAAAAAAAAATAAAAAATAAGGTGATCTGATTTTCGCCCGGCCCTACTTCAAAGGAAAAGCGGGTACAGCTGATTAATGGATGGAATATGAGTCATCTTTAATTTAGCACTGGTGTCTGCCTTCTTTGCTTCCATGGCAACAAAGTCTGCAAGTTACCAAAACTTAATCCATTTAACAGTACAATGTCTTATGACAAGAAAACCCCACAAAAAGCTCAAATTTAAAAAAAAACAACATGCTAATGTCTGGACAAGATCAAGTTTCTATTAAAGTTTTGTAATAAAACAATGCCATTTTAAGTATTGATCAAAATCATAACCTTGGTCAAGTATTAATCAATCAATACTAACTTATCTGCAAGTACTGTATGTAAGTTCTGCACAAAACCTGCATGCTCAACACAACGTAACGTCACTATAACTTAAAGCAGGCCTCACCCTGACACATTAGGGCAAGGCTAACTGGTTGTTTTGTTGGAATGTTAAACATTCTTTATGACCTACACCTTAAGTCACAGGGCTACTGATTGACTGTGGATTTAGCTGGGCTGGTCCATGTTTAAGATTAAGATTAGGGACCAGTATAACTGGCACAAATGGCTTTTGTTAACACATCAGTCCACTGCCTGTTACTTTGTTTGTTTGCTGAACCATCTCTAAGAAACACTTAAAAAATCCTCCCTAAATTAGTCAGAAGGGAGTGTAGGCAACTTTCATTCGGACAGAGGAAAAGATGAGGTTTGTTGTGTAAAACATAAGCTGGACTGCCCTCCAGTGACTGGCTGCTGTAACAGCTGGTGTGAAACAATTTGGTGTGCTGTTTATCATGATGACGCTATCACATGATTTAGGACATCTGCAGGCTTAAAGTTTGGATTCCTCAAGACAAGATTCACACACAGCATGGCTGCCTATGTCTATAAAGGGGAAATAGTAAGGAAATGCTTTGATATCTTACCAAATAAAGTCAGTTTGAGTATTCTACTGCACTGGATGGCAAATGAGAGGTCAGAGCTGTCGAAGATGGTGATGAGGTCATCATCTAGGAAAGGTAAAAGAGAGAGACCCGATGATAATATGTTTGATAATATGTTAAGACACTAAACAACATTGGAATTACATGGTCAAGTGAATAACTGACCTGGTCAAGTAAGTACTATCAGTATCATAAACTTTATGGTTTATAAAAAATAAGCTGGCCTGTGTCCTGACTCACCTTCATCCTTGTATTTGATGGTGACCTCGTCATTACTCTGCAGCTTTCCCCTGAAGACACGCTGCATCATCAGCACTAGCTCATCGTAAGTGATGTCTTCATTGTGGATGGGGATGCGTCTGATGTCGTCGCCCAGCTGGGCTTTGATGATCAGCTTCCCGCTCAGGTCCAGCTGGCCGTTCATGGTGCCGTCCGACCTCTTCTGCTCCCACCACTGTACAGGGTCAGAGGAGAGGTAAGTTTAACAGCCAACTACAGAACAAGCCAGACAAGCTAAGCCTGTTGTTCTAGCTTTCATTAACGCTTTCTCAGTGCTAATCAGGGCTTATCGGAGTATGAGAAATTAGCAACAGCTGAATTTGACTAACTTTAATCATGTTTATTACTAAAGAAGAAAAGCTATCATTTATACAATTGGTTAAGGAGGTAACAGATAACGTCAGGTATCCATAGTATCAAGGCAACTGACTATACTAACAATACTGTTTGCAAGTCAACATGCTGCACCCCACCAGGGCTGCTATATTGTGGTTAAATTAATAATGACGATGATCCCCTGCTCAGTATTAAAACAGCTGAATTATTTACAATAATCTGTACATCCATCTTTGTGAATAAATAAAACGATAACATCAAAACAGCCAAGTAAAAGTCAAACTGAGGCCTCAGGTATGACTGGGTCTGTATTAGTAGGTTAATAGGTCAGGGGAAGTGGCTGCTTTGAGTCATTACTTGTGATTAAAATGTGGCTTCTGCATTAACAAGAACACTGTCATTAACTTCAAATTAGCAGCTCCTCATTATTGTAACTGATCTTTATGTCGTCCTTGAAAGGCACTTTGACAATTACAAAGAGTGGGAGGGAGCTTCTCTTTACTTAACACTTGATGTAATGGACTCCCTCGATCTTTGAAGCTATTTAATGCCTCTCTCCCTGCAGGGCAGTGATGTGTCTTCTGAAGTCTGTTATACTGAATATAGTGTAATTCAATCAAGGGCGATGCCTACGGCTGCAGTGTCAGTATCACACAGATTCACTTGAGGTGCAAAGTCTAAGGGTCAAACATCATCCTGTGAGGTGGCAAAGACAACTCTATGCTACTACAGACTTTGACCCAAAATATCAAAGCTTTCAACTATGTCTATAGGATCTTTTAGAGGAATATGATGTGTGGTTATTTGTCTGCTTGACAGGTTGACCTCACAGATTGTGTTTGAGTTGCAATCCTACATCTGTGTAACTGCAATTTACATTCATTCATTATCAGTTGGTGACAAATGAACGTCACTCATTGATTGTGTGTAGTCAGCAGCTGGATTAACTATGACGTTACCTGCTGATTTTCTAGGCCGGACAATAAAACAACTGTGAATTTAATTCCAGAAATGCTACGGCTTTGACTTTCCTAGCCAGATGAATAATTGGCTGGATGCTAGGGATTGTGTGGTAGCTAGCGCTTTAGCATACACTTAGGATAAATGGGGACAACATAAAACAGATTTCTACCGAGACTGGATGCATTGATGTTTGGTAAAACGTTTGGTACACCGGAATTAAACATTTAAAATGTCACTGAAGTGACGCTAAAGCTGACTGTAACAGATCCTCAAACGCAGAGTCATATATCTGTCAGTGGCCCATAAACAGCTATCTAGTGACTGCTAACGTTAGCTAGGCCGTTTCATCACTGACCTGTCAATGGTGACAAGGTAAACTATGACTGTGGAATTAAAAGCAATAACATAGGTAATATCCAGTTGTAAAATTCCATGATCTACAGTAGTATAGCTTGCTATACTTTCACTTTATAGCAATCGCTCGGCAAAAGCGGTTTCCTGTGTAACTTGTAACAGCTACCTTTAATTTACCGGAGCTAACGTTAGCTTAACTAGCATTTTATTAAAACAGTATTGTATAAAACTCGCTTGCCTTGACACCAGAGAAGAATAGCAGTGTTCATTTTTGTAAGTAACTTCCTATGAATCATCCTCGACACCTGTTTGGGCGAGCTAACGTTAGCTCCCTGCGTAGCGAACTACCACTAGTAGCTGCTAACTAGCAAGCTAACCATTTAGCTAGCTAGCTAGCAACATAGCACTCAAACACTGAAACACAGAAGCTGCTGTGTGGCTATAAAACACTAAATTGTGTACGAAGACACTAAACAAAAGACAGTGTTTTACCCGAATCAGACGACTTGACCACGCTGTGTTTCACAGGTTTCTCCAAACCGTGAAAATCAAATCTGTTAGCTAGCCTAGCTAGACCCGGGTGCCAGCATCAGGAAGTGTCCTCCAACACTGTCAACGTCAACCAGTACGTGGCATTCATTCTGCGCAGGCGCAGATCGTCTGGAGCAAAGTGCATTGTGATGGATTGACTCACCTAAAAGTAAACATTACCAGATATCATGTGACAAGTTGAAGAGTATTCATCTTATTTTTTATTTGGTTTACAATGCATGTTCTATGCATGTACACTTGCTTTATGATAACGAATGAGAATACCTGAAAACAGAACAGTACAGGCAGATATTTAAATTACCACCTTTCTTTTTTAATGGCTTAAATTAATTCTGTGGGGTAAAAGAGGACATAGTGAGAGGTAGACTTAATGAAGGAGGCAGCATCAGCACATCTGCAGCAGAAGCTAAATCATTTAACACAAACAGTATATATTCATATTTTACATTTCTATTTCTTTGTATCTCCTATCCCTTATTTTAACTTGCACTATTTTTCTTTCATACATATTTCATGAGCATCACTGGAGGAAGCCTGAATCTAAGAGGGGAGCTTCACCCATTTTCAAAATTCATGCATGTTATTCCTATGGTCTAAGACAGTCCAAATATATTAGTGGAAATGAAAAATTCTCCCCCAAATCCAAAAACTAGAGAACTAAATCTCAATTCTGTGATGCTCCATAGACAATAAATGATGAAGATGTTACAGATGACACTGAGAGCACCCAGGGGAATGTTCTAAGTATATCGGTATATTCTCAGGTTCAGAGCTGAGAACACTACAATAGAATAATGCACATTTGGATATGACAAAACAAAACAAACATCCTGTGGGTCCACAAAAATCAGGCTCCTATTTATTATCTATGGAGCAGCTCCAGACTTGATACCCTGTGACATCACAAGCTCGAGACTTACTTCTCAGGTTTCTGGCTTTGAGAGGGGGCAGCTCATGTTCTCAAATATTGGCTAAACTTTACTTGGCCATGGAAAAAGCATATATGAATTCATAATTTAGGTGGTGCTCCCTTTAAAGATTTTCATTGCAGACAACTGCTTCTCTATAATTGTTATATAATAAATAAAAGAACTTGAAGTCAAATCATTTTTTGAGAGATAACAAGGATGTCCTTGAATGCTGCCATGTTTGTTGATGTTGCTTTGATGCCACTCCTGCTTGTGTGCAAAACACTTTAATCTGCTTTAAATAAATAACGGTGACAAGAAAATCCAGGTTCCTGCATAAATTGTTCATCTCACTCCGTTTTACATATAAATGTCAGGGAACACCGGTGTCTAAGGTACAATATTACATGATAATGACTAAATAAATAGACATGATTAAGATGCATAACTTGTAAATAAATTAAGATAAAAACAGTTTTGCCCAGTCACAGCTTTCTTCACGCCATTATTTCTGCTTCTTCTCCTGAGTAGCGTCAAACCATGAGTCTAACAGCTTTTTCATGTAATATAACTGCCAGGCGTGCACTTGAACAGCAACCACCATGATGAGGTACATAACAGTCACTGCAGAGAAGCCAAAAATGAAGCGGTAGGCCTTTCCGTGGCGGTAGAGCTGCTGCGCCACAGGAAACATCTCCATTCCACCATAAATGAGAGGCGCCACGGAGAACAACCCTGCACTGATCATGGATATGACCAGGTAACTGATATTGTTCTTTGGCAGTGACAAGCTGCTGCAGAGCAGAGGGAGGAAGCTGAGCAGGTAGGGGTACTCCCACTGGTACGGCATGGATACTGTGTCATGTGACACCAGGTTTAAGTGGCTGACAGTCACCTGTGCCGCCACCAGAAGCCAGAGGAGAAGGTGGACCAGGTTTAACTTGCGCACCTCTGACTTCAGGGAGGCACTGTAAAACAGATAACAGATAAACAAAGGTGTGTTAGCGTTCCTTGTTGATATTGTTGCTAGTCGGAGATAACTTCATATTTAATGATCAGTATCAGATCAGAGTTACTTGCCTCATTTGGTAAGATGGGGCCACCCTCTCTTTGTGTCTGTACACACTTCCATTGGCACCAGCAGCTCTGAGACCAACGCGTGACGTCATGTTGAGGGAAACCTTCTGATACACAACACAAATCCGAATTCAGAGCCAAACTTGACAGAAGCAGAGCTGCAACTAACTTTATTATTCTAATGATTTATCTATTTGGTCTATAGCAGTGGCTCCCAACTGGTGGGTCGAGGTCAAAAGGTGGGCCACGGGTCCATTCTGAATGGACCGGAAGTCACTCACAACATTACAAGTTTGTGAAAAACACACTTTATTTTCAGGTATAGCAAATTTCCATTATAGAACTTTTATCTTGAAGTGCTGTTTCCTGCTGCAGAGTGAGTGACTAACAGACAGCTACTTGACAGAGACAGAAAACTAGCTTGAGACATGGCCAAATGCAAGTATGATACTGAATGAGTTAAACTGTGTAGACCTTGAACTAATGACTGAGGAGAAATCTGGACCCTGTGGCTGGACCACTTGGGAACCACTGGTCTATAGTATGTTCAGAAATAGTGGAAAATGCCCATCACAATTTCCTAAACCCTAAGTGATGTTTCAAATTCTTTGTTTTGGCAGCATCCAAAGCCAAACATATTCAAGATGCTCAGGTGTGTTTAATTTACTATCACTTAAAAGAGAAAATCAGCAAATCCTGTTGAGTAATGTTCTACTTTTTGCTTGAAAATGACTCAAACAATTAATCATTTAGCAAAATAGCTGTAGTAAATCAGCTATTTGGTTAAGCCCTAGACACATCACTGCACATTGTTATCCTGCTCTTATCACAATATGAGACTGGACATGAGGCAGGTGTAACAACAAAAAGAAGATGCTACTACAAAGAAGAGAAAAACGAGTAAAAAAATGATATGAATTAAACTAATATAAGCCAGAACATTGTTTAATTCAATCACAAAGGTAATACCAGCTATTTAATTTAAAGTGAGTGATTTCAGGCGGATTAATTTGGCTGTTAGGGCGATATGAAGCACGCTAGCACGTTAGCAGCAGATGCTAGCTAACCTTATTCAGCATTACCTGTAAACACATCTAGTTAGGAGTACGTAACTACGTCACAAGCTTGCTGGGACATGCGTCGTGTTATTATCAGCAGAGTGTACACCATATCAAGTTTATCTTCCTTATAATGCTTACCGTTGCGTATTTCCGTACCGTTTAGCTGAGCTTCTTGAATGAATCTGTCCAAACAAAAGATGTGACAGATGTTACCAACCGCTCCGCGCATGCGCACAACCTCAGTCGTCAACAGGAAGTCCACTCCCACCGCAGCATCAGCATCTCTCCTCACAGCAGGGTGACAGTGATGCTCATTCAGTCCCATATGTAACAGCAACCTGGAATAAGCATGTTCAGGGCGTTTGCTGGGAAAATATGGTATCTTTCTAAAATATATCTACTGGTTTGTAAAGTTGAAGAGATTTCTTTGAGCTCATTCATCGCTTTTACCCTCTCAAGTGATTTTTTGTCATGTTCAAGAAGGAAATTGACACCATATGCACTTAAACATGCACCCAGAGATTGTCTCTCATTCGTTCTGGACTACATCTATGATGCTTTTGTACTTTGCTTTAGGGACGTACTGTTTTGGGCTTAGAAGTTACAAGAAAGACCTAAAACAGGAGTTTTTTTCCTGTGTAATCTCATCATATTGCTGGCCAACTTTTATATCCATAAATGGAAGGTATTAAAAACCAAACCCTCTGTCTGTACCTTTAAAAAGGAAGCAGAATCCTACATCAGGACTTTATATATCGCAAGCAATAGAAAAGCACAGGTGAATGATCTAAGTACATGGTAAAAATGTCTGTTTCCAAACCAAGAACACAACAATAGAATAGAGCTCATTTGAGTGTAAAAAAGAAAACCATTTTGTGGGTACAGGGTTAGTTTACAGGGTTTATATATAATGACATCACAAGTTTGAGACTTCTCTGGTTTCTGGCTTTGAGAGAAAGTAGCTCATGTTCACAAATATTGATTGAACTTTCCTAGGCCATGAAAATAACATATTTGAATTCTTAATTTAGGTGGTCTTCCTCTTTAATAGATATTTTATCTGACAGAATTGTACAGTAAGAGTTTGTAAAAGGGCAATATGTGTATTATGATCCCAGTTGTCCTTAAGAAAACTGGTGCATCTGTGCAGATTCTTGATGTGCAAAAATGCTTTAATTAATTATTACCCTATGAGTGATAACGTGATCATCATGATGGCCTCAAACATTCATCAGTCCAAGTGACCAAACAAACAGGTGTTTTGTGACACATTCTGCCCTTAGCCTATCTTATATTGTCTTACCTCATGTCCCAATGATGCTGGTGTCCAGTTCTCCAACCAATTTAACAGGTTGCAGGTAATTTGAGATGAGAAACTCACACTTGGAAGTGTCAACCTGGACAGGTGTCACCCAACAGTCCTGTCCACAATTTTCAGTAATTGATCTTTTTACAGTTTCTCCTCGATAATCCCTCACAGTGAGATCAACCACAAAGTTTTAAATTGATATACCAGCTCCAGACATAGGTGTTAATTTTACTTTCTTTGATCTTAGAAATAGAGATGTCAGCAACAGTGTTTTTTAAATTAAACAATTTTTATTTAGAAAAAAAAACATGAGCAATAATAACAAACGTGAAACATTAAGACATAGATCTTTGGTTACAACAATATTAGCGCCATTGTTAAAATGAGAAATATACATTTATTTTCCTTTAAACATTGTCATGCTTTACGTCCTTGTCATTGCATGTAGGTGACCGGCAGATAATGTAATAAATTATTGACATAACCGTTGTTATGAATTACTGTGACATCTAATACTTATTTTGACTGACTTTCTAATCTAAATTTATGTGATATTCCCCATATACATACCAAAATGTAGCTCACCAAAGATGCTGGGGAACTTAATTTTGTTTTTATGCTGGAGTAAGTAAGAATACATTTAGTTGTACTTTACATCTAAAATGATTTTGCTTTGAAATGAAACTTAATGCAGTCATTATCTCTTATCTCTTAATCCCTGATTGAAAGCATTGTATTGTAGTTACATCTCTACAACTGTATGTGTTCGTAAGCAGGGTCTGTGCTTTCTGATGTTACCCGTGTGTAACTTATAATTGTATAATACTTCAGTTCAGTTAGTGACAGAGATGCCGATGAGTGTTGGCTCTTCTTTATATTGTGATGTCATGTTTATTATAGCATTAAGAGTGGTTTTCATAGTTCAGGGCAAAATGGTGTGTTTGTTTGACATTGCATTTTTGTACAAAACGTTTTCTTTACATCCATAAACCTATAACAAACATTAACACATAAAATTAATATTACATTCTTACTCTTTGAATCTCACTCATGGGAGCAATTGTCATATAACATGTGTGTGATTATGTAATTAGACCTTGTATTTTTATTTTTGCGCCTACAAGTGATCACATTAAATGCAATTAATGGTTTACGACCTATACTAGTTGTCCCTTGTGTGTGTAAGGCCTTCAGTTAATTATTTTTTGGGTAGTCCACATGGGAGCTTGAGAAAATTATCCATTGAAAATCAGAATTAGGGTGTACACAGTTCACCTTCTACCAAAACTCACACGAGGTCATTTTACACGCTTGCTATTGTCAATAGAGAGACCCAAACTGTATTTGTACAAAGGTAAAAATGCAAAAATTGAAATGTCTGACCAAGATGAATATGCCGTCATGTTTGCTAGTGTATTTCACATTCTTCACCACATGGGGTAGCTGCCAGTTTTGAAGAGGTGCAGGGACAAAGTTTGACACTGCTGTTTGTGTTATCTTCTTTTTTGCGTACTCTTCACATGTTCCCTACATATGTTCGTATAAATTGCACTTTTATTGGTTTTTGGCACTCTTCCGTATGAAAACACATCTGCGGCCATCTTTAAAGTGTTCTTGAATGCCTTTTTATACATTCACATATTCAAAGCTGTTAAAGAAAACATCTTTATCCTACCTATTACAGCGATATAAGGCTATACAATATAAAAGCCGCTGTACATACAGACTTCAGATTTTTCCTCTCATCTCTGCTCTAAAGTGAATTATGATCATGTTTCATATTATACAAAATATGCTCCCACTTTGTTCTCACTAAAGCCTCTCTCCCTGCAGTTTGTGGTTTTACATTGGATATAACAAATACCCAGAGAAGGAGGAGTGAACATACTGCCCAGCATAAAGTCCTGAGGCCTGATCTGAGGGCAGCTGAATGTAAACAGTGTCCCCAGGTTGTAGAGGTAGTACTGCACTCCCTGATGCTTGATCTAGGAAACCCTTTTTGTATTCGTCATACGTGTACATCACTGGCTCATTGTTCCTCATCAGAGCCACCCACACGTTAGCTCCTTTGCAGTGAACATGGTAGGCAAAGTAATAAATGCCAGGCAAGTCACAGGTGAAGATTCCTGTGTCAGGGTTGTAGTTTTGGCGACCGTTGTACAGGAGCTTGTCAAAGATGACTGGAGTGCCCACAGGCGGGAAGGGAGTCGTTATTACTGCTGTGAATGCTGGCATTTCCAACCCACTGGCCCCCATCACTTCTGCCCCGTTGCCTCCATACTTGCCCTTCTTACCATAACCACCAGCCTTAACACCATCTAGTGCTGGGCCCATCTCAGAGAGCACTCCTGCCATGTCAGGAGACAGACCAGATGCTCCAGGTGGGCCTGGTGGTCCAGGAGGGCCAGGTAGACCTGGTTGTCCAGGGGGTCCTGATGAGCCCTCTTTCCCTGGGGGTCCTATGGGGCCAGGAAGACCTGGATTACCCTCACCTGCAATGCCTGATGGACCAGGTAGACCTCTCTCTCCTTTTGTCCCTGGAAGACCAGGAGGCCCGATTGGCCCTGCTGTGCCATCCATTCCAGGGATTCCTTTAGGACCTTGAGGTCCCACTTCACCAGGTAATCCACCTTGTCCTTTTGGCCCGGGAAGTCCTTGAGGACCAGGATTACCAGGTAGACCTTTGTGCCCAATGTCTCCTTTGGCACCACTTGGTCCTGGTGGACCTCTTGGTCCTGGCTCCCCACTCTCCCCAGGCAGGCCATCCTTACCAGGTATCCCAGTGGCACCAGGCTCACCCTGGGCTCCATCAAGCCCCTTAGGTCCTACTTCTCCACAGTCTCCTTTAGGACCAGGTGCACCTAAACCCCCTGGGGTTCCCATAGGGCCTGGAGGACCTGGTGGACCATTTGGTCCAGGGGGTCCAAGCATACCAGGTAGTCCACCGTGGCCCTTATCTCCTTTTGGACCTGGAAGTCCAGGTGGCCCACCCATACCTTTATCACCCTTTGGTCCTGGGAGTCCTGGTTTACCAAATCCAGGTAGCCCTGGCTTTCCTGGCAAACCTGGTGGTCCTGGATGACCTTTCCCACCTGGCATGCCTGGTTGTCCTGGCAGGCCATTTTGACCTGGCTTTCCTTGACCAGGTAGACCTGGTGGTCCAGGCGGTCCTCCTTCACCAGGTGGGCCTGCTGGTCCTACCTCTCCAGGATGTCCTTTCTCTCCTGGTGATCCTTGTGGCCCTGGTGCCCCATTCAACCCAGGTTTTCCAAATCCAGGCAGCCCTCTTGGGCCAGCAGGTCCTGGGGGCCCTGGAAGCCCTTTGTGACCAGGTTGTCCTGGCAGGCCCATCCCTTTGTCTCCCTTGGGTCCTGGTAATCCTGGTAGTCCTGGCAGACCTTTGTGACCTGGCTCTCCTTTGGGCCCTGGTTGGCCTGGTAATCCCTGTACCCCTGGTTTACCTATTCCTGGTAGCCCAGGGGGTCCTGGGGGACCCTGAGGCCCTGGCTGCCCAGCTGGCCCTTCTTCACCCCTAGGGCCCATTTCTCCTTGTGGTCCAGCCTCCCCATTTGCTCCTGGCTTGCCTGGCATTCCAGGCAAACCTGGTTTTCCTACTCCAGGCCCTCCTGGTGGACCAGGAGGTCCAGGTCGTCCCACAGGTCCAGGCAGTCCGTTCCCTGGAGGTCCAGGAGGCCCAGGAGGTCCTACAGATCCCTCTGGTCCAGGTGGTCCAGCTGGGCCTTGCTCTCCTTGTGGAATTCCCTCAGCACCACTAGGGATTGTCTGGCCTGTGTGGAACGAGAAAAATATTAAAGAAATAAACTGTAAAATAAAAATAATAATAAAAAAACTGAATGGATGTACACACACACAATGCACGTTATGATATTCAAAATAAAGAAACTGTTGTGCCTTTGCTGTGTTTTAGCAGGTGAAGTTGCACGTTCAAGATCTGAATGTATATTCTCGGAACTGTTTGTAGAAAATGTTTCCTGTCTCACCTTTGTCTTGTCCACCTTTATAGCCTCCTTTACGAGCAGTGTCTTTGCCCTTGTGCATGGGCATCTGGGGAAGCTCCTTCCTATAGTGGGGATACTGCATGTAGGGCACTTCTTTGCCGAGGTACTGTTGCTGGGGAAAGCCTTCTTTGGCCACGCCCATGTGTTGAAGGTGCTGCATCGGCTGGTACTGCTGAGGATGTTGCTTGTGTCCATAATATGCCCCAGCACCCACATAAGTGAGTACTGCGAGCTGTAGCAGCGTCAGGAAGTGGGGGGCAGGGAGGGGAGGCATGGCCAAGGCCTGTGTGGGAGGTAGAGGACGCAAAGTCAGTTTTTAAATCCCATAAAATAGTAAGTAGATCAAACATTGGTGTGGAATCAGGTTAGCATTTCTTGAAATACCATGAACCTTCGAGTGCATGAGACAAGTGGGTGACCTAATTTTTAAAATGCAGGTAATATGAGGTCACACTCTGTCTCCCTCTGCTGGATAGACATGAGAGCTACACAAGGATGGTGTGAACAGTCAGTTGCACAATATGTGTGTATCACCCATACAATATTGTAATGACAAGGATCAGAATGTCAGCTTCTGCTCAGCCTTTCAGTAAATAGGCTGGTTGAATGTGGGCAATTAGCAAAAAACCAAAGTTGGTATTTATGTTAACTACTATTCTATTTCTATTATTCTTTAAAAACACCATAATGAGTCCAGTTGTTTAGAGCTGTGTCATATGTTTTATGTATTTGTGTTCATGTTGGTCACTTTTATTACAAAACAAACAAATAAAAACCCAGGTGACTGGAAAAGTGATGAACAGGAAATAAATGCCAGTAAAAACAAAGAAATAATAATAATAAAAATCATTTCCTTCAATGACTTCCTCAAAAAATAGTGCCAAATAAAATGTCAACAACAACAGCAACAAAAGGGAAGGGCTTTAGGACTTGAATACAGAAATATAATATAATTGAAATAATATAGATTGACTTGATCCTGAGGGAGTTCCTCAGAGAGATGATACACATTCTTCAGACTGATACAAAACCACATTCAGATTAAAATTCTGGAAAGTTTTTTTCTCTATATAACCTCTTGGCCATGTCTCTAACCGCCAAATGTTGCAGAAAAATGACTGTATGAAGGCAGTTATAAATCTTGACATTTGATGTGGAGTTCTGAGACAAACAATGCCCACTTTTCTTAAAACACAGAGTACTTCTTAATTTTCATAATTTGTAATCTTTATTGATTGGATTGCTTATGTCAAATACTGGTTCGGTTCTTAAGGAGGTGACACTATACTTTCAGACTAGTGCAAACGAAATGTCCAAAATACATTTAGGTGTCTATTTTAGCTCAGATTTGTGTTCTGGAAAATTATGCAAAAAGTGCATATTTAATAACATAATGCACAATTTGCATAGTTAACATAAAATTTCAGAAAACGTGTTAAAAAGTCTTAATACCAGTAACCAACTGGGGAAGTTTGATGCTAATATGTCAACAAAATGAAATGAGAATTTTGAACCTGGCTTTACCCAATGCTGAGATTTGTGCTCCAGGAATGTATGCAAATGATAATGCTTCATTTGCATACTTGAACATAAAATTTCAGAAAACTTGTAATACAAAAAAACTGTCTTAATGTAAGTAATCAGCTGGGGAAGCTTCAAAATTATATCTATTGGTTTAAAATGTTACCTGATTCACCTGTAGTGTCTCCCCTTAATATTCTGGTGATTTATAACCTAATTGGAAAATATAATGCTTGAGAACAATAAGTTAAAATGTGCATTAAGCAAAAGCTTAAGCTGAAATGGGGTCTGGTAAACTCTTACAAGCCATTTAAAAATGAATACAAGACAAATACCAATGTGTCACTCTCACTGGGTAAACTGAGATGAACTGCAGTTACTGTAGCTGTCCACAAGATGGAGCCACACTTAATGTCTCACAGAATCTTTTCAATGTCCCCTGATGTCCATATTTTACTTTAAATGTGAGTAGAGAAAAATGTGATGCCTTTGAGTCAATTAACCAAAGATGCTTGAATACAAGTGCCATGATTAATTAGCTCTGCTTGTCTGTGTGGTGACATTAGAATGAGAACAACTGTTTGAACATGCATTCATCACATTATACACAACCTTTTTTTCTTTCTCTTTTTACAAGTGTGTGAAGTATTTCTACCACCTCCTAGTTAACTCAGTAGTATGCACACCACTCCTGCTGGTATTAATAAGAACATTCTTGTCGTTCCTGCATCACTGCAACACATTCAGCCAGATATTGACACACAAAGGAGTCACAAAAATAAAAGTTCTAATTAATGACACAAAAAGTCAAGTGAGAACATGACAGAAGAAGAAGCCTGGTCCAACAATAACATTTCCAAAGAAGCAGAGTTGTGTGCCAACTGTTCAGTTCAGACCAAACTAAGTTTTCTGCTTCAGATGGTCAGTAATGGAGCAAGTCAAGGGGGTTTTATTTGGCTCCACAGCCCATGAATAACCCACTATAATCTGCTTCTCTGAGTGTCTCCAGTCACTCTTTACACGTGCCATTTCCACCCCAGTCTCAGTCTACTCATCTCCTGCCACTCTCATTTTTATTACAGCCAACTCATCTGTAGTTTTCTAATTCACATCCTAAACCACATCCTCAGTGTCCATTCCATCACTGGCTCTTTGGATCTTTTCCGCCCTCTGAGTTTTTCTCAGTCGACTGGTGATTTTGACATGGCCGTGCCACTGTCTCCCCCGATGAGAGCTGGCCTTTGAAAGAAGCTCACCTAGCTTCCACAGCGACAGAGGCCAGACATGCCAAAGAGTCCGGAGGAATGCCGATGAGTTTTTCCAACAAGAACTTCGACCTATTTTTCAACGGAAGCTGTGGTCTGTTCTCAGTATCCTAATCGACAATGTGAGGTCTATTGATCATACAGAGTTGGAGAGGAAATGGACAAGAATGAAGTTGATCTCTGAGCATGAAAACCTGAGCATCAAGGCTTTTCTATTGTCTGTGTGAGGCTGTGTTGAGATCCCCAAGCAGATCAAAAAGGAAATATACCCAGTCTAATAAGAGAAAGAGAAGAATATATACTGTTTCTCTTAAAAGACTAAAAGGAATGGAAGTGTGTGAAGGCCTGAGGACGATTCTGGGATTCAAAACAGTCAGATGAAGTCGAACTACATGAATGAATGATTAATATGTACGACCACTAAAACATTTTTCATCAGTATATTATCGATTTAGAATTCTTTACAAATGGTGACACTATGTATGTTTGTATTGTAGGGTATGACTGAAAGACCTCTGGGAGATGGAGGCTGGTTGTTGGGGTAAGATGAAAGAGGTTCACAGATCCTGAGACATTTGTCACGTTAAAATATTCAGACACACTTTTGCAAACAAATGCTCACCATCAAGAAAGCTATTTGAAGTGTCTCAAGTGCCTGAAATGCTTTGAGGTTTTGTGAAAAAGGGTCAAACTTCAATGGCTTCTTTTCTGGCACAGAAGCCCCCAAGCCCCTCCATACATTGGAGTGATATTTATGTCACTAAATGTACAATTAAAGGACCAGTGTGTAGGATTTAGGGGGCTCTATCAATAGAAATGGTATATAATCTTCACAACTATGTTTTCATTAGTTTTAATTACATGAAAGTAAAACTGAAAAAACACTGGCGCCGCTGAGACATGGCGTGTCATGTGTATGCCACCCCTAGCACACACTGGATGTGTTGCACTGCAGCTTGTCAACAAATGACCACGCAAAGTTATTACTACTTTTGCTGAAAGATCTGTACCTCCTCTACCTATGCATTAGCTTAAAGGGATAGTGCACCCAAAAATGAAAATTCAGCCATTATCTACTCACCCATATGCCGACGGAGGCCCTGGTGAAGTTTTAGGGTCCTCACATCCCTTGCGGAGATTGGCGGGGGGAGCGGCTAGCACACCTAATGGCAGACGGCACCCCAGACTAACGTCCAAGAACACAAAATTGAAACCACAAATTATCTCCAACATGCTCATCCATAGTGATCCAAGTGTCCTGAAGCCCCGACATAAAAAGTTGTTTCGAAAAACGTCATATGAACTCTGTTTTTAGCCTCATTGTAGCCTGTAGCTCTGACTGCTTCTCTGTGCTC
>NC_065512.1:14785035-14799137 GCF_006386435.1 Epinephelus moara | reverse complement strand
GAGATACTTTGTGGTTTCAATTTTGTGTTCTTGGACGTTAGTCTGGGGCGCCGTCAGCCATTAGGTGTGCTAGCCGCTGCCCCCGCCGATCTCCGCAAAGGATGTGAGGACTCTAAAACTTCACCAGGGCCTCCGTCGGCATATGGGTGAGTAGATAATGGCTGAATTTTCATTTTTGGGTGCACTATCCCTTTAAAATCATGTGTAAGGAGCCCCTAATTAAACTTGATTTCCCACCTGAAGAGCTGATCTCCAGAGCGGTGACTCGCCAGGCAATATCATTTTGGCCACAGTCTTTATAATGACAGGATTATGGGTCATTTAGCTAGCTAGCAAATATTTCTTGACCTCAGCGAGTCTCTCATCCATTCTTTGTCACACATGAGACAGCAACAGCAACAGAGTTCTCTTCATGCATGGTGAGGAGAGGAGTCGAACTGCTATAGGAGCAGAGAAAATGAGCTGCGATGGGAGCTGGTATGTAGAAGAACACGTGGGGGGGGGGGGGAGGCATTTAATTCTGGGGGCGACAAGGCTGGAAATAGGACAGTGGTGCAAAGTGCAGTGTCCCAGAACGCTGACTCACCTCTTGCCACCACCAGTCTGGGGTTGTATATTGAAAATAATAGGGGTGTATTTTTCGATACCCTGCATTCACTGCTGGGGTGTTCTGGCCTTAAGAATTGATGTGTTTTCGTTCCCATAGAATGAGCCGTTTATATCTACAGGGCGGATCCTCTTCCATGGAGTCTGCCATGTCGTTTCTGCAGTAGCTCAGAATTAACAAATCAAACAGTGGCTCTAGACAGGACCATCTGTGTTTTTGCGTTGGCCACTATTCTCCTACATGCTTAGCACATGAAAGAAGTTTCAGTTGGTTGCAATTTGTAACCTTCATTAGCCTCATAATGAAGAGATAATACAGCCTATCAAGTCAAGGTGGCTATTCTGCAGTGGAAGTGGAAATTATCATGGTTCTGGTCACACTGTAGGAGAGAAAATTGTCATTAGGCATTTTTCAGAAATAAAAAGCCTTAAATCTTTATTTTATGTAAATGTGATTAATGATGGAACGGAGGACAAGCCTGCAGTAAGTGCACTTTTGACATATTTTCATTAATGATTTTCTTACAAATACTCAAGAGTATTCAAAGAGCTCTCCACTGGGGTAAATTAAATGATAAGATCAGTGTTGTCCATGTCTTCTACGATTTGTATAAAACTTACTTACAGAATTTACAGAAACTTGAAATCATTAAAATGTGATATCACGATAGTTATTAATTAAAAATATTTATGTTATATTTTTTTGGTTTTAGCTGCACTGAGATCAGTTATTTAGAATGTACATATTTCTCCTAATATGAGCATATGACCAAGTGCATAAGAAGGTTTAAGAAAATAAAGTTTTACAACCTTTTAACTGCCGGGAAAAAGCACCCAGCAGTGGTGGTATGTGCATGTAGATGCATACATATATGTATGTGTGTGTGTGTGTGTTTTTAAAGGGTTGGAAATATTCTGAAAAAACGTGTGACCACAGATCAGAGAGACCGTACAACAAGGGTCTGTTCAGTGTCACAGAGCAACACCATGATGTTGTCATGGCGACCGCAGAGTGATGGAAACACCTCCTGTCTTTACCTGGTGTGCTTTTCTCCAACACATTATTCTACATAAGTGTTACCTCCAGAGCGACTCGTTCATACAGCCGAGCCACTTTCACACACCTGACATAAACATTAAGCGGCATATTCCCATGTTTTCACTGCAGGGTGCAGTTAAAACAAAGTGACTATGAAGAGGTGCATTACACCAATAAGCTTTATTTTAAAACACTAGTGTCATCCCTACAGACGTGAGACATGAAGTCACATATAAATGTGCCACAGCTGTGAGAAGTCATGATGGCGTGAGTAACGTGGCGTGAGCTGTTTCTCTCATTTGTGAGATTTACAGTTTAATTTTTCACACGCTGGTGTAAAACAATCTGGCTCCCTCACTGATGACTCTCTGACAAGAAGTCATTTATAACAGGAACAGCAGCCATGTTCTACATTTTCATGCCAGGCAGATGTCACCCATGTGTCATTCAGTGTGTCAAATCTTAGACAAAAGAATACATACACAACATCATGTGCAATGGAGACCTATTTATGATCACTTTCAAAAACAAGTTCAAATAGTTTCCGAGAAGTGATCAGTTATGTATTTATGTATTATGTATTTACTTTACCTAAAAGAATGTTTCAATGCAACATATCTAAAAGCCTTGTGATTTGTTGGCTTTGTAAGTCTGTATGTATTTTCCTTGCTCCATACTGCAATCTAGAAATGTCATTTTTGTCCGTGGGATCAGACTGTCACACCGCCTGTGTAAAATGCTGCGATACTTCAGTAACAAAGTCCCAACGTCCTCAAACACGTTCGTCAGAAACAAAAAGTATCTTAGTTTGTTCCTTTTGCTACTATTGGTCCAATTTGTATGCCATATCAAACTACAAACGTTACTAAGAATAAATGAACAAGTTTCAAACGTAAAATTTGGTCAGGTTTTGTAGTTTGTAAACTTCTTGTGTCTGGATCAGCTGTAGACTGACTTGAGGGAGATGGCCGCCATCTTTATTTCAACATAGATGAGTGTACTGTGCTCTTGCTGCCACTAGATGGCATATAAAAGTGATCATGGGTGTTGACGTTTGGTCATGGACCTTCCATGTCCAGAGATGTAAAAAGGTACCCTGGTTGTGTTGGTTGTTGACGATCTGGGACACCGTGTCAAGTTCTGCCTGTTACATGCATTGTCCTCTTTCAAAATACAGTTCCGTTGTCACTGAAAATTTACGCACTGTGAATATAGACGCACTATGTTGGTAAAACACCGTGAACTTATGTCTTTTTTCCTCCAACAACTAACGCATGTGGTTGGGTTTAGGAAAAAAGAACAGGGTTTGGCTTTATCATCTTACAGGATGTGAACACCGCTCTCCCGGGTGAAAGTGTTTGTTGGATACTCTGACCTTTACTTTTGTTCTTGTGCCGAGCGCCGTTACCGGCCGCATATCATGCTGACGTTAAAGGACGGCTTTTTTCGACAGTGCCTGACGCCACAAGTCATTGCTCAAGCGCCAGATTGCGATGACTTCGGAGTGAGACCAGGTTGGTTGCATGGAGTATGCACACAATAGGGAAATACTACTTTCTCATTAACGTCATGCCCTGAACTTTGACCCTCTTACTCATACATCTGTTACCATGGAGATAAAACAACTTGCTCTTCACTGAGCTAGTTATTATGGCATACATTGTAGATTGTAAAATATTATAATCATGATAGTAAAGTAAGACGCTATACATTTCTATATCATTATTTAATAATTATGCCCTTTTATTGTTGATTGTTGTATTGATTATGTTATTCAATTCAACAATTATTATTCCTATTATTATTCAACTGGTCATCAGTCACCAAAATGCGCTGCCATCCATCATTGTGACTCCTGACAGCGGCTGTGATGTATTCTTTGCTGCACAGAGGATTGTAGGTCAGAACAGCCAGAAAAGCATGCTGGCTTGTATACTGCAAAATGTAGTAGAACATCCTGGTATGTTTGGCATACTGCATTTGACATACTATGCATTGGGACATACTAAATCTTTTTCTGGCATACTATAGTATGGTGATATGGGTATTGGAACGCACAGCATGAATGAGGTCAACAGGACTAAGTTAAGCAGAATGAAGTATAAGGTGCAATAAACTCAAAATGTAATATCCTCATATGAAGACACAGGGTCCCAGAAGTGAGGTTGAAGTTTGCCCAAGGGCATAATATTCAGTAAACTTTATAATCTTATGTATATGGCACTAATAAAATAGCAAACATAGGGAAATAGTAATTATTCATTGACTGTTTTCACACTTGCCACATCGTCTTGAGTTCTTCTATGAGTTCTGTCACTCACATTAACCATGCAACAACAGCCTAGAGGGACAAGGAGGTACAAATATCTGCAGTTCGGACCCTAACTTTTCAACATCTGCTGCCAAAATCATGTGTGGCTGGTCACACACCACTGAGCTCTCAGCATGTCCTGCCTGGCCCAGACAGTCTCAAAAATAAGCAAACCTCAGAGTCGTCCACATCATGTGTACCGTTTGTGTATGTGTGTGCCTCTGTTTCCCCGACTACTTCCAGATGTCCATCTTTTTTGACATTTTAAATAAACGCAACATAGTAAATCGCCCGTCAGGTGTGCGATGTGAGAGGACTCGTGGGCATCATGTGTCTGTAAGATGTTGTTCTTGCTGAGTCAACCTTCGCCCAGCGGAAGCTGAGGTGTCGTCTACTGCGGTTTATACAAGCTGCGATCTTCAGAATCTCATTAAAACCACAGCAGCAGTGCAACCCCCTGAACAAATGTGTAATGAAAGAATAAGGCTATCAAAACTGCAGTGTGTGGAAATGAACCTCAGCTTCCTGGTTACTTCTGATTTACCATTGCATGTAAGGAGAGGACATTAAAAACAGAAATTTGGACACATTTGGAAGGCTCACACATGACAAAGGGATGCTCACTGCAAAAACAAGAAATCTTTTCGAACTTCAAATTTTTAAACCTCTTAAAAAATGTGTCAGAGTTCAACAAAGTTATTGACACAAGATCAAATGCTTTAGAATTACCATCTATCTTTTTCTTTGTTGTTGTTGCATCAGTATTTCTATCAAACATAATAATAAGGAATTCACTACAACGTCGAGGTATATTCCAAACACACTACAGGTCTGAGTAATTCTGAGTTCAAGTCTGAATGTAGCTTGGCTTTAGTGTCAAGGGTCAAAGTTGGGGGATTGTATATCTGATGAAAAAGATACTGCTGTTACAGGGAAAAGGGGCAGCCTGCAAACAGCTCAGTCGGGTTTAGGAAGAAAATGTTGGTATTGTATGTTTCTGCAAACCAAACATACGTTACATTTACATGTTTCATATGCATCATATCAATGTTTCTAAAGTGAGGGTTTTTTTTGTTTTTTTTTTAAACAGCTTGCACTCAAAACTTTTAGTTTAGTACAATACTGTAACAAAGGTTTTTGGTACACCAGACACAAAACCAGTGTGTCACATGACCCTTGTCTAACAGGAATTTAATGTAAGTTTAACATATCTATTTTGTTGTTGTCTATGTCATATGAGCCTAAAAACATTAAGTGCACATTTTACAACATTGTTTTATCATTAAATTATAATATATTGTGGCAAGCTTGGGTTTCTCAATCACTGGAATTAGGCAAAGAGACCCAGACAACATTTGCATATGGGGCTCATGTGGATAGTAAATGTGCTGAAAAATGGGCCCTTTATGGGACTGTCCACAGGTTCAATAATGGCCCCATACTGATTGCCCACATGGTTGATTTTACCCAAGTGGGCTGCAGATAAGATCTCCATGTTGGGCTCATGCCAACTTGGTACCCAGGTAGCCCAAGCATAACCCATGCATGGCCCATTAGGGTAAACCCATCCATGTAGGCAATTGGCATGGGGCCATTATTGAACCAATGGACAAAGGGGCTGAAAAATGGGCCCTATATGTATAGATAATGATAATAATGTACAGATAATGTAATGTATGCAATGTGGTTTGCAGAAACATACAATACGGACATATTTTCTGGAGTCTGGATTGCCTGCAATCATNAAAATTAAAATTAAAAAAAAAAAAAAAAAAAAATTATTGAACCCGTGGACAAAGGGGCTGAAAAATGGGCCCTGTATGTACAGATAATGATGATAATGTACAGATAATGTATGCAATGTGGTTTGCATAAACATACAATACGGACATATTTTCTGGAGTCTGGATTGCCTGCAATCATATTGTCACTGTTTGTTAAATGTGCTGTATGTAACTCTGGAGAGTATAGTTGATTGTTGGGTCTCATTCTCATACATTCATTCATTTTCCATGACCGCTTATCCTGCTGGGGGTTAAGGGGGGACTGGAGCCTATATCAGCTGAGGAGCGGGGTACACCCTGGACAGGTCGCCACTCTAGGCAGACAACCATTTACGCTCACATTCACACCTAGGGCCTATTCAAAGTCACCGATTAACCTAACTTGTATGTCTTTGCACTGTGGGAGGAAGCCGGAGTACCTGGGGAAAACCTGCGCTGACACGGGGAGAACATGAAAGCTCCACACAGAGAGGCTCCCCCACCCCGGGGTTCAAACCAGGAACCCTCTTGCTCTGGGGCAACAACGCTAACCACTGCAACATGCTGCCAAGTCTCATTCCCAGGTCATCAAATATCTTCACTCTGAGTTGGTGGTTCAGTCTGACTACCAACCCAAAGCGTCTGCAGTTGATGATGTGGGAATGAAAGAATTAAAAAAAAACACTAGTAGCACTGAAGCCCAACATGGTAAGATTAATGTAAAAGTTACACATCTCTTTTTAAGCTGTTGTAATTTGCATCATACACGTCAACACCCAGCAATGCTGGACAGGAATAACATAAGAGATACAAAAAATGTGGGGGAGCTGCTGCTGGCTGATTCCTCAGTCATGGAAACACACCTGTCTCTGGTGTCCTGGATTTATATTCCTCAAGCACACACACACACACACACACACACACACACACACACACACACAGAGCACAAAATCTGGCTCTTGGACAAACAGTGACAGAGCTCAGCTGATGGGACAAGACAGCCAACATTCTTCCTCAAAAGCGCTTCTCTATTTAATCTCTCCTCTCATACGTTGGACTGAGATGGAAATATCAGCTCTGTGTCTCCTCGTCTCCAGACACATCTGTCTATTCTCTCCCTTCTGTCAGATACAGACGACTCTCTTCTCGCCGTCTCCCTTTCTTCCTGTGTCTCTGTGTGAACAGAGCGATGTCTGTTCTGCACCGTCTTCACCCTCTGCCTCAAGTCTGTCTTTTTGCCCTTCCTGGCCCTTTTTCTCCCGGTGCACTGACCTCAGGCACTCGGTGACCTCGCAGATTTCTGTGTCTCTTAAAACTACCTTGCTAACAGAGCAGGGACAGGCACTACAGAAAAGTCCAGGGGTGATGATTTGTGAGAGGCCAACTAGTAACGATTACATTCTGGGCAAAGATTTCACACTAAATAAGGTGTTTAACTGTTCATACATGAGCACACATGCATATGCATTTACTTTTCTTGGGCTTGATGCTTGCATATATAGAAAAAAAAAGCATTACAGAAGCATTACAGAAGCACTAAGCCATTAAACTATTCTATTATTCGGCTAAATTAGGTCTTTGAGTTCCTCCTTCTGCAGCCTGACCAAAAGCTACCATTTAAATCCTGCTGAACATGTTTGGCAAACCACTCTGCCTTCCTCCCTGCACCGCAAACCATTTACAAATTTATTCTTAAGCCAGCCGTGCCTGTGCATTCAATCTTGGTAAGTGCACTGACGTTGTGGTTTCTCAGCGAGAGGGGAAAAAACATTTGCAGCTCCTCGGCTCCCTAAACACAGCTTTTATCACAAAGCACACCTCGTAAAATTAACACCTCTTCAAGTCACGCTGCAAACGTCCTCGCTCAAACAAACCTCGTAGACAATCCAGAGGAGCACGGCTACACCACACACACACAGACGGTGCCACAGCTGTGCAGCTAAATGACCAAAGTGTTTACTCCTGTCCCTCTCCTGCACCATACTATTATTCTTGCTTTGCATTGGGTCCTTTTGTCCTTTTTGTGCGGTGCATTCCTGAAGTTTGCAGAATGATGTGTACAGGAGGGTAAAATGTTGTATGTGCACACAGACAAATACAAACACACACTCCATTCGAAAGGTTACTCTTTGTGCACAGGAGCAGCTATATGTCTTCTGTCGCCCTTTACACACAAGGAGGTCACTGCAGGGGCAATACACTGATTTTATACCCACGAGGCAATGCAATATTGACTAATAAAGGAAGAAGCGAAAGGCAAGAGGAAAGAAAGAAAGTCTGTGTGAAGAAAAGAAGAATTTTTAATTAGGTGAGGAATACCGAAAGCCTTTAGAAACTTGATTTTTTTTTTACTTGCACTCAATATAAAGTGTATTTCACTGCAGGTCCCTCAGCGTCATGCACACAGATCAAATCAACAAAGACAAAACTACATATTAACAATCAAACAAGAGAAAAAGATTAGATCTGCATCCTAACAAAGCACCAAAAAACATTTTATCGTGATTTTCTCAGAACACCTGCAGATCTGTGTTGATGCCAATTTTAAAATGGATCCAAAATATCTTTCCTTACATTGTTCTCATTCATATTCATGCAGCTAAAGAACTGCGGCCTTTGATTTGTAAGGCAGAACCACGTGAATGACTGGAGACTGTTCTGAAAACCAGTACAAATCCCACTTCAGCTGTAGCATCAGACTAACAGGCTTCACGTGAAACTGAACATCTGATCAAGAGGAGGAATTCTGAATATATAGATTAAAATATATAAATTTCATCCTTTAGCGGGTGAATCATTCAATAGTCGCTGTGGCTGACAAAGCACCAAACAAATGAGCTTTACCAGAGCATTACTAAGCAAATTCCAGTGAGACAGAGCTGCTCAGAGCCAAAGACTGTGTTTGCTCTACAGTCTCTTCTCACCTAACTGCTGCTCTTAACTCCATCACATGCATCTGACAGTTTGGCTCCAGCTCTCTGCACACACGCACACATGCACACAAAACATTTCTCTCACTGATGGATGCACAACACATACTTTGGCTCTCTGGAGCTCGGGAGAAAGCAGACTAATTACTGTAGGGATGCAGCAGCCTGGGAAACACCATGCTAGCTTATACTGGAGCTGTTCTGCCTGCTTCTCTGGAGGATGATGATGTGCAGGAATGATGCTGACTGCATAGCTAAAGGGCATATTCATGAGGCCTTTCAGATCCCCCAGAACAGCCATCACTGACATTTATTTTTTGTGACAAATAGGGATTAAAATATGCAAATAATTTGGACTAAAAATATCAACGATAAAGAGACATGAACATTTATCTTTTGTTCTCAATTTAACATTTATCAAGATATATTTAAATGAGAGCCTCAGTTTAAAGCTTTAATCAGAGCTGAAGTCCTAATAATTCATTTTCACTATGAATTTCTGACAAAAAGCAAACTCTAAGTTAACTAATTAGAAGATGTATTGGATGCATAGTATGCAGTGCAACAACTCACAGAACACACAAACTCTTCATTAAAGGCAACTTTCATGCAGATGCACGAGAAAATACTTGTGCAATTCACAAAATTTGCCTACTAAAGGAGATAAAAAATCAAATGAAACACATGATACAAGAAGAAAAGGACACTGCTTACCTTTGTGAGTGGCCGTTTATGAGGATATAATCACTGCAGTCAGACTAACAGACAGAATAGCAGGCAGACAGACAACCACACAGAGGGAACCCTGGGATATGTGCTCATAACAGACGCACACCTTGTGGACACAGCTTATATCTGCTAGAGGGTGGAGCCACTCTGGTGGGTGGGATACACAGAGAGAGACAGAGAGGAAGGGAGGGATGGAGGGATGGAGACTTGACCAAGAGTAAATATAACCTCCCCAAAAAAAGTTATGCCATAATTTATAGCGGCAAAACATGCTCACATCCCCCCGCTGAGTGCCCACGGTGGATGACAATGATAAACAGGAATGTTTCCCTCATTAATGGTGAGATCTACGGGCCACTGTGTGCAGTAAAAAAGGAAGTCATTATTCGTCTGTATGAGCCCAGACGAGCCCGAGCTGGCTGTTAAAGATCACCTGTCCTGGCACACACCTGGGAAACAAGTGGGAAACAGCCGAGGATGCAGACAGAATTTGTGATGTCCACTTCTGGCTCCAAAAACACAAGATGGCCATGACCGTAATTCCTGAACTCAAGGCTTCAAAACAGGAGTCCACAAACAAATGAGTGACGTCGTGGTAGCTACATCCATTATTTTAAGTCTATGGCACGTAAGCTGTTGGGAGATGTGTTAGATGGGTCAAACAAACATGGACTTTCAACCAGGAGACCGCTATTAGTGTAAAACCAAAAGCCAACGTAGGGACGTGACTTTGCGGACTTGACATAACTACACAAAGTACTTTATGTAGCTATTTTACATAATTATGCATAGTATTTTAGCGGATACAACCCAGTCTAGTTTCGAAGCCATTGAATACTGGTGCTTGGGCAGTGACTTCCCTGTCGGACATCAATGAAAAAAGCTGTCCTTTCACGTCAGCATGATACATGGTTGGGTGCCGTCACTGTGTAATGGCGCCTGATGGTGTCAATGCAAGTTGAGGAGGCAAAAGTCAGATTAGGGTGGACAGGAGGGGTGATGGATGGGTCCAACAACCACTGTCTTTCACCTGGGAGGCCGGTGTTTGCTTCCCCATATGAATGTAAAGCTAAACCCTGTTATTTTTTTTTCTAAACCTAACCATGTGCATTTGTTGTTGAAGAAAAAAAACCAAACATCAAATCGCAGTGTTGTACCAGCAAAGTACATTTATTTTGAAAGAAACTGTATGTAAACTGTACATTTACTGTGAAAATGGAAGTGTATTTTGAAAAGACAATGCATGTAACAGGCAGAGGTTGACACGGTGTCCCAGAATGTCAACAACAGCCGCACCCAGGCTACCTTGTCACACTTGTCACGGAAAGTCCACGTCCAAGCAGCGATATGTGATGAGGTCAGAGTGAGATTGTGTTGACCAATACCACAATCGTTTCTTAAAGTTTTTCTTTCCCTAAACCAAACTGTGACCATTTCACAAGAAAACTCTTCATAACAGACTATGCACTGACATTGGTTTCATGTTACCAGGGTGTAATTTTAACACATTTTGTGCACACCACTGTGTAAATGCACTGTAAAGAGCTACTGTTTATTTCACATATTCTTGTAAGACTGTGTTGTATATTACATTGTTGTGTTCCCTGATAGCTTAAAATAGAATAAAATAGAGATTTAAAAAAACTTGTTGAAAAGTTTTCTGCTTTATTGTTATGAAGTAAAGGTTGACTGCACAATGTAATGGCTATAGAATAATGACACCATCAACACTAAGGCTCACTTTCACTATACAATTCTGTCTGCCAAAAGACACGATTTCCTGAAAAAATGAAGGCTTGATTTATGGCACAAATGGAGTGCATAAACCACTGCACAACCAAAACAGAATGAGGATAGCACTTTTGTTTTCCCTGGTAGCTATCTGTAGCTAACCCTAGTTACCAACGAGCATTAGAGTTTTTTGCTGATACTATCCCCAGTAGCGGAAATGATGGACTGTGGAACAACCAAAGAAACCGTGGAAAACAAATAAAGTGTGTCCTGTGTTGTTGGAAGTTTCTAGGCTCTGAGGGAAACGGAAAAGGATCTGGTTGTCTGTGCGACAGTGATGCCAAAAATAATAGCACCTAGAAATGCGAGAGGGGGTGTGAGGGATACAAAGTTGTCTGTTTTCAATAGAAGTATTTAAAATATGAGCTGAACATTAATTAACTAATTAACCCTTAGAATTAGAATTCAAAATATGTCATAAACTAAAGACACCTTCTTTCCTATCAATACACATATTAACAGTATAATGTATTCAGAAATTATGCAAAGACAGAATTACTGTATTGACTATACAACAATGCATCAATAGTATTACTTTTAAGTATATTCACTTAAGTATTATTTGAATGTGGGGCTGTAACTATAAATAGCAAGTTTCAATTTCTATTATGATTATATAAATCATTTGAGAACTTTTTTTGTCTTTTTGTTGCCTGAGTCACACGAGGATCATCTTCCATCAGCATAAGCTAACCATCTGAATACGTGAAAAATAACATCCTTGCATTTACACCTGTTATAGCAGCAGGGTGACGGATTTACTCAGCATTAAATGTGGTGAAAAGCTGCCTCATGAGCACTTAGGCGGAGTGAGTTCTGTTATAGCCACAGCCTAAAAATACTCCTTTTCTCAGAGGGTCTTTGTTGGTCAGTGACGACAGACACTTTCCAGGGCAGGTTTGACACCTGTCTACAACAACCTAGTAACTCTGACGTGTCCAACCTGCTAACTATTACACAGTATGTACACACAGCACGACCCTGTGTACCGCACCTCCGCTATGACTGTGACTGTGTGTTTTTATCTTTTATTTCCTTTGCGTCAATTGCTGTTTTCCCTGCTGTCATGATTTTAGATACAGAACAGAGGCCGGCAGTGTGTTCTGGTGGAGGGTGGCTTCATCTGTGTGTGTGTATATGAGGGACAGTGGGTGCGTGCGGTTCTTAAGTAGCACAGTGGTGTAAAAGGGTGGATGTCCTGTTGCATCTCCAACAGCCAAGAGTCACCTTAGTAGCTTACTGCTCTCAAGGTGACTCTGCGGCTGAGAACTGTCAGTCTATTGTGATGAAATGATGATGTTCTCAGATTCCTTCATTAATAACCCATCTTTCTGACAGCTTTAATGCTACAGTGTTTACATACTGTATATAATGTAACCCACAACCTTAAGATCCAATACTGCACTGCATTTTTTTTTTATCTCTTGGGAGCATAGTTTATAATTGGTCCTCACCCGCCCACTCAAACACAGAGCTCACACTAATGCAATAAATGCACCACACACAAACACACATACCTACACACACACACACACTTAGAGTTGTGGCGTGAAAGGTACACGAAGCCAGGAGGTAATGAGTTGTGTGTGTTTGCCCTCGTGCTTCAATTCTCTTCCTGTTCTATTAATGAAGCCTCAGTGGGCCTCACAACTGCCTCTCACCATCCGGCCTGCACCTGTTGTACTGTACACTGCGGCATGTAGAAGCAGACCCTGTGTGCTGACTCAATGTACTGTAAAATCAACTTGTCTCAACACAGCATTCAATTTCTTCTTGTGCCGAAATGAAGTGCAACTTATAGTTAATTTAAAGCTGCACTAATCAGTGTTTTAACTAACAACAGAAGCTTGTAGTCACAAACTTGCCAGGCCATTGCTTCGGTTTTACTACAGCTTTACTGTTTGGATCAATCTTACAGCTCTCATCAGTGTCAGTTCCAGCTGCAGCAGGCAGCTATTTTCAGAAACAAGTACAACTTTGTGATAGCTGCGGCCACGTACATGCATACATCCAGGCATTTATACACACACAACTTCACAAACACTTGTCACTAGTCCGATGATGCCTCCCTATGACAACTGATTCATGTGTATGTGTATGTGTGTGTGTGTGTGTGTGTGTGTGTGTGTCTTTCTATAAGGTTTGGTCATGTTAACATGAGTCTGTTTTGATGTTACGTGGCTTTTTATTGCTTTTTTGCCACTCCCCCTCCCCCACTATTTGTTAACACGTCAGCTTTATCAGGTGATAATATATTGTCGCCCTCAAGTGACCAAAAATGTATTAGTTCAGGTTTAATATAAACGATTTACTGCATTATATATGGATTATCAGATAATTGTTTTCAGTTTGTGAGTCTGTGTGTGTGTCATCATGAGAAAACGGGTGAGAAAATGGGCGGGTGGGTCGCTCGACCGACAGATTTTGTCAACTAAACTGTGCAACAAGCAGTCACGAAACTTTACAGATGTGTAGTTGAGATCAAAACAAGGTCGGGTTAGAAGACGGGTGTGGTCATTTTAAGGGCTCTGAAAGTAGAGGGTTAGGAAGTAGGGAAAGGGCTATTGCTGCCTCAATTTATGCCCCTGGTTGACATTCGTTTTAAGTTGCGAATCGCTGTATCGCAGCTGTAGTGATCTCATCATGAGACATATGATCTCTAGTGCTGTTTAGTTATCTCTTGTTACGTTGGGAAAATGCTGGTGAGGAGGTTTTAAAAATCAAAATCTTATATTCAAAAAAGTACATTACATAGTGTGTTCTGTAAATCCTGTGTAGTATACAACATAAATGACCACGTTTGAACAAGTTTAATTTTAAAGGGCCAGTGTGTAAAATGGGTTGAAAACCGTTGAAAACAGTGACATCAGTGGTCAAATTCTAGATTGCAGGGCTCACTTGCTCACCCCTCCCGTCGGGTAAATGACGGTGGC
>NC_065512.1:14771762-14784416 GCF_006386435.1 Epinephelus moara | reverse complement strand
ACCTCTCTAAAGCAAGGCCCTTGCTATATATATATATATATAAAAGCATAATTATAAGGCTACGAAAACCAAAGGAATTTTATTTTATAGCGATTATATACTTATATAAACATATTAATGGGTAGAATATTCAGATTCAGATTCAGATTTGACAATAAACCATGCCAAATATTACACACTGGCCCTTTAAAGGCCCTGACACACTAAGCCAACAGTTGGCCGTCGGTCAATGTTGGGCTGTTGGTGAGTGTCTGCTGCCCTAGTTGGTGCGGTGTGTCCCGCATCATTGCCCCTCGTCGGCCCCTGTCAGCTTTTTTTTTTTGGACGATTTAGCATGTTGAATTGGCATTGGCATTGGTGTTGGCGTTGGCATCAGCATCGATGAAAGTGACTGAAATCACTCTGATTGGCAGTTCAGCTCAGCGCACAAGAGGATAAACGGAAGTGAGAAAAGTAAACAAAGGGCTCAAGTCGAGAGGGAGTGAGATCAAGACCAACTTATTACACAAGTTAAGATTATTTTTCTTTAGCCATTGAGCTCTTCAGCAGAAAAGTTTTGTGATGGTTTGTGTTACTGTTCACTGTCGCACAGTAAAAATATGCTTTGTTCTTTCAACATTGGATTGTGTTGCTAATGTGCTTACTGGCTAACTAGCATCAAGACGGTTGTCTGGTTTGGATAATCATTTCCTCTTACGCAGGCAGAACGTGCATGTTGGTTGGCTGTCAGCTGTAGTATTTGCGGTGTGTTCATGTGCAACTTTTTGGCTGAGAAATGGCAATTTCAGGCAGCGTAACAGGGGGCCTTCGTCACCGCAAGTTCTTTAAAGTCGGTGGTGTGTCTGGGCTTTTACAGACTTAACTACCAGCTTTAAAATACATAGCTAATATAAAGATATAACACACAATGCTCTTTGCTGCTATGTGACAATAAAAAGGACATTATTCCTGAGTGATCACATATCCCAGAATCCACACACAAACACACATATTTTTGTGTGCTCTTGCCCAAACACAGAATTGCACGCAGAGCATACAAGTGTCTTTGTTTTCCCACCAGCTGGCACGCCTCGTCTGTGCCCTGAGAAAGTTTATGATGCGTACTATGCATGACATTGTCCAGAGCCCCTCGATGAAAGCTACACTAGGTATTTGTGTTTTTGCCTCGGCGTTCCCGTGGAGCACCACTCACAGGCTGAACGAAAACACTCAACTGGCCGTACTATAAATACTGCTTATTAATAGTGAAAACAAGTAGATGGCAGACGGAGTGGCATTTAGACAGAAGACACAGTATGCATGTCAGTGTGCAGAAATGTGCTTATCAGATGTATTTGTAACTTGCACAGCAATCTGTGACCGGTCTGCTATTTATCACTGTCTGTCCCCAACTTTCACAGATCATTTTCTTTGACCTCCACCCTCCAAACACTGTGAATGCATGCATATGGTGTCCAAAGGCAACTTAACGTCTCTGCTTCAGGGCATCACGGCAACTGTAGATGCATCTTTTTTAAACATTTGCACAGCTGTGAGTTTGCATTTTACAGTCATAAAGCTGAGACACTCACCCCATCGCCACAGTAACTCACTCTAAAGAATCTGTTTTTGTAAGAGTTGCTATGTCCGAGTCCAAGTCACAAATTCACATGAGTTTATGGCATCTGAGTTTGTAAGGCTCTCACATTCCTTCTTCCTCCTCTCTTCACCATGAGGCAATCTTGGAATTTGCAGTGCAAACAGGAGTTAACATCTGAAAGTGTCCGTGTCACCTCGTCCGCAGGGACAGAGAGCTGTGGAATTTAGACCTGCCAGAAAGCATCCAAAAATACTAGTGATCTATTAAGAAAATCACTGTCACCAGCACGAGCACGACAGGCTACATACACACACCATGTCAGCGATGGAACCAGTGATTTCTGTTTTTAAAAGAGAAACCCAATACTGCATAAATACCTGAATATAGAAAATATTTATGTCCCTCTTGCCAGATTGTGATCTCACACTGAGTCAATATTTACTTCTTCATGATGTCACCAACAGGCCTTCAGCTGCCGGGGGATTCTTTCAGCAGAGTAAATCAGGGTTATACCTACAACGCTTTTCAACAAGTGTGTGATCAGCTTCTTTCTTTTAGACTTTTACTATTCTGAACTTTTGCCCCAGTGCCCAGAACGGTGAACCTTGACCTTCTTTCTCTGACCCTACAGGTCACACTGAACTAACTCCACACGTGAACAATGGGGGGAAGTAAACCAACAAACTCCAAACTATGTCAAGAATAATATCAAGACTGCATAAATCATGCTTTCACTGACACTGCCACCACAGCACACTGTGTAAATCTCACTTTTATCAAGTCATTTTTAGCCATGCTAATGCAATGTCATATCATCACATCGGTCCAGACTGAAATATCTCAACAACTGTTCTATTGCCATGAAATTTGATTTAGGAATTCAAGGCACCCAAAAAACATGTATCCAAATTACTTTAGTGATCCTTTGACTTTTGTCTCCATCACCACCATGGATGGATAAATAGAATTGGATATGGCGTTTCCTAAACTCAGGGAGTATGAAGAAAACAGGATCTTGTCTTGCACGAGATATATGATATAGATGGTAAGAGAAAGGACACCTGCTGGTGAAAATATTTTTTCAACACGGCGCATCCCCTGGATTTTAAAGCATCGTCGATATGAGTGAATAAAGCATCAATCAGTGGCACAATCACATTAGCACAATAAAGCATTATCAGAGAAAATATAACAGTGAGTCCTATCAGATTTTAATACATCAGGGACGCAGGACGTGTACCAAGCAACATAACTGATACTGTATAGAGCCTTTGGTTGGGGACAGAGGGCTGAGTGGTTTACTGGGGAGCAGACAAAGCAGGAGAGGTTGGCAATGGGGAAGCAGTCCGTAGATAAGCGCCAGAAAGTTTTGCATGGAAACGGCAAGGAACAATCTGGAAACAACAGTCTGTAAAGCTGGAGTCTTTATAGAGGCAGGGAGTAATGATCCACAGATGAGCGGCATTAGCTTGATGAGGTGGGCGTGGTGGACCGACAGGAGCTGGAAATGTGTGGACAGGTGATAGTCTGGCTGGTAGGTGTGGTGGAGAGGCGAGGTCAGTGGAAAACTACTGTGTGAGCTGAGAGGATGGCATGCATGGCAGGTCAGAGGTGCACACTGTGACAATCTATCCTTATCAAAAAGATGTTAATGAAATGAATATTCGCGGGTGAAGTCGGCCATTTTGAATATACTGTGGCCATTTCCGGGGGTCGTACTTAAACGAACTCCTCCTATATATTTAATCTGATCGACTTCATGTTTGGTGTGTTAAAGGCTTGAGTTTTGGTCAATCTGTGTGACCGTGGCGAGCAGTCAAACTTGCGTGTTTCGCCATGAAACAGGAAGTAGTTTGTAACTCCAGCATACGTGGTCCAGGCATCTCGGCAGTATGATCCTTCTTTGGCCTCATAGCTGGATTGCTAACAGATTTTCTGTAGGGCTACAGTTGTTAGTTAGCTCAGTCCTGCCCTCTTCATCATAGGTTATGATGACCATACTGTCGCAGCCTTCAGCCCACACCTGCTACACTCAGGGTGAGTACCTCTCGTTCTTTGCCCCCTACCACGGGTCCAGTAATAAATCACAGGGTTTAAGAGTCCCCTGTGTCACTTCAAAAATGCCCCTCTCACCACCAACAAGGCCAGAGGCTTGTTATTCAGTTTTTAAAGAAAACAAGCTCGTTGCTCACACAGTGGGGCTCCCAGGACTTGTACCACCACCTCCCTCTCTCACGGACCTCCACCCTATGAAACAAATGCACACTGTGGGGTTGAGGCGTGAGGCCTTCCAGTGAGGTCACAATCCCACAACCTTTACTTTATCTCAAAATTATCAGCCATCTGTCATATCTACAGTATTTGGGTACATACAGAATTTGAATTAAGGACAAGACAAACTACTTGATCACATATTTGGGCTAATTCTCTCCCAAAGTGGAGCTAAATTTGTAACAAATCCCTCACTGGAGACTCCCATGGTTCAGGACCAACCACCATGACCAGCCATGTGACCCCAAACACCACAGTCTCCTCTCAGTCTACCCAGGGAATTTATCTAATGGTGCAAGCAGCACAGACCCTCTGGGTACACTTCAGTCTACTGTACATGTCTCTGTACCCCTCAGTGAGTCATGGGCTTTTGTGTGTTTGCTGTGAATGTACAGGAGGTCCACACACTCCCCCGCTCACAGCTGGCCTGTCCTGAGACTTCACAGAGCAGTGTTGCAGCAAAGCCCCCCATACATGCACACAGGCGTACATGTGCACAAACATGTGCCCATAGTCTCTTCATTCCACACTTAAGAAAACACACATACACAGCACAATCCTTCGCCTCAATCAACAGGCTGTAACATTCCTGTCTCTCACCCGGGGCTGTCCGACAATGACATCACTCTACCGGGAGAGACGGGGACGCCGTTTACAAGGTATGAGGTGGCTCGGTGGGTCAAGCCGGATTCAAAAGGCTCTCTTCTCTCATGGGCTCATATAAAAACACCAGTTTATCCAAATGGAAATATTTAACAGTTTAATTTGTCATATGTTTCTTAAAGGAATGTGTCGTTGTCTGATGGGAACATGAGTGATGGAGCAATGGTTCACATTTTGTTGAAATACACTTATTTGTTTTCTTTTGAGATTCAGAGCTGGACTCAGGACGAGGTTAGCTTAGCATCAAGAATGGAGGCAGGAAGTAACACCTCTAAAGTTGACTAATGCTGTTGGAACCTATCCCAGCTGACACTGGGTGAGAGGCAGGGTACACTCTGGACAGGTCACCAGACTATCACAGGGCTGACACATAGAGACACATTCGACATTGGATTCTTTGTCATTGCTATCTTCCATCACCGTAGCATTAATGTACGGGTGGGACATTGATATCAGCTGACAAAAGCATCCATTGTGTTTTAGCTGCCGTGACCTCCTGTGCACAGGTTTTATTATTGGAAGAAATCTTTATGGGAATGTAAAGTCACACCTGCTGGATAATCCCAAACACCCGCAGTCACACATATGTATAGAACCCCCTGTACTCCCTCATCACACTGTGGTACTACCACCTTTTTCCTATACATCTGCATTCACAGCAGACAGACTCATATGTGTAATATACTGTGAGACATGTCGGGGGAGACAAACAGTCTGTAAACGTCTGTCACATTTGATTTAATGGTCAGATTTTAGGTGTGTGGGAGAAACACCTGAGTGATAGATAAACATATTTATAGCTGTACAGAATAAGGTCATACATGGACAGAAAAGTAAAAGATGTGCCTGTCCTGTTTCCCTCTCTTTTATTCGCTGCTTGTTTGTTTGTAATTAACTGATTTTCTGTACCTAATACTTATAGATTATAGTCTGTTTGATTCACTCACTCACTACCCTGAACTTTTGACACTGGATAAATGTGCAGTAAATACTGTAAATAGGGGGTTATTTTCTTTGATTCGGGCTCATCAGAACTCTACAATTTTCTACTGAAAAAAAATAAATAAATAAATAAAAGCAACGCTGCAATCAGGCTTGAGCACAAAATCGTGGCCTTGGTGTGATCATTACTTTTCATAGCTTTGTTCCAAATTTGGCACATTGTGTGCAGATGAGAATTGATTTCAGCTCTAACAATCTATACTTTGATTTATGAACTGTTTGCCTTGGTGTGTCTCCTGCCTTGTCGCAGGGGAATATAAAGGCAAAAGGATGCTCCATGGTGGAGATGAGCCTCCCAGGCAACACTTCCTGTCATGCTGTGTACAAATCCCACCTCCTCTGCTACTGTGGGAATAACTGATGCTTCCTATCCCCAACCGTGGTACTGATCGAGAGCCAAACTGAACACAGAGAGCAAGGCAGAGCTGCCATCTCACATTTATTTTCTATGAGGAGCGATATATTTCTCTTTTAATTAGTGATCAGTGATGTAAAAGTGTAGGAAAGCCATGGAACGGTAACCATCACACCTGAAATCTGTCATGTTTTTATTGTAAATAGATGAAAATTGAAGCCGTTTTCCTGATGAAATAAAACCGTATTAAGTCATTACATTAAATATTAATGGAATTTCCAGAAAACTGGAAAAAGAAAATGTGGAATAATGCACATTTACATCCATTACTGTTATGGGAATATGAAGAGTTGGGCGCTTTGAGATAAGCAGTTGATGGTGCTGATTGTCTAGTCAATGCCATTTAACAGCAAATGGCCACATGACAGACAGCCGGTTGTCAAACTGCCCCCGAGTCATCCTAAAATATGCCTGGAAATGGCCACAATCGAGGTGAAGCTCCTGGACCAACTGGTGGTACTCCCCATGATCCACCCTCTTTTTTAGGGTCTCATGTACCCACACAGATCTCTGTTTCCCTGTGCCCAACAAACTATTTACTGACAAATCCATTTCAGGAATTGGATTTTCATTATCAGGCGATTATACACTCAAGAAAATATACTTATCATATATATTGCATTCCTGCCAATATATCCGCCTAAATCCTACACACTGGACCTTTTACACTAATGACGAGGCTCTGCAAGTCTGACACTCGACTTTCACTGTGTTTTTAATGATTTACTATCATGGCCCCTGATTTTAGCTAATTCCACTGCCTGATATCAATCGTGACAATGAGTTCTGGGGAGAGCAGGAAGGTCAGGGTGAATGCAAGCTGTCAGAGCACACAGCAAACACACAGCACAGCAGAATTTAGGTGCTGAAAGGTCGTAGGTTAAAAGGCAATTTTGACTTCAAGTATAACAGATGTTAGAGATGGAGCTGCACACAGAATATGTACATCACCTCATGCATGTTCAGGTCTCGCACACATGCTGATTCAGTTCGGTCCTAGTATACAAGCTTTTCCTATGACACTGACCCTTTTAATCAGAAAAAAAGCTGTATTCCCCACTGGCTGAAAGGGTAAGGTATTGGGCTATAAACACAGGTGCTTGCTGAAAGGCATTGTGGGTAGGGTATTCTGCAGTGAGGTGTTAGTATGTGTGGAATGCTCATAGGACTCAGTGTTGACCTGGGACAAACAGATAGCACGCTGGGATGCAGCATATGGGGACAGGACAGCTCTGGCATCTGCAGTTTGTCTCATATGTGGAACTCAACAATAAATTTAAGACAGACATTATTCGGTATTTAAAGAGAGTGGGGTCACCATATAAAGAAAAAACAAATATGTCTGCCCTAACATCGATCATACTTTTAATGCAAAATGACAACTTGATGACAAATGACTTAATCTGAATGACACAGCCAAGAAAAATGAAGATAAAGCGAGCTCTGTTCTCAAAAAACAAAAATGATTCCACTGTTTACTTTGACTCTGCCAATGTACCGAGTCAGACCGAGAGCCACATGCTGACAATACAACCAAACTGCACACAAGTGAATAAGAATTTACAGTCTGCTTCACTTTATTTAATTAATTTCACACTTTGAAACCAAACCCACCCATCATGGTTTCTGTCAACTGCACAAAAGCACTATTTAATGTCTGCCTTGTGACTGAGAGCACATTGAAATAATCTGTATAATGACTGTAAATGTTGGCACTCCTGGTAGCAGGGGAGAACAGTTAATGTACAGTGCATGGTCCCAAATGGCACATATATATTAGGCAGTCCACCGCACTACCTGCTTTTATTCCACTCCACACACACTGCTGCCATCATTAAATGTCAAACCGAGGGGACATGGCAGGCAACACATGCCAGGGATAATATGCAGGAAAAAAATGTGGCTAAAAAATGTATTTTCAAAACTGTGACATGGCACAAATGTTTCTGGGACGATTAGTTTGTGCCAAGTTATTTGTTCACATTTTATGCACACAAACTTTACATGAAATGGATTTCAAGACAGAGTTTCTAAAGATGCAAGGTAAAGGATGTCCATTGAGTTTAAAGGTAAAGTCATTGCCATCAGGTCGATGCTACAAACATCTACAAAAAACTTTAATTCCCTCTGTGATCATCATCCCTGAACAACTTTAAATAAACAGGACCCTGAGCTGTGAACACTGTTGTTGCAACACATTCTCACTCCCAACTGGTCAAATACCGACGCTTGGTCAGAAGCCTTTCATGTCAAACTGTGGCGCTGTACTTATCAGCATCAGCTTTGGACATTCAGGGATGGCGTGTCAGTTGACCTTTTGCCAAGCCCCGCCCCTTTGTGATGGTCCAACAAGCTGTCGGAGTCAGCATGGACCCCACACTTTAACTAACTGCACTCCCTGAAGAAATATTATCATATTTTTGGAAAAATGAACCAGTGACTCCAGAGGGAAGCAGACAGAGGGGTCTACAGTCTGTGTTTGAAGGATATATCCAGGATGTCAAACTGACTCAGCAGCAACAACAGGTTAAAAAGACAAAGATAGTTAGAAGCTAAAGCCGAACTATAGGCTACAGATCACAGTGTAAAAGTGAACCACCACATCACTGCTGATCGCCACACAAGACAATGAATATAAAGGGAAACTTTGCTGATATTGAACCAGCTGTGTGGCATCGCAGTGTGTGCAGATAAACAGTGTTTGGCTTCGTCCTCGTGCTGCTGCCAACACCCGGACCACCACCACTGGACGGGCGGAAGTCAAACAGCCTTCATCCCTGCTTCCCTTCACTGGTTCCTGTACAGCAGGGTCTGCCTTTTTTTTCACTGTTGTAATCATTAAAAAGCAAAAGCAGCATGTGTATACATTCAGTAGGCTATATCTTCAGTAGCTAGCTAGCTAACCCTACACTTTTCAGGGTTTGATTTTGGTTTTGGAACAGGGAAGAAACGTATATCTTTTTCCAACCTCTCCAGGTAACGAATATCATTAATACATGACGTGCCCCAGGCACAACATTTAGCTCCAAATCCACAAAACCAGCCTGAAAATGAAGGAAATCTGAAACGACTGCATTAGAGTCAGTGGATTACAGCTTTGTTGTTGTCGGACCCTGGTCTGAGCCGGCCTGATGCTACGCTATAACTAGCCAGTCTGCGTCCAGGGGCGGGACTTAGCAAAGGGTGAATACTACTAAGACCACAAACAGAAACCAGAACGCTTCCGATAACCCACCAAAATCTTGTACTGCTTCCTACAAGTTCTGTATACATATGCAAATGATATTTGTTTGGCTTCATTGTACTAGATCTGAAACAGGGTGGCAACAACTGCAATTAACTAATAATGTCACTCAGATGAATTAGTAGTTGAGCACATAGAACACTGAATCAGGTCTCCTTCCCAAACACCTCAGGCTTTTTAGTACATGTGCATCAGTTTAAAAATCTTTCTCAAGTGTTAAGAACACAATGAACAAAAAGAGGTTTGGGGAAACCCAAAAGAAGCACAACTGTGCCGATGTTTATGCCAAAAAGTCTCTCTAGTTCCCAGGTTCTGTAAACAGTTGTAACTTTCCTCTTCTCAGTTAGAGTGCAATCTCACCACCAAAACTAAACTACCTCTACGGTTTGACTCTGCTTCTCACGGGGAAGTAACAACAGATGAACCACTACATTTATACATACAGAGGTAAACCACAATACAGCACCAGTTACAGAAACACCATGGACAGATTAACATGGACAACATGATTTATTCTCTATAGACATTTTAGATTGGAGAAACCAGGCTAGAACAGATGGACAGCTGTGGTTGAAAGTTACTAAATACCTTTACTCCAGTACTGTACTTTTGAGGTACTTGTACTTTACTTTCCATTTTCTACTACTTCGTACTAATACTCACTACAATTGGAGGCAAATATCGTCGCCTGCATTTTACTTCACTGCATTTACCTGATAACATTAATTAGTTTGCATGTCCCGATTAATAACGTAAAATATATGTAACAAATAAATTATAATGTGATACTATAGATTAGATAAACTTTATTGATCCCTCAGGGGGAAATATACCACTATAACAGGAGCAACAGGGTACTGTTTGACTTTCTGTCACCGCTTAGTTTTCTATCAATCATTTATAAATTCTTGGAACGATGGTTGCTATTTTGGAGACTTTACAACAAAACCTGCCTTGTAAACAATGTGTAGTGGAGCTTTTGTGAAACACATAAGCAAACATTAGACCACACACACACATGCGTGCATACATGTTCCATATACAGTACAAGGGAGTTGAGTGTGGCCAGACAGACCTCCTACTAGTTGACCTTTGAACCTCAGAGAAGTACAGATATAGCAGTTTATTTGCTCTGTCTTGGAAGATGAAACACTCATAAAATATGCTTCTCTTCCCCCATTAAAAACTGGGACCAGAACAAATAATACAACCTGAAAATGTTCCCTGTGTTTGACTGTGAATGAAGTATGACCTGCTGCCTTTGTCACTGGAAAAAGAGGTTTTATTTCTTGAGTTAATAAATAAATTTCTCCCTGAACTCAGCTGTTGTACTCTAGTCTTCTTCTGAGTCTGGTTAAATGGAGTTAAAGGTTAGACCAGAATATCTTTTTTTAAAAATGAAGTACTCAGCTGTTTGCCAGGGAGATGAAACCTTTTATTGTGTGTGTGAATAATGAATGAATTTAGCCTGGAAAGGTTTACATGGGGTGCTCATGCAGAATGAAAAAGAAATTACACAGCACCTGGACAAGGAATGTGTCCAGAAAGCTATGAAGTCAGAGTCATCTCAGCTCAGGTCCAAGTATCTCAAGCTCCTTGAACCAAGACTAGATATTAAAGAACACTTAGAAAGGTAGAAAAACCACTGATTAAAAAATCTACCCCAGTTTGAGAAGCTTCAAACTCAACTGTTGTCCCAAATCCAAACCAAAACCACAGCCTGTACAACCAATACCTCAATCACATACAGTAAATCATTACTGTACACTGGGTGACCAAAAAATGTAATGCATCAACAACACAAACTACAGTTTCAGAGATTACCAAAAATATAAACATAAAATAAGCTTTATAAAAGATGTATCCATCACAGGACTGTTGCATCTCAGTGTACATGCGTTTCTATAGAGTATTTTTTAGCAAGAGATGAGGACATTTATAGACGTGTTTGTGGCAACAAACCAGGGGTTTCTGTGTGAGAGTTTGGGACATTTCGAGCCATGGTGGCAGTAACCGATGCGCAAAGCTGATATTTTTTGGCGTAAGATCGGGACACTTCCAGCCATGTTTGTAGTGCCAAAAGCAGGTATTATTTAACAAGAGTTTGGGACATTCCCAGTCATTTTAGCAAGAGTTCGGGACATTCAAAATCATGTTCCTAGTAGTTTCTAGAGTTCAGGACATTTCTAGCAGTGTTTGTAGCAACAAAACTGGGTATTTTGTATCGAGAGGTTGGGACATTTCCAAGTCTTAGGGCTGCTGTGAAACTGTGCCTACAAAGGGCAACAAAAAAGTTTATCTTGGGTGCATCGGTACAATGGACAATCAAGAGAGGATGGCAGAAGAAATACCCGCACAACAATTCAACTGAGCTGAACAGCCACAAAAAAGGCTCACAGGCTGAGATGCTTTTTTTTTTTTTTTTTTTTTTACAAGAGTTCAGGACATTTTCAGCCATGTTTGTGATGAGAGAGACAGGTATTATTTAATGAGCTGTTGGGACATTTCCAGTTGTATTTGGAGTGGACAAAGTGGGTATTTTTTAGCAAGAGTTTGGGACATTTCCACCCATGTTTGCAGCAACCCAACCAGGTATTTTTCAGTGAGAGTTTCCATTACCAGCCTTGTTTATTAAACCAGGTATTCTTTAGCTAGAGGTAGGGACATTTCTGGCTATTTTTGTAGCAATAAAAGCGGCTATTATTTTGCGAGAGTTCAGGACATTTTCAACTGTTTGTAACAACCAAACTGAGCATTTTAAACCAAAATAGGATGTTTTCCTAATCCTTAAGTGGTTTATGTGCCTGAAACTAACCACAATTTAACCACATTGTTGTCACAACATAAAATTTAACTGACTGAGAGGTAAATAAATGTAAGGTTTCAATATATAAAATGTACAAATGTAAAATATCTGGTTTGCAGAAACAAACAATGCCAACAAGTATTCTGGCCACTGGGTTGAAAAGTGATACCAGAGAACGGAAAATAACTGAAAATATTTAATGTAAATTGGTTTTGCTATAATTTCTAACAAGTCAAACTATGCCCTAACAGGAGACCTGGTCTATTTTAGTTTTTAACATTTTTTCTTTCCAGTTTTTTACTTGCACAACTTTAATTTATCAATCTGTAATGTCTTCTTTATGTTTATGTATGTTTGTGTGCACAGATAATGATAAACGAGCTCCTTGTTCACGTGTTTATTAGTGTGTATTCCCAGTGAAGATGGGATTCCCAGTTGAGGCAAAATGACACCCATCATTTACAGTCACCCCTGGTTTGGAGGGTCTGCTGCTGATTATTTAGTCTTCAGATAAAAAGAGCTTATTCCCAAAGCTCCCATTAAAAACTACAGCGGATTCTCCAAGTGAAAGGACAGCCATCTGTGCTCTGATCACTGCTGCATGTCTTCCTTAAACTGTCTATTTGTGTGGGGAGGTATGTAGGAAGCCGGGTGTGTGATGTATGTACATATGT
>NC_065512.1:14700796-14771262 GCF_006386435.1 Epinephelus moara | reverse complement strand
TGCCTGGTAAATATGCTCTGTTCTTTCAACATCAGTTTGTGTTGGTAATGCAGCACGTCACATGACTGGCTCAGGCAGCACTATGGGTATTAAAGATGACAACTTTCTGCCTCAGTGTCATCTGCAACATCATTGTCTATGGAGCAGCTCCACACCTTATACTTGATGACATCACAAATTTGAGTTTTAGCACTCTGGTTTTTGGATTTGGGAGAGAGTTGTTAATGTTTACTTATATTTTTGGACTGTCCCAGACTACAGGAATAATATGTATGAATTTTGAAAATGGGCATGGTTCCCCTTTGAAGGTGTACTTACTGTTTCCAATCACATTACTTAATAAGCCCCCAGGAACCTAATACTAGATCCCTGCAGTAGGACAAGTTACTGAATGTCTATAGGCCTATAGTGCCCTCTCCTGGCTGATAAAGGAATCTGTTTCTGCAGACTGAAGCCAATGCTGGAATGTACAGTAAAACTACAGGTCTAATAAACACATACACACATGGTCATTTCAGGCCATCTGAAGGATTTAAATTTTATGTCAGGTTTGATCATGTTCTCATAAACTAAACATGCCACAAATAATACCAGTAGCCCATTATTCACTTCGCTCTATATTTCTGTTATGGATTAATCAGACTGGCTATAGTGACAGGGCTAAGTTAGCTGAGGATAGCTTTAATACTAGCATTGGGCACATCACATGGACTTTGACAGACTCTGTGAAGTTCATTTACTGTCATTTAAAACCATTTAACATATCCCAACAACAGGATGGAAGACAGAAAATGATACATTCCTTTATTTATGGTGCTATGTTGCACTTCATTGTCAATAAAGACAGAAGCAAAAACATCATTTACGGCAGTGCTTGTCGTAAAACAAACTTGTGTATTTATTTTTGTATGTGCATTAGTCCAACAAAATTGCTAATTTCTTTTAAGCTGCATCTGCCAGTAGAACACTCGCTGCTTACCACTCTAGGGACTGACCTGTGCCGCTGAACTGAACCACCAGTGGCACACCATCATCCACTCCTGCCATCTGAGGCATCCACAGCACGCCATCTGCACTTAAGAAGGCCGATGGCACACTCCACAGCTGAGCGTGCACGAGTGTGGACCTCTTAAAAGTGCATTTCCTCTGCACTCTGCGAGTTATGAGCTGGGGTGAGGAGCCGGCACCTGAGGGGGCAGCCACTGCCACCTGCAGTTTATAAGTAAAAATAATACTTATACATTAGGTCGAAATGGTAACAATTTCTAAAAGTTGTTTAACTCAGCAAGAAGCCAGCCATCACATACTGCACCTGCCTATTGTCTGTTTCCTATGCGTCAGGATAAAGAAATCATGTGTTGATGTCGTCTGTTAGGACCATTTTAGGGTCACACACAATATGGACATTAACAGGATGCACATGCTTTCTATTAATCTAAACAAATTTGTTTTCATGTGGAGCCCTTATAGCAATATGAATGCACCCAGTGAACATTTTTCCTTTGAAAAGACGTTTAAAAAGTTTTTTCACCGGCTATTTGTAGACGTTAATTGATCGTTAACATTTAGACATTTCACCAGGATTTGCATAAGTGAGATTTTTCATCCTCTACAGTGCGAAAGATACACTGTAGAGGATCTTACTAAGAAGTCACATTCAAATTTCAAAGTTGAAAGTCAATATAGCAAATTCTGGTGAAATATGGTCTATAGTCAGTGAAAAAAAATTTCACCTTTGACAATTCTGAAGTCTTTTAAACCTCAAAATGCTCACTATAATATAAAACTGTAAAAGAGGTTCTGGCTTTAGGATGACAACAATCAGCATACAAGTTACATACTTAGTCATATTAACACATTTACAGCTACAGGATAAAGAAGACCTTATGACACATGCTACGACACATTTGTATTTATCAAGCAACAATTTACATACAACATAAAAAATGCTCTTTGAAATAAAATTATAATGAAATTGAAAAATACATAATCGATGCAAGGTCGCTCTGGTTAGAGGAAGAAGTCTGATATGGTGGAAACCTGTAAATACAACAAGTATTAAAAAGAAATATATTTTCACTTGGGTCCATCAAGAGTTTGATATATATCTTTGAGCTTAACTGTAATTTCTGTAATTAAAGTATTAACGACACGACTAAGGATAAAACACATTTTATGACACAGTACTATTCTCTATATTATTTGTTGCTGTAAGCCAAAGGCCTCTTGTTTGCACATCACATCATATCAAAGCTAGCTTGTTGTTAGCATGCTAGCTTGTAGCATGCTAACAACAAGCTAGCTTGGCACAACGGCAGCCTAGCCTGCATCGTGAGCGGCATGAAATAAAACAAATAATGCTAATGTCTGGTTTGTTTTGTGAAATACAGTTACATGGGTACTTACAAAGTATGTAGGAAGCGTGAAGACTCGCATTTATTCCATCAGCTCCTTCTCCTTGGTCCGAGAGTCCCGGAGGGCCGCAAACGTCTGTACATTCGAACTACACGAAGCTGTAACGGTAGGCAAGTACTTGCGCATGCGCATTGCAGCAGTAAGCGCAAATGGGTTATTTTCCGTGAGTGATGTAGAATCTCTATAAATGTCCTGAAAGCTACTATATATAGTTAGTAGCTATAAACTATATAATTCCATATTTATGACATTTATATTACACATTAAATACGTTGAAATTACGTCTTAGTGTAGACCACATTTCACCTATGATGACCTTGGAGAAATACCTTACATACTAATCAGTATCGTCTCTGTTTTGACCTGCAACTGAAAAAAACCTCAAAATAATTCAACAAATCTGAAATTTTGACATGTTGATGATGTAACCACATTTTAGCTGCTTGAAAACTGGGTGAAAAGAGGTCTTAGACGTTTAGCCCGAACATTAACCAGTTTTCAGCTAGAGACCAACGCAGAAATCCTGGTTAGTACTCACTGAAAAATAGTGAGTAACTATTGTGCAAGAGATCCATGGCTGTATTTCCAGACTATTAAATTTCACATTATCCATATGTGCAGGTAGTGAAGATGTGCCAGATGAGGTAACTTGAGAAAGCTCTGTGTGTGTGTGTGTGTGTGTGTGTGTGTGTGTGTGTGTGTGTGTGTGTGTGGCTGCTCTGCTCCAGTGCAATGCTTTTACACACACACAACTGTCTGAAAACTAACTTATATTTCATGATATATGCACAGTATTTAATGCTAATATTTAAAAAAATATCTACACTGTATTCTGCAATTATTAATGGTAGGTAACTTGATGTTATCTTGTATTTCATGCAGTCAGGTCAACTCCTTCTCCTGCGCTCTGGGAGTGGACAGTGTGCTGGTGAGACATGAGGGTGTTTATGTAACAGTGATCACTCCCTATAAACGCAAATAACACTTCTGACTTTAATGTTAATGATAATGTGGATGTAACGTATGATATGGAGTGAAATTAAATGTGTGTGAGGTATTAATACTTACAGTTGTTCATCTCATATTCAATTCCTACAATCTGACTTAAGTTCAACACCTCACCTCACCAAGTTTGTTTTGCATGGGAAGTGGAGTACGACACTTTCAGGGCCTGAACCTGGGGTCCCAAGGGTCTCAAATGGTCTCAAATGAGACCCCTGGGGTGTCATTTAAAAAACAATGTGTAGGATCCATACAACAAAGAAGGCAGTAAAAAGTGGCCCAAAGCTTCCCTTCAGGTGTTGCACAGGTTGTGGACTGAACATGGTGGATTAGTCCAGGATTTGTCAGAGGTCTTTTGAGATGACCATTCCACAGTTCCAGGTCTGTATTTGCTGATGTTAATGTGGTGCTGCTGGTGTTATTCACGGTCTTGATTTAATGATTTATCTTAGTCCTCTGCAGAACTTTCGCAAGCAATTCAAGGAAATGGCAGCTGTTATAGAGACGATATGATGGCTGCAAGCACACCTGAGTATTAAGGGAGTAAGGGAGGATTTATTGCAGAGCTGCTGTGTTAGACTGCATTAGTTTTAGCTAGGTGTACCTAATAAACTGGCAACTGTATGTGCTGTATCTACACTGCTAAAAATGCAAAACCATGACTAATATTAGGAGTGTTGCTGCGTTCCAAATTGCGATGGATATGAGGTCATGGGGCAGCAGTATGACAAAGTAGCACACTCCATGCAGCAGTACATATTTTGTAAGGGCGGCTGCAGTATGTACTGAATGTAAAAAGAAAAAGTATGCAACTCATGGGGTAAATGTTTTTCTGACATACTAAATGGTATGGCATTATGGGACGCATGGTGTGGCTCAATTGTTACAGAATGTCTAACAAATGGCACTGAGATTAAACCCAGTTTGTTCTAAACTTCAGTTTCCCTCTGGTGTTGTACTTTGAGACTATACCGAACGATAATACATCTCTACAAAGAGCAAAGCCGCTGCTGATATTGCTGCATCTTTATCTAAGAGATTGTGATCTGCCCACAAACATCCTGTACACCATGTAGCTTCATTTAGCGACTGAAATGTCATATCAACTTTGAGGTACGGTTTCAGTTTGAGAAGCTTGTGAAGTGGAGTGGTCCTCATGGACTTTTACAGTCCTCATGCATTTTATTAAAGTCAAAGTTATGAAGACTTTTGCTGTTCATGTTTTTCCTGGTGATGCTGAGGGCACTCTGTGTGGCTCCGAGGAGGCCTTTGCCTTTCTTCTGCTTTGGTCTGTCCTCTCTTTGATGCCACAGAAGAGTGATGCAATAAACAGTTATTAAATGTAAACCTTCACTGCTTGGTTATTTGATCCCAACTTCACAGCTTCCATGAGCAAATCAAAGTAAAAGTAGTCAAAGTTGGTGGCAGTGTTTCCCTTCTAACTACTCTGCATAGAATATAAAGAGACATCATTCTGACCTGCTTTTGGGTAGTTTTGTGGCCTGTAATGATGGCACGAGACTGCTTCTTAAACTTCCACGATGACAAACTGTAAATGTTGGTGTGCCTACCTGCCCTGCTTTGATACAAAATCTTATATATGGTTATATGTGCAGGCTCCCTGTCTCAGAAAATGGTATGATCCAGGCCTTGGCTGACCCTGATCTGAGCTCAGTAATGTTTTCATTATTGAGACTGTGGGGCCACTGGCTCTCCAGCTTGTCTGTGGGGGCAGTTTGTTGAATTTTGTCTTTTTATATGAACATTTTTATATATATACAGGGCCTTTTCCATTGCTGCTCCCACCCTCTGGAACTCACTAGACTACCTCCCCATGGATTAGTTAATTTTTTTTTTTTTAAAGTTTTCATTGCTGTTGTTGTTCTTTATAAAGCATCTTTGAGTATCCTAAAAAGTGCTACATAAGTCCAATGTATTGTTATTAGTATTATCATAGTATATATTATATCATATTTTTGTACATAGACAATTGTCTATTTTTTGTGGTACGCTATAGACCTCTCTCTGTGTCCTTAATAAAGTCATTATTTATTTATTTCTTATTTTATTTAAATGATAAATCTGATTAAATGTGCATTAATTTGCATACATTTCCAAACAGGAACATGAATATTGGATACATTCATGTTTCATTTTGTTGAACTATATTAGAGTTAAAGTTTTTTACAGATGGAATGTTGGATATCTCTTGTCAACAGCCATTACTAAAGAATCTATTTTCACCATGTTTTAAGAATGAAATGTTATATAAATCAGGCTATGAATTATATATGAACAAACCTCTCTGTAAAACAACTTCAGAATATAGAAAGTGGAAAGTCTGGTGTATCTAAGTGCTACTGAAATGGTGAGTATGAGAAAAATTCATTTTGAGAAAATGGCCTTTAAAGATATGTACTGTAAAATTCCATACACATTTAGACCAAACATAAGACACTACACGTGATTAGGGTAATTATTTTTAACCGATATCACCAAAGTAACTTTAAACCTTGATAAAATGTAAATGGATGACTCATATAAAAATTCACCCCTTCTACAGTTATCATCAAGGTACAGTATAGAGAACAATATATATTTTTTGTATCAGGCTAAAAATATGGGGGCTTATATGGAGGTCTGTAAGGACTGACTGGCCTCAAATGGCAATTGAAAGAACAGCAATTTTTGGCACCTTTGTGTCGAAAGCCCCAGAGGTTGCTGTTTCAGCAAGACACACACACTTTATAGTTGTTTAGCCTCTTTTTGTGTCATTGTTTTGCATATCTTTGTAGTCAAAATGCATCTTTTTGTGATAATGTGTCTCTTTGTAGTTGCTTCCTGTCTCTTTGAGGTAATTTTGTCTCTTTGAGGTAAGTCAGTGTTTTATTTGTTTGTTTTCTGTGTCTTTGAGGTTATTTTGTGTTACTTTGAGATAAATCAGTCTCTAATTTGGTCATTTTGTGTCTCTTTGACGTAATTTTGTGTCTCTTTGAGGTAAATCAATGTCTTATTTGGTCATTTTGTGTCTCTTTGACGTAATTTTGTGTCTCTTTGAGGTAATTGTGTGTCTCTGAGATAAATCAGTGTCTTATTTGCTTGTTTTGTGTCTCTTTGTGGTCGTTTTGCATCTCTCTGCAGTTCTTCTGCATCTGTTTGTTGTCATTTTGAATCTCTTCCTGTTATTAATTTGAGTGACATTTTGCATGTGAGAGCCAGGGGGCCCTCTTTACACTTTAGGCCTGAGCCCAGTAGGCCTGTTCAGTAATCCTTCATGCTCACCAGCAGTGTGGAGTTGCTAGTCTGCAGAGCTCTACTGCTTCAGTCAGTGATGAGGTTAAATATGGCACAGCAACTATTTCTGGGAGAGGTGGAGTGCTTGGAATTATGGCATATGGTGGTTGGGAACTCCTCTTGTGCTCAAAGCACATCAGATGTGATTACAGCTTTCCAAGACTGCGTTTTAGCACAACCTGCTTGGAACTGTCTCAGTGAAGTATTGCATATTGTGCTGACAACATATGGTGTTTGGCCAAGTCTGGTTTTCTCAACCCTTCATTTAGCAGGTGAAAGCAGTTAGTAGGATGGATTCCAACAAACACACAGACAAACAGTTTCCACACTACCATGGAAGAAACCCCTCCAGTTATTATGCACTGTGAAGAAAGGTGGAGCCTCGTCCTGTCACGTTTCACACAGCGGCTCTGCCCTGCCCACTCCTCCAGCACATGGGCTGGCTGGGCGGGTCGTCGACGCGCACAACCCGCTCCGCCTCCAAGGCGTTGTGGAAGAAAGGATCCCAGTCAGGAGGCTGCATTAAAGGGCGATAAACAAGCATCAATGTATGTACTTTAGGAAAAAAAAAATGCGACCGCGCCGGCTCAGCTTACATGGAAGAGGACTGTAGGGTTGGAGCTGTGTTTACGCGCCGCCCCGTTATGCGCTCCGGAGACACGTACAGCACGTCAAAGAAATCAGATTTCTCTGGGCGACTTGTGTTTACACAGGAGCCATCCAAAGCCACGTTTTAGCAAGTAAGCCTGGTTGGGACAGTACAGTACAGGCTTGTTTAGCATTTGAGTCAGTGCCCATGCAAACAGTGGAGCAGCAGAGCAGCAATACGTGACCATATAAGTGGATTTATCTGAGATCACAGGAGGAAAACTGTGCATCGGAGAGCTTTTGATATCATGGAGTGTTGCAGCTGATCGAGCACATGTTGTGCATGTAGCCGATCGATTCGTTGTTTGAACTTTCACTATGGCTGTGGACCGGGAAACTGTTGCAAACTAACAACAACTACGCCTGGCTTCGGCTGCAGGGGATGGTACATCGGCATCATTTCTCAAAGTAGTCTTTAGTTTCACATCGCTGTCAACGAGCTCCGGCCGACAGTGTGCTGCTGGGTAAACATGGAGAGCCAGGAGGAGAGGGAGAGCAGCCCTCCCAAGTCAGACAGGAGGTTCGCCCTGACTTACATCGGCTGGTCCTCGCTCGACAGGCGCACCACCCTGCCCATGCTGCCGTGGCTGGTGGCGGAGATCCGCAGGAAGAGTGAGAAGGGCGACTGCGGCCCCGTGGCGCAGCCGAGAGAAGTTCAGCTGGCCCTCAACCCCCCCTTCATCCGCTGCGTCCCGTCCAACAGCAACAACTCCTCAGTCTTTATCTTCGAGCACAAAGCACAGCTCATCTCTCGCTTCATCCACAACAGCAATGACCTCAGCTACTTTGCCTATCTGCTGCGGGGACAGCCCGACAACCCCGAGTCTGAGATGTCCTGTCACGTCTTCAGGGCCTCAGACCCCAACCAGGTAGGCACGTGCCAAGTGTCAGACACACCTTACACATGGGCGTAGGCTTGTTTTTGGGTGGACACATATTAGGGGTGGGGGGTTCCCCTTGAAGAAATTTTGAGCTTCAGACACGTCATATCGAAATTTTGTGGTATTTCAGCATGTTCTCATTCTGAACACTTTGCGGGTGATTTTGGTGTCAGACACTGACGAACAAAGGCACCTTTCACAGCGGTATAATACGGCGCCAAGTGTCAAACATACATTAACACATGGGTGTAGGTTTGTTTTCAACATTTGATAGTTGCCTTTGTGCATCAGTGTCTGACACCAAAATGTTCTCATTCCGAACTCATCAATTTCCGCCACTTTGTCGGTGATTTCGGTGTCAAACACTGACGCACAAAGGCACCAGTCACAATGGTAAAATACGCCGCCAAGTGTCAAACATACCTTTACACATGGCCGTAGGTTTGTTTTCAACATTTAGGGGGACACATATTTAAGGGTGCGGTCTCCCTGAAGATATTTTATCAGACATGTCATGAAACTGTCATGATATTCCCGCACCTTCTCACTCCAAACACATCAAATTCCGCTACTTTGTCAGTGATTTCGGTGTCAGACACGCCGGGCAGCATAATACGCCGTCAAACATACCTTTACACATGGGCGTAGGTCTGTTTTCAACATTTGAAAGGCGCCTTTATGCGTCAGTGGCTGACACCATAAAGGCGCCTTTCACGGTAGTATAATACACTGCTGGGCAGCATACTACGCCACCGCGTGGCATCAGTGTGTAATGCTGGCGGATTGCATCAGTTCGAAACGCTGCCCGTAACAATGAAATATAAGGCGGTGTTAAGTCCCAGCAGGGAAGCCAGAGGGGGAGGTGGATTGGTCCGACAAACCCCGGACTTTCATTGAGTGCCCGCTCGAGCGCCCGCTGTTCGTTACCGTGTGAGTCTTAAGCCAAACCATATTGTTGTTTTTTTTTTTAAACCTAACCACGTGCCTTTGTTGCACAGGAAAATAAACAACTCTTCGTTTTGAAAAACACTGCATCTAACAAGCATAGACTTCCACATTTCCTGTGAAATCAGAAGTGTGTTTTGAAAAGACACTGAATGTAACAAGCGTAAACTGACACGCCGCCCTGGAATGTCAGCAAGAGATGCAGGAGGCTACCTTGTGCATAATATTTAGGTGTGAAAGGCCACTGACAGAGCGGCAATGTTTGACGAGTTGGGGTGAGAATGCGTTGAGTATTTTCTGATTGAACTGTGCACAGTTGCCTCATCTTCTTTCTGTCTTACGGCAGATTGCAACCACCAATTATACTGGAGGCATTGTGGCGTGTGTTTGCGTCGTCTCAGTTTGTCAAAATAAAAGTCCTCTGTTACTTTGATGGTTTTAATGTGGAGGACATATGAAGGTGTTCTACATATTGTGGGGGAAATGTCCTCTACGTGCCCTCCAACATCTATGCCTTCACACATCACACAACAGAAGCAGAGAAATACACCTAAAAGCATTAGAAAGAAAAGAGGTTGAGAAAATGCAGATCAAAAGATAATAAGTAATGTAATCACTGAAATACTAAATATTATCTCTGGAGTGATGCTATAGCTGCTTAAGAAGTGATTTTTCACTGGCCTCATTCTGCTCAAAAGTCAATTTTAATCTGTATTGTTTTCACTATATTTCACAGGGAATATAATGTGAATGTCCTGAGGTTCCTGTAACTGTAAATCTGCTCTGATGTCATTTACAGTGAGGCCCACCTGTTCAAATTTATGATCTCGCTCTGTGTAAACACGAGACAAAGGAATGTCCTGCAGAGCCTGAACTGGAATCTCCTTTAGGTGACAGCTATGTCATTTAATCTCACACAGTAGATTAGTCAATGGCCCAAACATGTTCGCTTTGGTATTAAGTATTTAGGCCAGCGCTCGGTGGGAATGATAAACGGAGCAGTGCACCATGGATTTTTGGTAAAGTTAATCCATCTCTGTACTTTTCCTCTTTAGGGGACCAGACATCTCTCTGGCGACTGTAGTGTGACAACAACTGAATAAGCACAGTATCGAGTCAGCACATTTACATGCTGATCAGCATGCCACTCTTGAGTAACAAACTGAAATGTGGTAAACAGTCCAAAATCAGGAACGTGGTAGTCCGTTTGACAATGAACACGCAATCGTGTTTTCTGGTTGTTGCTGAAATACAGTTTAGGTCATAGTGCATGTGTAAGGCACTGTGCTCAGGGGCTCACTCCATCGGCACTCATGCGTGTGAGTGAGAGTTTGCGGTAGTGGATAAGAAGTGCTTGATGCATCATTTTTTGTGTTGATATATGAATCATGTGGCTTCGGGTTGTGTTAACACAGTTCTTCACCTGCTGTAGGACAAACACAAGTTTTATACTCGTCCGTTTTATTCCTGTTTCCCCAACGAACAAGGAAACCTAGCAAACAATGTCCACACACAGATATCCAGTTATGCTCACGTTCGGCATTGATCTCTGCATTGTATCATGTTTCCTGTGGTATGTGCAGGCTGTTTGTCTGCTGCTGAAAGCCGAGAGCCAAAGAAGCAACACGTTCGAGAAACACTTTCCTCACTTTCGAGGTGTCTGGCCTCTCTGCTGGCATCCAAATGTTTGCAGCAGTCACTAAAGCATCTTGAACATAGCTCATTCAGCATTATTGCGCAAGGAAAAACTGGTTTGGCAGCCAGCGTGCTAGCAACATGTGCAAGGTGGACCATGTGGAATGCTTGGGTTACTCTATCAGTACACTGCTGCTGTATACACCACTCCGCTGCAGTCATAGTTAATAATCTGAATATTTGTCAGGTATTTCCTGTTTGTTATACAGGCATATGCCTCTTGTGCTGCTGTGGATTTTCTGTTTTTCCCAGTTATGTTTGAAGACATGATGAGTCTTTGCTTTGTTTTTCAGTGACAGGCATGCTTTTAAAAACTATTCTTAGCCGTAGACATGACACAAGGACATTGTGCAAAGCCTGAGAAAAGAACCCTGGCATCTACTAGTATGGTGTAAAAGGTCAAAATGAAATGACACTCATGATTTCTTGAAAAATCAGGAAGCTTCAAGTGCAGTTTATTAGAGTTTGTATGCGTGGAAAACAGTTGAGTATGAAGAAATGCTAACAAAGCAGAATCTGTACATGAAGATAGTATGTCTCATTGTGTGCGTTCCTGTCGTTGGAAAGGTTGAGTACTTAAAATCAAGTTTGACTTCCTCAACTCGAAATACAACTTCTGTCCTCATTGTATGTTAAAGGTTTTGATCCAGCTGTAATTGGTTTGCATAAGGTGGTGCAGCCATTATGGCATTTAAAGGGACAGTTCACAGGTTTTTTTCTCTTAGCTGTAGTAATATTTATCAGTCAAGGTTGTGTCAGTATGACTTGCTGAGGGCTGGAGATATCGGCTGTTGAGATGTCTGTCTTCTCTTGTACGTGACGGAACAAGATGTCACAAATACATTTAAAAAACTCAACATCATTGTCCCTTTCCAGAAATCATGATGCAGTTACTCAAGATAATCCACAAACCTTGTTGTGAGCAGTTTCATGTAGGAACTATTTTATTTCTACACCTGCCAACCAGATCACTGTGCAGAAGGAAGCGTGCATCTACTCACGCATAATAGGGTCATGCTCGTGACAGCGTGAGATGTAAACATTTATGGCATCTTCCTCAGCTGAGCTGTAACGTTAGCTAACTCGTTGCTGCTAGGTGAGCTAGCAGTAGATGCACACTTCCTTCTGCCCAGTGATACAGTTCGAGAGAGTTGTCCAGTAGAAAGAAAATAGTTCCTACATGAAACTGCTCACAACAAGGTCTGTGGATTATCTTGAGTAACTGCGTCATGATTTCTGGAAAGAGACATTGCTGTTGAGTTTTTCAAATGTTTTTTTTTTGGTGCGTTGAGTTCCACAAGCTGAGTGCCATCTAGTTGCATTATATTCAAGAAAAGGCAGACATCTCTATGGCCGATATCTCCAAGACTCCAAGACTCGGCAACTCACACCAAAACAATCCAGACTGACAAATAGCTCTACAGACAAGAGGAAAAATATGTGAACTGTTCCTTTAAGGCTCACTGAGTCATCTTAAGACTCGTGATTGGTGTGTCCATGACAATGTGCTCTAATATTTTGCCAGTCGCTGTCACTTAGAGTTTAACTGTTACAGTTTACTTGGCTCAGAGTCTGAGATACTCATTTACTCTCATAACAGCATTTACAAATTTAACCCTGACTCAACCCATCTCTGTCGGGCCATTATCAAACCATCAACAGACAGTCGGAGCGTGCACAGTGTAAACCTCAGGCCTGTGTGTTTACCCCACCTCTGCTCTCACTTGCATCTGGACTACAGTGGAATCTCTCACCGGGTGACACTCTGCTGTCATGTGAACGCCGGTCATTATCAGTGACGTGTAGTGACAGTGATACACATTCGGGAGCCACGTCGGGACAAGAGTGACGTACTTCACTGTGCTGTAAAAGTCTAAATCAGCATTCAGAAAACAGAATAAGATTTACATGACCAAGTAGGTTTTCACTTAGAAGGAATTTAAGTTGGTCTGTGGTGCATACAGTAAACATACAATTAACACATTAAGAGAAAAAAAATAAAGGAACAGTACTGCAACAGCCAAGAACATAAATATAGAATAGAAACATTACAGTAAAAATCTGAAAAAGATAAAACATAACACAGCAACATAGCATTTTGTTAGATAATAACGGCCTTACTCACTTCACCTTTCATTTTTAACGTCAACAGTTTGTATTTCCATTTATGTCGTGGTGTATCAGACTAAAAAACAGGCATGACTTTTTCCAATCGCTGCTACTGAGAGATGTTTACAAGCCTGCAGAGTCACACCTGTGCCAGCTTTGATTTTCCAGGGCAGGTGAGGTGACCTTGAACATGATCATACCTTTTACCAAATTAGAAACCAGATATCCTTGATTGTTATTGTCATGAGACATGATAGTGTGTTTAATGTGGTCTGTTGTTGACACATTGTACATCCAAGAGAGGATGCAGTACATTGTTAAAGTAGGTTTGCATGCTTGAACATATCATCTGCCTTTAGCTCCGTATGAACACTAAACACTCACAGTCAACTGTTTCTGTCATTTGCAGTTGATTCTCTTTAGTTGTACAACACACTGGTTAGACACAGGCTTTGGCAGTATCTATTTAGTCATACCTTCATACCTTCTTGACATTTCACTTGGGTGTAAATGGTAAATGGAGGTATTTGTGTAAGTAAACAAAACACATAAAAGCTGAGCAAGTGATGACAGAAGCCATTGTTGCATGTGTGTCATTGTCTCTCCTACAATGCAGTGTTTCCTAATAAGTATTTAGCCAGCTTACAGAAGTCTTGCTGGGTGCCAGAGGACCCGATGACACTTTTTTATGTGTTGAATCAAATCATGTGGCTAATAAAGTGTCGTGGTAGATGAAAAAAGTCCTCTCAAGATAAAGGTATATGTAGCAATACTAGGGCTGCCCCAACTAAGAATTTCCTAGTCCACCAATAGTCATCGTTTAGGGCCATTTGTCGACTAGTCGCCCGCATGTTTACGATATTAATGTAATTATTAAAGTATATATTTTGGGCGGGGCAACACAATGGTTTGAGTTGAAGGTGCGAGAAAGAATAGTATCAGTAACATTGTTAACACTGTGCTACATTACAGAGAAATACAAAACCGTACTAATGAACCTTCATTAATATAGGCCTATATTTTATCTACAAGTGCACGTCACACACTGAGCGAGCCGCCTGTTAATGACGCTGTGGGCTAATGGGCATGTAGCTACTTCCATGTTTCAGATGATACGTCATGTTTGTAGTTGCTTTGCTCACCGCCAGGTGCGGCACAGAGGCGCGGTCAAAGTTCAAATAATTTCAACTCTGAGCACAGCGCTCGGGCGGAAAATCCGAGCGGTGCACGACGCCAAGGGTAGCGGTGACCGCTTTGTCAGGCGTTGCCGCCCTCTCCATAGACAAACAATGGGACAGCCAGTGCAAAGCGGTTTTACAGCTGATCATGTGTAGAGGCCTTAATGGGCATGTAGCTACTTCCACGTTTTAGATGATACGTCATGTTTGTAGTCAACCAATGAAGATGAGTTTACATATCACCTTGGGTTCGCCCTTCACCTTCTCAAAATGATCCCACTCTTTAGTCACCTGGAAAACGCGAGGTCCGGCGCTGGGCGCTACTCTTGTGACTTTTTTGTGCCAGCTTTCAAGAGCACAGCAGCAAGTTGCATCTGAGGTTGCTAAGCAACCTTAACAAGCATCGTAGCCTGTGTACCTGAAATCCAGAGTGCAGAGCTGATCTTCTTTCAGACGCTGTTAAGTGTGTAGGCCTATCGTCGGTTGGACAGATGTAAAGCTCTGGGTAGCCCTGCACTAACATGATCAACTTTTCCATATTTATCAGACTGAATATTTACAGAAGAAGGGAAAGATCTCTGTCGGCTGAGATTGGTTTGTAACCTGACTCCTGTCTGACTGCTGAGCGTGGCCACTTCCTGTGTCTGTCCTTTCAAATTAAATTCCCACATGGTCCAGTCATATAGGTTATTTATTTTGACAAGGTGCAGCTGTTTGGGTTTTTTTTTTCCAACAACAAAGTGACCAATGAAATCTTGCGTGATCTCTTGTGATGTATCTGTTTAATTGTAGGCATGATGTGAGAGTAAACTTGTATGAATAGAGAACTGACTGCCTCTGATTATTTCATAACTGAATTGTATGAATTAGATTAATGATAATCAGTCTTGTACTGACTGAATTATACTGTAATGACACACTAAAGACAAACAAGTGCACAAGAGGGTGCGAAGTAAAGGAAAAGTCGGTGACCAGTTATAATATGAGCTTCTCAGTCCAGGTTAAGGTGACATAGGAGCCTTTGTGTTGCTTTGTTTTGAGTTGGGACATGAACTTTGTACGGTGCCCAGTTTGTCCTCAGGCAGATGGAAAAGCACTGGGCACGTCATAGCTGCAGTGAGAACAGTAAGGTGCCTTTAGAGCTAACTCTCCCAGAGCTGCAGCCACACAAAGACAGATATGTTTCAAGCAACAGTGTTTATACGGGTTTGAAGTTATATTAACAAGCAGCAGTCTTATGTGGCTTGTTGGGTTGAGCAGTTTTTTAGTCGATATTGGAAGGATTTTCTTGTCTTGTATTTATTTTGAGTCATTTTTGAAGCACTGACATTGATTGCTTTTTAAAAGGTAATCTTGGATTGCTTCTGTTCTGACATGGGAATCGATCCTCCATGTCTTTGTCTGCTTTCATCCTTATCTTGTATTGACACAGTGATAACCTGTGTGTCTCTAAAAGAAGCCTAATTAGGCCTAATTGCTGATGGTGTGGGGAAGTGTGTTGGTTTGGCTTAATGGTGCTGATAAGGGTAACAAAACCGTGTGCCAGCTACTGTTTGATGATATATTATTGGGGCCTGTTGCAGGGAGGTTCGACATTACACGAGCCGTGCACTGAGAGTGTTCAGGACTCCACCAGCTCAGAGGGGACAATCCTCCTGTTTGTATTCTCCTAAGCTCTAAAGCTGCTGGCGTTTATGTAGGCAGGCTTTGGATCACAGCCAGTGTCACTGATATTGTTTGATAAAGCCAGGCAATGATGGGTGAAGGTTAGATGTAACAACCAGTTGAAGGACCGTCACAGTGGGAGGAAATGTTTTAATGGATTTTCTGTGGAAAACACCAGAGCTTTGCTCTGTTCCCTCGCAGCTTTTTGCCTGTCCATGCCTGTCTCCACCCAAGGAATGAGCACCTTTACCAGCACTATTGGGTTGACTACAAATAATTAATCAGATCAAATGGTGCTGTGGGGTCATCTTACTCATGTATAATCCAGCAGTGTCTTTAAATGTTAAGACGGCACTGTCATTTTTTTCCTACGCAGGCCCGGTTGCATGACAGATCAGACAGCACAGCTCTGATTCTCAGCCACCAAGTCGTTTGAATTACCTTGACCTCGTGGCGTCAGCACTGCTTTTGCCAGTTCTCTTTTCCCACGAAGGCCAGGTTGTTGTCATGTGCTGTTCTTGCCACGCTTGATAAATTAAGGTGACATGTGTCAGGCTATGTTTAGACACTGGTCTCTCCAGCTTCAAGTTTTTATCTCAAAAGTAGAGCTGCAGCGATGAATTGATTAATTGCTGTGTTGTCAACCATTAAATTAATTGCCCTTCAATACACCGCCTTTGCATTTTTACACAGAACCACAATAAAGTAACAACATGCTGTACAGGTGTATGATTTTACATAGCATGCTGGCGTCCCAGAAGCAAAAGAGCCACGACAAGTGTGACATAAAGGCCCGACACACCAAACTGACATCAAAAACTAGCCGTGACGAAAGCAAACTGTTTGGTCGCCTGGGTCCCAGCCAAAAAGTTACACATGAACACTGCAAAGACTTCAGCCAATAATCTTATCTGGTATAACAAGTTTGTTTCGATCTTACACACTCTTTACTTTAGCTATTTGTTTACTTTCCTCGCTTCAGTTTTTCATCTTGTGCGCTGAGCTGAACTACCAATCAGAGTGATTTCATTTACCAACAAACTCTGCCATCTCTGATGTCAATTCAACACGCTGAATCAGCAAAAAAAAAAAAAAAAAGCCAACCTGGGCCAACGGTGAGGGACGCACTAGGGCGGCAGATGCTCACTAATGGCCCAACACTGACCGACGGCTGACCGTCCCTTGGTGTGTCAGGGCCTTAACACAACAGCATCTGCGTGATCCACCCACTAGCTTCATGACTCGCCCACGTACCTACCTGATCAGCTCCATGGTCAGGAAGCGGAAGCCCTAAAGAAAATGCTAAGTTAGCATTTAGCTAGCTGTAGGGGCGTGTTCTGTAGGCTTCAAATGGAATGTGGCTGCAGCTACACATGTCTCATAACAATGGCATAACTTGGCAATAAAAGTCATCTACTGCCCCTGGCATATGGTGGTTGATCTCACCCTCTCCTCAGAGGTTGAAGCTCCACGACCCTGCTTGCCCCTTTTACACAGCCTGTTCAAGGCAGGGATGTTGCGCCATTATTCCGCCTCACCATCTTTTATTTTTTGTAACTCTTTTTGTTAATTAAGAAACACACAACAAGAGGTCGACATGTTTTACTTACATCCTGGCATACAGTGTCACACTTTTCTCAACGGCGTATATACACAATCCATTTCTCAATATTTTGTACATTTTTCCATGTCAGGTCTTAGATTAAAGTAAGTCTTTCGATACAGTGTATTTCATTTATAATCCCCAGCCATCGGGCCAATGTTGGAGGATCAACTTGCAACCATTTGCGAGTTATAGCTTTCCTGCAACTTGCCAAAAGTATCTTTGATAAATGTTTATCTTTGTTTGGGACAGTTTCAGGTATTTTTCCTTAGTATAACGTGACACATGAGTAGACTCAACTCAACATTGCCTCCAACAAAAGCCCTGGCTCTGTAGGCCTGTTCCCAGTCCTGTCAGTCTAGGGGTGATAAAGAATTACACAAGGTTTCCAATCGAACTCCATCAGGGACCTTGAGTTTGCAGTAGGAAACTCAAATATCTCTGTCAAGTCCTCCTCTGTTCTGTGTATGTCTGATTCTTTCTCCCATTTTTGTTTAATATATTTTGTAGAATGATTCTTTGAAATTTGAATACTGCCGTCCAATCTCTGAACTAAACTTTTAGTGTCTCCCATTATGTATGCATTAGCCTCGCCGTCTTTAAAGATGCAGTTGCCAAACAGGGGGACAGAGTTGTCTCACCTTGAAGACGGCAGCTGAGGTAGTAGCAGTGTTGAATGGATGTTTGTGAAGAGGGGACAGCCGACAGCACGGGACTATGGAGGGGATGATTGTGACGACCTGCCACTGGGAGATTTAAAAAGCAGCTAGTAGCAGTTAACAGCTAACTCAAAGAGGAAAAGCAGCTGACGATGTCCACAAATTAGGAAAACAATGACCCTTTTACACAACTCCGTCTCTCAGTTACGCAGTCATACCATTTATAAAGAACACTGAGGTGCAGTAACGGCACAGCAGCCTTAAACAGGCAGTGTAAAAGGGGCAAACAACAGTAAACTGAATATCTTTGGGTTGTGGGCAGAGCAATCTTGGACTTTGGGAAACACTGATGGACTTATGTCACCATTTTCTAACATTTCAAAGACCAAACAATTAATAGATTAGTCAAGAAAATAATCAACAGATTAATCGACAATAAATATTGTTAGTTGCAGCCCCACTTCAAAGATCCTTTGGAAGTTTTATTCCATAAAAACAAACCAGCTAACCAGCTAGAAAATCAATGCCACAGGTCAGGTTTGTTGGTGTGAACAGATGGCTGAGTATATACGACCAAACACCCACCACCTGCCTTCTTTCTCATTTCAATGCAGCCCTCAGTCACCGTCAACCCTTGGGAAGGCAGGCGCTTGGAAAATGGGACTTTTAAAATAGCTCATGTAGCCACAGGAGCAATATGGCAGACAAGTATTTTGATCTCTGCGTCTCATACATAAAACTGGCCTCCAGTGAAAGCAGGGACACACTTTCTCAGGATGTTTTGTTTTATTCACAATCATTGCTTTCCTGTTTGCCCGCCCTCCTGCTCCTGCCCTGTTGTTCTGGTCACGCCTCTGAAGTCAGACTGATGCGTTATGTTGCATCATTTCTCTCCCCTAGTCTGCATAATACGTATATTTGCTCAACAGTCAGCAGGCAACTCTTATCAGATACAATTGGATTTGTATGCAATGTGTGGAGCCACTGTTTGTTTTAGCGCGCAGTGTTGTCTTAAATGCGGTATTTGGCCGACCTTGGCTGCAGACCTGGTTTTCAGAGCTGCAACTCTTGTCCCAGTGTGTCTGCCAAAATGATTGTATTCTCAACTGTAAAAGTGTCTCATGACTGAGTGATGCATTGGCTTTAAATTCCCAAGTATTGCGTAAGAGCATGCTCCGAAAGAGTTACATTTTCTGTCTTGACTTGTTTGGGTTTTTTCCTGGATACAAGTTACCAAGGCAGACTTCCTGCTCGGATGGCACAAGCCATTCCTGCGGGAGTTGAATAAGGTGCACGTGCCAAGCACAGTGGAGCAGGAACAGGCTCAGCGACCTTCAAGTCTCTGATTTCCTCCAGGCCTGTTGTTGTGTCTTCTGTCCGATAGAGTGTGGGTGTTTCCTGTTCCCTCCTCTACTTTTGTGACCAGTGTAGTGTTTGGTGTGTCTGTTGTTGTCTGGCCTTACTGGTGCAAGACTTGTCTTTTTTTTTTTTTTAGCCTTGAGTTATTTAAAGTTGCAACATGCAGTCAGGTCACATTATTTGTTAATCAAAACGAGTTCTTGTGTGGACTGCAACTTTCAGGGCAGTGCAGTTTTACTTGTATATACCCTGCATATACAAATCGTGTCTTTTGAGGGTTATTGCAGTTCATATTGCTGATGCAGTGTCCATTCTAAACATGCCTGTGTGCAGTGGGCCTGTGGTAGTGCTGCTTGCAGCGTTCTCGAAAACCACTCATATAAAGGACCGCAAACAAAAATAAAGGTGATGTTATGAATGTTATGTTAAGAACTGAAAGCAAGGTGTTCGAACCCAGGGTGGGGGAGCCCCCCGGCGTCATCGTGGGCCCCCTCTGGTTACCCTGGCTCCCTCCAGGACAAAGTGTGTATGTGAGCATGAATAGTTGTCTGTCTCTATGTGTCAGCCCTGTGATAGCGTGGTGACCTGTCCAGGGTGTACCCCGCCTCTCGCCCAGTGTCAGCTGGGACCCCTAACAGGATAAGCAGCTATGGAAATTGAATGAATAAATGACAAAATTATGTTGCTGTTCTAACTCATTGACCCAAAATATGTACAATAGGCCCCAAATCATTTTAAAATATGCAACTCAGCAGCTGTGTACACGTACTCTCACTTCAGATGAAAACATTATACTGCTTGATATACCAGACAAAGGCAGATTCAGATTTGAATCACAAAATATAACAGACTATGATACATTGTTATTTATTTAACTGTCCAGCATTATATCAAAACTGTAAGCTTCCCTTTAAACATACATTAAAGAGGCAACAGACAGCATCTTTTCCTAAATATATCATTATGAAAATAATGTAGGTTGCACATGGTAGTGGCCACAGTAAAATCAGACTATCAGCGTTTACATAGGTTACTTAGTGGCTTTGCAATCTTTGCAATAAGCTTCTGCCACCGTTGCCGAAATTTCGCGGAAAGAATCTGCTTTACGGCAGGAAACGCATCATGTATTGCGAAATTGGTCAGTCAGCCAATCAGGGACTGGAGTGAGTCCTTATGAGGAGCTGGGCATGAGATAGTTGAGTCACAAGCACAATGGCAGACAGACAAAGTTTGGAAACAAGTGAAAAACAATGGCAGACAGACAAAGTTTGGAAACAAGTGAAAAATGGCCTAGCGAAAGAAAACGAATCCGATCTGTTGCTTCTTTAAGTAAATGTAAAGACATTGTGCTGATAATGCCAGTGTTGCCAACTCTTCTCCAATGAAAGAAGCTAGCATTAGCTCTGAAGTCACTTAAAGTCGCCAGATAATGTCACACACTCATTTGCGTGTTGGTGCCATCATCACACATTTACTGACTTAGATTCAATTCAAACATCCTCATCACAATGTTTGAATAAAGTGAGAGCTATGGCACTTATACTATCGTGCACCGCTTTGTCACACTTTCAATCCAGAGAGCAAGAGCATCAAGGTAACCATAGAAACTCACTACAACTGAACTCCCAGGGCGAGCACCGCATGCTTTCCTCCTGCCTGTCCCACACCTACTGCAAGGGGGAGAGGTGTACCCGCAGTGATGGCAGAAGAACCGTGGACTGTTACTACTCTGAGCAGCATGCTTGGGAATGAATTATAATATATTTCTGTCTTTTTTTCCCCCAATGGTCTGAATAAGTCGCCAAATTTGTTGCTAGTTGCTTTTTAGAAATATTTTTTATTTTATTTTATTTTGTTTTATTTTATTTTATTTTACTTTATTAAATTAAATTAAATTAAATTTTATTTTATTTTATTTTATTTTATTTTATTTTGCTTACTTACATATTTAAGTTGCTACGTCGGGAACACTGGATAATGCCTCTCTTTCAATCCTTACTTGAAGTAAAAGTTGTAATTAATAGTTTTAATGTTAATAGTTAATAATTTTACTGCAGAAAAAAAGTTTTGAGCATTTCTGCTACCACTGCCAAAAATAACATTTCCAGTTAGAGCACAGGTGAGAACTAAAGCAAAGTGGCGTTTGCCTGGGGCCCCCAAATTACTAAATTCACCCCTGAATAACACACCTGTCATGGCTACTTATGGTCAGAAACATGGGTAAAAATAACGTTTAGCAGATGTGTCAGTGTCCAAACAGGTGTATTAGTTGCTTGCTTTGACATACACTCTTCTGTTGTAAGTAGAGCATGGATTTAAAGAACAAAGTGTGGCTGCTTATTTTAGAAACAATGGTGAAATACACTTAGTGAGACATGCTGGACTCCCTGCAGACCCCTGAGGTCCTGCCCCTGCTGCTGCATGCACCAACAGAGCTCTGTATGTCCTTCAGTCCCAAGCATTACACCCAACAAGTGTGAAGTAGGTCGGATGAGCCGCCCCTGAGATGTGTTAGGGGCACACACACATAGAGACATACAGACAGACAGAGATTCCTTGCTTCTGTTTCAGTTGTGTTATTCTCATGTTGCAGGAAGTGCTGCAGAGAAAAGCTGCTGTTTGTTTCCAGTCGACCTCCCTTTCTCTTTTGTCACGGTTTCCCTCCTCCTATTCATCACATTCCTTTATTCCACTCTCCTTTCTCACAGGTCCCTGAGGTGATCAGCAGCATTCGCCAGGTGTCCAAATCAGCCCTGAAGGAAGACGCCAAGCCAAAACAGGAAGCTGACGAGGCCTTCTACAACTCCCAGAAGTTTGAAGTGCTTTACTGTGGCAAGGTAGGAATGAACGTGCCTCTGAAAAAGTGTTTTTATTTCATTAAACAATTGTCTCACAATTAATTCTGCTGAATTAAAAATCTCCAGGTGACGGTTCTGCACAAAAAAGCTCCAGTCACCCTCATCGACGACTGCATCGACAAGTTTCGTCAGCATGAGGTCGAGCGCAAGCGCCTGCGACTGCTCAACGGCCAGAGAGGGTCCACAGAGAGTGCTCCTGTGGAGTTTCTCCTTGGAGGAGAGGGAGACCCACTGTCCTCCGCTCTGAATGAGAGTATAGAAGAGCCTGAAGGTCTCATATTGGTGGAATTAGCTGGAGCTATAGGTAAGAGCCCGTGTGCAGATTGAGGATTAGCATTAGCTGTTTTAATGAAATAATGTGAGTGAACACAGTCAGAATGAATAAAAGGTCAAAGCTGGATCTGCAAGTAGCTTTGCTCAGATTTTTAAAGCACACAGTTGACCATTCGCACCCTTTTATAGCTGTAGTTACACATGTTTGGCTTTCTGTACTTGCACGGCACATATGACAGCTGCAGATTTATCTCTTGAAACTCTCTCCTTCAATTTGAACAGCAGTAGAAAAAAGCAGGCATATTATTTCATGCCGTCTGTAGCAAGTTAGCAAAAAACAGCTCTCATTTATCCCAAAAATTCTAATGTGAACTGACCAGGGTTCCCACAGATTCTTGAAATCCCTCAAGTTTGTGAATTTGCGGTGATAAAAATCAACGTCTTGAAAGCTTTTTCAAGTAGACGTAAATAGACATGGGTCATTGAACGTGCCTTTATTTATGTGTTTTGTGCCAGAATAGAAATTCTCTCTCTTTATCGCTCAACTCGCTGTGCTCCATTAGAGAAGGCAGGAGACCACATAGTCTGCCATCACTGGAACACAGCACAGTTGAGAAGTGTGTGAGTTTCTGTAAAGCCTGCTAGTTGTCATTATAAAATGTATCAGTGTTTTGACATTGATCCGTGTCTCATGTTCTGCTGTGGTGGGTCCTTGAATTTGAGGGAATGGGGCCCAGGAAAGTCCTTGAAAAGTACTCAGATTTGATGGTTAAGGCTGCTGTCACACCTGCCCTGATTGATTTGGTTGATTGGACTCAAGTTCGTTTGCCCCCTAAGTGCAGTTTGTTTGGGCAGGTGTGAACACAGCAATCACACTCAGGTGTGCACCAAATCAACCAGACCAAGACCTTCTTGAAGAGGTGGTCTCGGTTTGGTTACAGACGAACTCTGGTGCGGTTCATTTGTGGTGAGAACGTGTTCCGACCTTGATCTGAACCAGCTGCAGTCACATGACACATTGTTTGGGTTAAACATGAGCATGTTACAGTCCTGGAGGATTATTAATGTGCACCTCCTCCTGTACTGCCTTAATATGCACATTCAGCACATCCAATGCATCAAAACATTGTTTTCTAGTTGGAGCCGCGCCTCGTTTTCAAACTGTATGGTTTGACTAAAATGAACAATGACAGCAATATAGTCCACGATGAGCAGCGCTAAAATCAACCTGCGTAGTTGTCCCTCCATTGTGACATTAGAAAGTGTCACATTTATCTTGCAAGTGTACTCTTCTTCAACGTTTGCTTTACTTCCTGGATTTTTCCCACATGGAAATTCTGACCAATCAAGAGCAGCTTTCTCACACAAGGCATTTGATCTGGTCTGTTTGTAAATGCTGCTGTGAGAACACGAACCAACTCTAGGCAATTATGCAATTTTGTGACAAAACTAGTCCCTGATTCAGACCAAAGCAAGCGAACTTTAAAAGCACCCTAAGAAAGTGTGGGAACCCTGACTTGGATATAATTTGTTTGAAATCATTTAAACACAACCAGTTTAGCATCATCTCTGAGGTGCAATGGGCTCTGACTGTCATACAAGCATGTGTTGCCAGCAATGTCCATCAGTCAGTGGTCCTCTAGTGTAGTTTTATTTTCCTGTATCGTGTCAAACAACCACACTACATTTAAAGCCGACACTTGATGTTGGCTGTTCACTGAGTTGGTTTACAACATTGTCTCCGTGTGCATTTTAATCTCTCCAGCTGACCTATATGTGATGTTGTGTTCCAAGAGGCTACATTTTCCAGGCAGTCAGCATCCTCATCATGTGATCATTCATGCTAAATAAAGAAGCAGCACTGTTCTTGTATCGCAGTTTAGACACAGTTAGTATATATTATGATTTTATTATTATCACCATTGTATAACTTAATATTTTAAGTATGATAAGGGAAAGTAGAAGATTAGATGATGCCAGAGTCCTGCACAGGTTTGATTTCAAGACCCAACTGCCCCGACACGCAATGTGCAGTACCACACCCACCCGACCCGTGGACACAAGGTCTGTGGCATGACCCGAAACCGCAAATCCTATAATGCCAAGCACTGTTTGAATAATTTGGTGAGGCAGCAGGTTTAAAGGGATCATTTTGGGCCATTTTATTCACGTGAAACTATTATAATATATTTTGAAATAAAGGTAATTCAGGAAATACAAAGTCAAACTGTACACCAATAAGAATAGTGGCTTTAAGTATCAGGTATGCTTATTAGCTGACTGTATCCTTGCTGTCTGTGTTTCAGGTAAAGGCCTGTGCAGCAGTACCAGTCAGAGCAGCCTGCGAGGAACGTTCCCCGAGTGCATCCTGGAGGATTCTGGCTTCGAGGAGCCTCAGGAGTTTCGTACGCGCTGCAGCAGCCTGGCGGGGAGTCTGCAGAGAAAGCCGGGGGAGGGAGTCATCATAGGTCCCACACGTCGCAGACACTCAAGCGCACCGAACCACGTTCAGCCATCTGATTCAGACAAGAACCGCACCATGCTCTTCCAGGTAGAGGACGTTTAATAACGCTGATGACTTCCGGGAAAAGTAATCATGAGCTGCACTTTTGCTGATGTCTTGGTTTCAGAATGAGTGTAGCAGCTTAGTGGTTTCTTATCTCTGTGCTCTGAGTGCAGACGCTCTGTCTGTTGGTGGAACACAGCACTGAGGAGCTTTATTATAACAGCATTGTTCTGTTAGGTGTATGGACAGATCTCTACATATTCTCCCTTTGTCAGTGAGATGGATAGATGTTTTTCTTTCTCTTGACTCCACCTGTCACACAAGAAAACCAAATACTTCCTTGCCTCACACCGTTTGTCACCGACACCCTCTCTGCATTTAGTCCTGAGCTCCTTGCTCCTGCAAATCATTTTTATGTGCATGTGCCTGGCAGTTACAGCGCACAGACCGACTCGGCCCATGTTGCCGCTTCAGATAAAGAGGCTGTAACTCCTGAGGAGTATTTGTGAGCGCGGCGCTACTCTCGTGAAAACGTGAGGCAGCCGTTTTGTGAAAAAAGCATGCGGGGCTGCAGAGTGAGCCAGCTGCCACTCCTTGCACGCCAGGCCCATTTCCTCATGAGGCTAATTTTAAAAACTAGAGCACAACGCTCAATATGATACACCACATAGCAGTCGATTATGGGAAAAATCATTGGGGCAGACATGTTGACCTTGATTTTGAGAGTGGGCGAGTATGTTTATGTGTGTCAATAATCAGAGTCCTTGTCATGAGATACTTGACACTAAGATTGTCTTTGCCTTAAGTTACATTGTGTGAGTACTTTTTTGTATATGTTCTTGCATTAATCCGTGACCATAATACATGTCTGTGTTTCACAGGTCGGGCGTTTTGAAGTAAATCTCATAAGTCCAGACACGAAAACAGTGGTGCTGGAGAAGAACTTCAAAGATATCTCATCCTGCTGTCAGGTTGGTTTATTTTTACCTGCTGTATTAACACTAAAAGCCTCTCTTCTCTGTCTCTGCTGCAGTCTGAGCAACAAACTCAGACTAATTTATGCATTTCTTTTCTAGATGTTGAATACATCAAAGGCCTTTTATTATTTTCAATCCTTAGTTTGATGGCAAATGATGGAATTCTTTTATATTGCCTCATGCAGTCCAGTTTCTGTACATAGACATCCTGCATTAAATGGTAATTTTAGTATTTTTCAACCTGGACTCTATTTTCCCATGTTTTTGTTTCTAAGTGACTAATGGAGACTTCAATTTTCGATATTGGTCAAGAGGGCATGTGTGCACTGTCAGTTTACGTCCACCACAGTGCTTGTTTTTGCCACTGACAGGCTCAGATTGTTATTATAAGTGCCTGACAACATTATAGAAAGGATTCCTACAGAGATAGACCTTTTTGTTAAAGGGTAAGATCCTTTTCGTTTAACCGATACAGCCCAGGAATCACCATCACCATTCCACCAGACTCCATTTAAATGAACAGTCATTTTAGCATGTATAGAGCCAGTGCATTTTCACATCTAACTGTGTGAATTAGGGGTTTATTTCAACCAAACCAGAGTTGGTGATTGTTGGAGTAGTGAAAAGACTTATCTAGATGGTTTTTGGGAGTTTTATTTTGTTTCTGTCAGCTTTGAATTAAGTGTGTTTCATGGTGTTAAAATTACTGTTTATTTTAATGGAGTCTGGTGGGCCGTTTCTGGTTAAATAAATAGGATCTTACTCTTTAACAAAAAAGTCTATCTCTGTAGGGATCCTTTCCATGATGTTGCCAGACATTTAGAATAATTGTGGCAGTGGAAAAAACTAGCACTTTTAGTGGATGGAAATTGAGTCAATTAGATGTAAAAACATGGGGAAAAGGGGTCAAATTTCTCTTTTAATGGTCTGTTTAGTGTGAGTAAAGTGGTCATATTGCTAATTGAAAAAATGGAAATGGAGAAAGTCAAGAGCTGTTATGGTTTCAATGACTTGTGCTGTTGTGCAGGGTGCTTTCAGACCTAGAGTTGTCTTGCTTTGGTCTGAATCAGGGACTCATGTTGTTCCAAAGTTGTATAATTGCCTAGAGTTGGTTCGTGTTCTCACGGCAGCATTTACAAGAGGACCAGATCAAATGCCTTGTGTGAGAAAGCTGCTCTTGATTGGTCAGAATTTCCATGTGGGAAAAATCCAGGAAGTAAAGCAAACGTAGAAGAAGAGTACACTTGCAAGATAAATGTGACACTTTCTAATGTCACAATGGAGGGACAACTACGCAGGTTGATTTTAGCGCTGCTCATCGTGGACTATATTGCTGTCATTGTTCATTTTAGTCAAACCATACAGTTTGAAAACGAGGCGCGGCTCCAACTAGAAAACAATGTTTTGATGCATTGGATGTGCTGAATGTGCATATTAAGGCAGTACAGGAGGAGGTGCACATTAATAATCCTCCAGGACTGTAACATGCTCATGTTTAACCCAAACAATGTGTCATGTGACTGCAGTTGGTTCAGATCCAGGTCGGAACACGTTCTCACCACAAACGAACCGCACCAGAGTTCGTCTGTAACCAAACCGAGACCACCTCTTCAAGAAGGTCTCAGTTTGGTTGATTTGGTGCGCATCCGAGTGTGCTTGCTGTGTTCACACCTGCCCAAACGAACTGCACTTAGGGGGCAAATGAACTTGAGCTCGATTGAGCCGAACTAAACAGGACAGGTGTGACAGCACCCTAAGTTGCAGTTTTATGATTTGTATTGCTGGACTGAATCCAAAGTACGGTCCTCACTTGCTGTTATTTACTCTAGTTTCCTGTTTGTCTTGAATTTGATGCAGGGTGTCAAGCAGTCCGACCATTTTGGATTCATCTGTCGGGACCAATCAGAGTCTGGTCCTGGTCAGTATGTGTGCTTCGTTTTCCAGTGTGCCAGTGAGTCCCTGGTGAGTCACACAAGATGTGCATTCACATGACGTCAGCTTTTGCTTTTAGACTCCTTTATTTTGACCTGTGTTGTCTTCCTGTGTGTGGTCTCGTCTTGTCCTCACGCAGGTGGATGAGGTGATGCTGACCCTGAAGCAGGCCTTCACCACAGCAGCAGCCTTACAGAGCAACAAGACCCAGATCCAGCTATGTGAAGCCTGCCCCATGCATGACCTGCACAAGCTCTGTGAGCGGATTGAAGGTAAGCCACGTACACTCAGTCCCTCTCTGTAGCTTGACTCATAAATATATTGATGCATGGTGTGTTTCTCAGAGTTAACACAACATGAAAGAGCATTCTTATTTCCGCTTCGGTTTCCAGGTCTCTACCCACCGAGAGCAAAGCTGGCCATCCAAAAATATCTCTCCCAGCTGACTGACAATGAGCAGGCTGAGATTTTCGAGCGAGTTCAGGTGAGGTTTGCCTCTGCTGTGAGACAGTAGACTTTATTAACTGAAAAATGAGTCACATATTGACAGTTTCTCTGTGATTGATTTTTAGAGACAGTTTAATTTTTTACAGATGCTGCATCTGTTAGAAAACAGTTTTGAGTGTTTGTGTGTCCATGTGTCCGCAGAGATTGAAGCCTGGGTCAGACCAAGAGGAAAATGAGCTGGTGATTCTCCAGCTGAGGCAGCTCTGTGGAGCCAAACAGAAGTCCCACCTCCACATCGGAGAGGTCCCGCAGGTGAATACTTAATCTTAAACACGCTGAAAAAAGTCACAGTCAGTGAGAGATTTGATTCCTGAGATTTTACTTTAAAGGGTCACGTCAGTATTTTTCAACCTGGCCCCCATTTTCTCATGTTTTTGTGTCTAAGTGACCAATGGAGACAAAGATTTATGATTTTTTTTTGCCACTGACAGGATCAAATTGTTATTATAAATGTCTGACAACATTATGGAAAGTGTCCCTACAGAGATACACCCTTTTTGTTAAAGAGTAAAATCCCTGTTTCCACCGAGCAGTACGGTACGGTTCAGTACGGTATGCATTTTTCTGTTTCCACTCTGAAAAGTTGTGGATGGTACCAATGGAACCGTACCGTTCCCATTTTTGGTCCCCCCTCTGTTGGGGTACCTAGCACACAGATCTCGCACTAAAAGGTGGAGCTGTGAACACTGCAGTCTGATTGGTCAATAGAGGACGGTCACTCTGCTCAGGGTTCTCTATCGGATTTTGAGTTGATGCAGCAGCAGTTTTGAATAGACAGAAAAAATAAAGATTGTTTTCCTCAGAACAATCCTTGAATTCTGCAAAAGAGTCAAACTGGTTTTCTGTTGGTGATGCAACGTTTGTGTGAGTGTTTGTAAGGTTGCAGAGAATGCTTTAGGATTTTAGTCGCTAACGATGCTAAAAGCTCAGTTTTTCAGCTCTTTGCTGCCGTCTGAAATGTAAAATTCATTCCCTCCCATCTGCAAATGTTTCTAGAAAAAACTTATCAATTGAATCACTGTTACATTCCATAAGTTGCTGCAGGAACAGCCTGACATTAAGTATGAATGCGCTGAGGATTATTACTGTAGCATGATCTAGCCTTAGGGATTGTGTGTTGAATATTATCGTTCAAATGGCACAACAACAACAGACCCAGTATTATTCTTGGCCGTGCGGCTTGTTTACAGTGTTTGTGTGCCGATGGCTCACAGTGAAAGTCACAGTTTACTCATTATTTCTGTGGGGTTTTTTTTCTTTATTTTCCTCTGCCCATTGTTATCATCTGACAGAATACAGCGAACAGCCCATCAGCAGGAGACGGCGCCGCCACCAGCAGCCGCTTCAAACTCGATGTTCTTAAGAATAAAGCACGCACATCCCTCACCAACTCCCTGGAGAACATCTTTGCAAGGGTGGGTCACGAGAAAGGTTGTTTTTTTCTTATAACATATTTTATTTTCTGCCCCCTCCTCTATCTGATCCCGCTGTTATTTTATCTGCCACTTTCTCTAAGTTTAATCCCTGTCGCTGTCTCTTATTTCTCCTCCCCCAGACAGATACAGCCACTATGTTGTGTACCTTTATGTGTGTCTCTCTGCGCGGTCTTTGTATCAGTTGCTGTTTCTGTGTCATTGTCATCCAGGGGATTTGGATTGACCCATATCTGCCAGTGAGACGGCAGAATAATTCCTTAGTAGAGCGATCCAGGCAATCTGAGACCTCTGCTGCCATCTGTTATTGTCTCAGAGCCTCAGCTGAACAATGACACTGTTAATGTTATTGAGTCAGGAAATATCAGGCCTGTTTCTGATTCATTGCTCGTCTTTTTGTCTTGAGCAGCTGGTACACTTTTTGAAAAAGGACTGTGTAAACATGTTTTTCTGAATTTTATTTGTTGTCTTATTTCATTTTGTATAATCACCTCTGTCACCAGGGTGCCAGCCGGATGCGGGGCCGTTTGGGAAGCATGGGAAGCATCAGCGGTTTTGAAAGGGTAAGTGTCCTTGAGGGAGAACACGAGAATTCCCAGAACTTCAGCGGAGGGACTCTGGGAATTCTCACTTTTTACCCAGAGGCTTTTAAAAGCACGTTATATTCAATCTTGGTCCTCGGAAAAGGACGAGCGTGACAGGCATGCTTTCACATTCATCAGGGTCAGTCGCTGGAGGCTGCTGACACTTCTCAAATGGAGTCATGTTTCTGCACTGTATTATTCCAACATCGTTTCATGATACAGCTGCATTGGCCAAAAGACAGAACAGGACAGCATTAACAGAGCTGCCAGAGAACCATTTGGGGTTGTTGCTGGCTTCACTGTGTCACTGCTGTGCAGAATGTGGAGTCAGTGTGTGATGTAGTCCCCCTGACTCCCTATCAGTCAAAAGGTTAAGAGATTCCTAGAACATTGCTGGACTCAGGGTGGACAGTTTAAAAGCAAAGGATCAATTCAAATCAAACTTTATTGATAGAGCACTTTTCATACAATCGTGCAGCCCAAAGTGCTTCATAGAGCAAGAATACAAGAGCACAGAAAAAGAATAGCTAGACACCACAACATTAAACAGTAAACAAAACTGATGCAGCAGAACCACAGATATCGGCCCAGTCCTATTTCATATTTTTACCCCTACGCCTCATTTTGAGTGCAACCATGCTCGTCAGAACAAAGTTACAAGCTGTAGTGGTTGAAAACTTCCTCTATGAAATGGGTCAACCCTTTAAGACCCTGATACATCATATGCTGACATCTACATAAACAGGTGCGATGAGTGTTTCCCTACAGTGTGGCTATGCCGTCTTCTGCAGTGGTGATTTCTCTTGTGTGGGCTACAGGCAGCCTTTTGCAGTTAAATGTACTTTTCTAGTCGTCTGACAATTCAAAGCATTTTTTACACTACATGTCACGTTCACGCACTCACCCACAGTTGGCCGAGGCTACCGCACATGGTGCTACCTGCTTCTCTTTAACCATTCATACGCAATCACACACACACACACTGATGCAGCACTTTGGGGTTCAATGTCTTGCCCACGGACACTTCAACATGGCTGTAGGAGCCGGGAATCGAACCGCTGATCTTGTGATCAATGGACAACCCTTGGCTGCCCTAAGTCTGTTACCCGACAGTCGTTGTGAGCACAGCTTAAATTGAACGCCATCAATGGATCAAACAAGTCATCAAATGAAAAAGAAAGCGCTACATTACCAGGCTACTTGCGGTGCTCTGAAGGCTAACATTAGCAACCTGTGCTCCAACATTTCTGCTGGGCTTTAATTAAATTTCGGGCGTCATGTACCATCAAACAGGGGAGAATGCCATGTTGAAATGTGTCCAGATGCAGGACAGTCAGGCTTAAATTAGCAATAACAATGTAGCGTTAGCTAGTCAGTTAGTTAGCTACCAAGACATCAGCATGCTAGCGATTTCTTTTGTTATGCTTGTTATAAGAAAAGGTCCATACTATCTTGAAACAACATTAAACTAAGCTAATACAATTAATTCATTCATTAATTTTCCAAAACCGCTATCCTGCTGGGGGTCGCAGGGGTGCTGGAGCCTATCCCAGCTGACATTGGGCGAGAGGCAGGGTACACCCTGGACAGGTCACCAGACTATCACAGGGCTGACACATAGAGACAGACAACCATTCACACTCACATTCACACCTACGGACAATTTAGAGTCACCAGTTAACCTGCATGTCTTTGGACTGTGGGAGGAAGCCGGAGTACCTGGAGAAAACCCACGCTGACACAGGGAGAACATGCAAACTCTGCATAGAAGGGCTCCCCCACCCTGGGGCTCAAACCAGGAAGCCTCTTGCTGTGACAATGCTAACCACTGCAGCACCATGCCGCCCAAGATAATGTTTATCGTAAATTTTTAAATCTTTTGAAAATGAAGGAATTTTTTTGTTTTATTTTTTGGCTTGTGCAGCTATCTTGTCAATGATTTAAGTGTGCCCCTGAAAAACCTCCATTTGGAGGGCCATGATGCAGCCCTTACACTTCACCATACCCCTCTATCCCAACAAGAATCAGGATGCCCTTAGACATGAACGCGCAAAGGAGGGCAAAGGGCTAAGTTGTAGAGGCACTGGGTGTATTGAGATCGGGCCATTGTGTTTGTATTTATTGCATTCTTTTTCCTTGTCAAAATCTGCCGCCTACATTACCCACAAATCAACTTAACCACCAACAGTTCAGTCAAGTGTTTTATGTTAGTAGCACCTCGAGCTGCTAGCCTGAAGCAGGGATGATGAGTGGTCTCAAGAGTTCTGATAATCTCCCTTCTGTTTAACTTCGGACTTGACCAGCTCTGACTCTAGTGACATCACTTGAGGAATTCTATCAGATTTCCCTACCTCTGGTGCTACAAAGGCTATACACAACTTTTTTCACATATGCAGCACTACTTCCCAAGACTTTGACAAACAGACATGATGTATAAAATCAGTGGAGTTCTGCTTTTAGGATGTGTTGCTCATAGTGTTTAACACTCAGAGACATGAAATAGACGCTCAGTGCAGCTGTCGTATGACTCACTTGTTGCATCAATCATGGCACGATAGATTTACTGGAAATATGAAATGTCAAGTCAGGTAAATTATTCACATCTGCCTTCAAGTGGAAGCTCAGAGTGATGGGATTTTATTAAGCTGCTATACTTATCTTTTACTTCACCCAATCCACCAACAAAGTTTGGAGTTTTGCAGTGATCCACAGCAGGAACAGGACAGCAGCTCACATTCCCTGTCATATCAGTCCTTAGTCACCATGTGTATATTCTGCATGTCTTCACTCTCAAGGCTCACCTGTGCCCGTCTGTTGTATCAGTAACGGTCAAAAGAATGTTGTTTGCCATGTGGTTCAGTGAATAAGTAGTCATCTGGGAATTATGTCAGGATGCCGATATGGAGCAGGAAATTCAAGTCAGGATGTCCAGTTGTGGGTCTGCTGAGCCATGCCTGCCCTGGCTTCCTCCTGCGTAGCCCTGTCATGGGACACAGCACCACACAAGCGTTGGATCCACTGAGTCACTTTATCTTATCAGTGTTTCCTAAAAACTACAAATCACAATTAAGCGTTTCAGCTGACTGTGACCTTCAGTGATTTACACATGTGCAGCAGACAAACAGACATTTTGCAAACTGCAGTTTGATCAGCAGCACGAGGACTTTTGAGATTTCTCATTTCATGTCACATCTTAGAGAGGGAGGTCTGTGAAATGCACGGAGGGAGGAGATTGGAGTGTTTTCATGTGGAGTTGAGGCGCTGAGGTTCCTCCCCACCAATAGTGTGTGATGCCGTGAGTCACAGGACATTGTCCATTAGAATACAATAGATGTGGGAGTTGTGCTGCCAGGCGTGAGACAACGCTGAGTCCAGGAGTGTTGAGTGGAAAGTTAAACCTGGAGTGAGTCTTGCTGTTGGGTTACGTTGGCTAGGTGAGTGCAGACCTGTAACTTGAGTAACTGAGGTGGTGTTTTATTTGGCTTTGGTTACAAGCTGTGTGAGTGTTGACTTCCAAAGACGTTTAATGTGATTAATACCGTTTGATTTTAGCCTGCTTGTACCTATTGACGTGTGCAACATAGAGATTATTGGATATTGTGTTTATCTTGTCATCATTCACCAATCTCTGTGTTTCACTCAGTTGAACAGTCAGATACATCAGAAAATCCAGCCATGTTTAACCCTTTGAATTCTGCCAGTGCCGTTGGTATGACATTGGTAGTTTTGATTATCGTTTCATTTCTTGGAAAATATTCAAGTGCTTCATATCCCTAAAATCTGTACAACCTAAGGTAAAAGGTTATGTAAGTCAATAATAATTTATTAAAGTCTTGAAATTGTCATTAAATAAATACAAGAATCTGACATGTTTTCATAGTGTAAAAATAAATAAATAAATAAACCCACAAAATATATTGATCCAATGAATGTGGAAATGTAGTTTTTTTAGAACTCCATAGATTATTTTAACTATGTACTTTAGTTACTTTTAAGGTATGCTTAAATCTTTTTTTCTTAAATTCTTATTCTTATTTTTTTTTTATTCTTAAATTATTTTTCTGCAAAATCATTGTGATCGTTCATTCCTCTGGCACCCTCGAGCTAAACACATGAAGACACGGAACACAGAAACCTTAGCTTTCTGCTGCAAAAAGACTGAATGTTCTAGCTATTATGGCTTTTATTTTAGATCGATATATACAGGATTATGCAAACAACGATTCTCGCAGACATTAAGGGGAAATACCAATGTAATTATGGCAAAATACCACGTTTGCGCCACACGTAAGGTAATGTAAGGTAATGATGTGATTACAGAAGACCGAAGCCTTAGCTCTTTGCTGCAAATAGAAAGAATGTTCTGACTGTTGTGGTATTTATTTTAGATGAGTTTAAACAGGATGCAAACAACATTAGTTCTTATGCCTCCACGCTGGCGACAGCCCTGGCGGGAGGCATGGTTTTATTGGGTTGTCCATCCATCCATCTCTCCCATTTTCGTAATATCTCAGGCCTTAAAATTGGCACAAATGTCCTTTTGGACCCAACAATAAACTGATAAGAGTCAAGGTCAATATCACTGTGTATCACTGTGGCCTTGCCTCTGTCTCATTTTTGTGAACGCAACATCTCACAAAGGCCTTGAGGGAGTCAACTCAAATTTGTCACAAACATCCACTTGGAATGAAGAACTGATTAGAAGCTGGTGGTCAAAGGTCAAGGTCACTGTGACCTCACAAAACATGTTTTTGGCCATAACTCAAGAATTCTTATCTTCTTGTAGTGAAGGGGTTGAAATCTAGATATATCTCTCGAAGCTCTTGAATGTACACTACTGCTAAAGGTTTTCACGTGTGCACTGACATCTTTTCCCCTTTCACATTCTGTCCTCTTCAGCAGGATGAGGAATCTCCCGGTCACTCCCCTCCTGGATCGCCTCCTGCTTTCTCTGACGATGACCCGGAAGCTGGCATGCAGTTCCGTCGGCGTGCCCACACCTTCAGCCATCCACCTGTGAAGAAACGCATCTCCTTCGAAGGGCAGCCGTCCACCCAACACAGACAGCCTCCACTGCGCAGACAACAGTCTGTTAACCCTGAGCTGCTGCAGAGCAGGTAACCTACACTCATCAGTCACTGCCCTCTTAATTTAAACCTCTTGCATCTCTTAAGTAATGTTGCAGGAGTGGATATATTGCACGGAGCTGTACTGAAATGTTTCAATAGGAGTTAGCGTGTGTTTCTTGCTTAGAAAATCAGAACCTGTCGCTCTTTTTTTAATCGTTGTAACACTAACTAAATATTTAGTTAACCTTTGCTGTACACACAGACACTGTAATCTATTTCCGGCGCTTTGATCAGTCCTGAATCTCTCCACCTCCTGCTCCACTATCCTTGAACAATAGCTTCAGCAGTTTCCTGTCACTGTTTTGATCCCTCATGTGTTCCTCTGTGTTTTTCTTTGCTCTGACCAGATGCTCTTTTCTTTTGTGTAACGTGTTTGTTTTGTTTTTTAATTCATGGGCATTTCATGTTTGGCTTCGTCCAGTCCCGTGGTTGTCTCGAGAACGCGCAGCGTTTCGGAGAGCGAGTCCACCTTCAGCCTCCCCTCCTCCTTCTCCGCCCCCACTTTCCTGAAAAGCATTTACCAGGGCTCACTGGGCTCCCTGAGCTCCCTGGCAGACAGTGGGAGCCTCAAGAGGTGAGAGGGGGTGCTAAGGCAACCCCCCCTGTACTTAAACCCAAACGCATCAGCCAGGGACAGAGAGGATGAAATGGGTGGGAGGGATAGAGTGCTCTTTGCTGGGATGGCAGTAGCCGCGTACTTGTTGGCTGTCCAAACCTTTTAACACCCAGCTTTCTTTGTCCCTGTATCTTCATACCTTCTCCCTGTCTGTCCAAGGCAACCTCTTTAATGGTAAAAACAATTTCCAGCCCATTGTGTCTTCAGCTGGACCCACCCCCTTTCTGTTTCTCTCAGAAGTAGAAGGGGATGCTGATACACCCCTCTCTTGCTGTATTTGCATGTGAATTTGATGCTTTTTTTTTGCACGGCACAACTGTATTTAACTTGGATGTATAGCTTTTATTAACCGCCCTTCACACTATCCATGATGCCTTAGGAGCTCAACTCAAATTTATTCGCAAAGCACATTTAAAAACAACTCGCGTTAACCAAAGTGCAGTTAAACAGGAATAAAATGCATACATGCATTATAGATGCATATAGTTACAGTAGTCTAAACAGAGGGAGATGAGAGCGTGGGTGAAAAATGGAAATGGCTTTTACTACTGCATTTATTTATTATTTATTTATTTATTTGTCAAACTTAAAGGCAGAGTTAAGGAATCTTCACCTCCAACATATGGACATTGGATCAAGGATGTTATGTAACATTTACAATTGGAGAAAATCTGTGGTTTCATTAAAGGATCAACTACAAACTTCTTTGCCACCTGGCAACCATTTTTAACTTTTGTAGCAAATATGGCAGCTGAAAAATTGTAATGAGCACAACAGTCCCCTACTTATGTCACACATGTTTGTTTTTTTCCCAATTCATTTACTTAGTTTTTATTTTATTTTTTATTTTTTTTATTCTTTTATATTCTTAAAATTATTTTCCTTTTTTTAATTAAATTTTTTAAATATTTATATATATTTTTTTTATTATCATTATTATTATTAATTTTTTTTATTTTTTTTTATTGTCTTTAATGTCCTTTCGCTGGTCTGGCTTTCTCTGTTGGGTTGGTGGATGGGGTTAATTTTTGTCGTTGTTGATGCCTTGTGCATCTCGTTGAATAATCAATAAAAATACCTTGTTTAAAAAAACAACAACTTAAAGGCGGAGTCAAATATCACACCAAGATTTTTGACACAGAGGTTTTACATAGTCAGAAAAGCTGCCGAGCTGGTCAGAAATCCCTTTAACGCTCTAAGCATCATGTGATCAGTGATGTGTCTATTTTGAAAGGTTGCTGCACTGATCAATCAGCTATTATGGTGTGTTCAAGGACATACCGCTGTGTGCCTGAGAGTCTCCTCTCTCTGTGCTGCCTTGTCAGGGTCTACTCGGTGCAGAAAGCAAAGGTTAACATTTCCATTATGAATGAGATTCAGCAGCATTTCCACAGGATGCAGTTCTCTGACAGCAGCTGAATCCTTCGAGCATTTTAGTTGACAATGCAGCAAAAGCAGCACATTGCCCCTGACGATGAATAAGAGCAGGTTAAAAGACAACTTGCTGAAAAGCCTTGAACTGCCAGGTATTTAAATCTGAATGTGCCCTCGTGTTCCCAGCCAGGTTTGCTTTATCTGCTCCAGTGTGAGATAATTTAACCCCCTCGCTGCCTTTTATGTGACTTTCTTTATGACTTTTACTGGCAGAGAATCATAATAAGAGGGAATCTGTCAAGTGAGGAATTTTAGCCTGTGAAAAAAGCAATGTGCAGAAGAGCTGTCAGAGTGAAGCCGGGGCCTCCGTAACATTTGTCTCAGTAAAGGTCACTTCCTGTTTTTCACTGTCCACATGTTCAGACAGGCGCTTGTGTGCTGACCAAGCTTACTGTAGCTATCAAGTGATCCTCCAAGAGAAACCTAAAAAGCTTGGTTTTTTTTTTGACTGAATGAAAAAGTTAATTTGAGTTTGTCCTTCATGAAATCTCTTTCATTTTTGAGATTTTCACTTTCAGCAGCTTTGGTTTATACAGGGGTGTTCAATGGTTTGCAGGCCAAGGACCTCTTAGCTGAAAGACAGATGGAGCAGGTACCTCCTACGACATGTACTGTATAAACTAAGTGCATATTAAACTGGGCCTACAGTAATGTGTTGGGCGACGGAAAGTGTTGTGAATAAACATGCTTTTTATGATGCATACAGTACCAAGCTATTAAAATAATATTTATGAACAGAGTCATATATTTAATCATCATATTTGAATGTTAAAGATACACGTGGAAGGCACAGTGAATCCTTAAGCTTTACTGTATTTGTGGACGGCTTCCTCCTTAGTAATGGTTTGAGTTGAAGGTGTGAGAAAGAATAGTATCAGTAACATTGTTAACACTGTGCTACATTACAGAGAAATACAAAACCGTACTAATGAACCTTCATTAATATAGGCCTATATTTTATCTACAAGTGCACGTCACACACTGAGCGAGCCGCCTGTTAATGACGCTGTGGGCTAATGGGCATGTAGCTACTTCCATGTTTCAGATGATACGTCATGTTTGTAGTCGACCAATGAAGATGAGTTTACATATCACCTTGGGTTCGTCCTTCACCTTCTCAAAATGATCCCACACTTTGGATTTCCTGCCCGACATGTTATTAACTAGCCTGTGGAATAACCGCAGGTACCAGCCCTGGAAATGAACCTGACTCCTGTCTGATTGCTGAGCGTGGACACTTCCTGTGTCTGTCCTTTCAAATTAAACTCCCACATGGTCCAGTCATATAGGTTTTGATTTATTTTGACAAGGCGCAGCTCCTAATGGAGTTGTATATTTTGTTTTTTTCTGCAACTAAGCGACTAATGAAATCTTGCTGACTAATGACCTTTCTGGTCGACTAACGTTTGGTTGAATATTAAGGGGGCAGCCCTACTTTAAACGTCACAGAGACTAGTTGTTAGGAACATCCTTATGTCTGACTCTGGTGAGCAGCACATAACTTGTATATCCTGGGGTGAATGGAGGGTGTCAGGCAGAGGGCTATATTAGCCTCAGGCTGCAGTCTTGACCTGTTTTTTTTAGGTAGGTGAGGAAGGAAAATCCACTTCCACAAACTCAAGTTGTTGCAAAAGGTAAAAAATGTGGATTCATACTAGATTTGTATTTTCAGACATAATCCAATTTAAAAGTTAAATTATCAAACAATGGGGTGTTGGTGGCTTAGTGGATAGAGCAGGCGCCCCATGTACAAGGCTGTTGCCACCTGTTGCCCTTTGCTGCATGTCATTACCTCTCTCTCCCCCTTTCACGCTTGACTGTCCTATCGATTAAAGGCAAAAAATGCCCCAAAAAATATCTTGAAAAAAAAAAATTATCAAACAATAATTTGTGAATGGATTTACTATTCACTCTGAATTTTCATTTGCAAAACTGTTGTCTTTAAAAACAAACGAACAAACAATAAAGATAAAAAAGAAATTATTGGTGCCAGGATTATTTGTACAAATGCATCATATACTAAATGCATAACATGTAAACTGCAGGCAGAATGCACTAAAATGAAATAATCCTAATGAATAACAAGACAGAGAACTGCAAGAGAGACGGAAAACCGTAAAAGTGGTTTAGCACAATGGTTCCCAATGGCTGTTCCCAACAGGGTCCAGATTTATTCTCAGTCATCAGTCCAAGGTCCACACAGTTTAATATATTCAGCGTCATACTTGTGTTTGGCCATGACGTCGAGCTAGTTTGCTGTCTCTGTCAAGTAGATGTCCATTACCTCACTCTACAGCAGGAAACGGCACTTCAAATTAAAAGCTTCGTGCCGGAACATTTACTTGAATTCTGCTGCTATTTTACTACTAATGTTGTGGTACGTAGCTGGTAACTGCATGCTGCATCATCATTATGCATGTAAAGAGAAGAAAGAAAACTGATATATTGAGACCAATTTCCTACTTGGAGAGGCTCTCAGAGAAGCTGGGCTGCTGTCTTTTCTCCATTTCACATCCCGTTCTCATATGTTAACTTTGCTTCATATGACGAAGCCCTTTATTTTGGTTGCTGCAATTGCACCTTATAGGATTTGGTTAAGCACCTGCCAAGTTCGCAAAACTGTCTGCATTGTTGTGTTGGCAGTTGTGGATTTCAAGGCCTGGATGTTATGGAACAGAAAATGTTACCATGTACTTAGAAAATTCCCCCGGGTGCTCTTAATGTCATCTCTAACAGCTTTCCCAATTCATTCTCTATGGAGCAGCTCCAGACTTTGTACTTGACGGCATCATAAATTTGAGGTTTATCCCTCTCATTTTTGTTTATGGAAAGAATTGCTTATGTTGTCTGGACTGTGTTATACCATAGGAAAATGGGTGTAGTTTCCCTTTAAGTTTTTTCGGTACCTGCAGCAGCTCAGTAACTAAGTTTTCTCCTCCACTAACAAACTTCTTTTCCAGAAAATGAAGCACGCATGCCCCTCAGCTGTGGCTGATGTTTGTTGTCATTAACACAACACTACCCTCTGCCTTATTAACATGGACACTGGGGACCAGTCGATGCCTGGTACATGTTTTTCATCACTGTGTTTAAAGCTCACCTTAACCATTTCTCATCACCTCCCAGTGTGATGATGAGAGGCTTGTATTGGGTTTCAGATTGAAGAGGTTACATGTTTGTGCAGTCGTGTATTGGCGGATGTCTGTGTGTGTGCCTGCGTTCTTAAAAGCTGCTGAAAGAATGCCGGTGCAAGATGAAACCTGACTCATTAATCGGGTGTCTGTGACGCTGCCGTTTTCTCTCGCAGCAATGGGGAAGGCAGGAAGAGGACCCTGTCTGGCTGCAGCAGCGACTCAGTGAGCGGAGGTCTCCCCCCGACCCCACGCAGGGTCTCCTGGAGACAGAAGATCTTCCTGAGGGTCGCCTCGCCCATGATCAAGCCGTCTGCATCCATGCAGCACACAGGTCTGGTAACATAATCCCTCAAGCTGTTGGGGCAAGGATCAACACGATGCACAGTGAATACGCTCTGAATAATCCACAAGTGCATAGAAAATGAGTCGAAGGCAGGGAGGACATTTGATTCTTGTGGAGAGACTCTCAGATTGCGTGCATATATGGGGAAAGGAGCAAGGGTGAAAAGGAAAGAGGAATTTAGCCACTTCATCTTTGTCAGATAAACACTGATAATGGTGCTTGTGTAAATGATCCTCCTACACAGCATGGTCCTAGCTTTAAAATGTAGTCATCAGATTATTTCCACATCCAGGGGATTGATAATATCTTCACCAACAAGCACCAAGAACTCTGATAGCACACGTAGCCATTAGATTTATTGCTCATATAGAATACTGTGACATATTTCTTCACGTACTTCCTGCTGATGTTTTGGATGCTGTGTTCCAGACGGCTCTGATGGCAGGGAGCTGTTGCCTCTCTCCCCTCGCGGCTTGGATTCAAGTCTGGATCCCCTGGGGCTTCTATTGCCAAAGGCAGGTGACCCCCTGTCTGGGGAGAGGCCCAAAAAGACGGGGGCTGACTACCGGGCCCTCTGGAAGACTGCCATCCACCAGCAGATACTACTGCTGCGCATGGAAAAGGAGAACCAGAGGCTGGAGGGTGAGTTTCAGTTACTACTGTGCACATAAACTACAATACACACCCTGAAGCCAATCCTCCATCGGTCACATGAATGACACAAAGGAGGAATGTTTAGTGTGTTTGTTTCCTTGCAGACACTGGTGGTATTAATGATCAGTCACGGGAATGTTCTCATTGAAATCAGCGCACAGTGGGTTTCACTGTTAAAGGGCAACAGCACCTAAACTAGTCATTTCCATGACCTAGGAAAGTTCAGTCGATATTTGTGAACATGAGCTACTCTCTCTCCCAAAGCCTGAAACCAGAAGAGTAAATCTGGTCTTGTGATGTCATGAAGTAGAAGTCTCAATCGGCTCCGTAGACAACGAACGGGAGCCTGTAATGTTCTCCGTTTTGAAAAAGAAAATGTGCCCATACACGTGCAAAAGTCCCCTGGTTGCTTTCAGCGTCATCTAGAACAGTGGTTCTCAACCAGGGGTCATTAAGGGAGTTCCAAGGGTCCCGGAAAAATGGGGAATAGTCCATTTTCACTGTTTTAACTACAGAAGTGAACCAAATATGAATAAGAGTCATAAATGTGACTATTCAGATCGAGGTTTTGTCTCCTCAGTTGTTGACAACAGGGCAACCAACAATTATTTCAATCAGGAGAGACAGAAGAATGAAATAAAGATTATGTTTAATACAGAATATGAGTGTACAGATTAACAGATGATTTGTGCTGATTAAGATTTAACAGAAGTCTTAAGCGCTTAGACACCAGAGGGAGATTATTTGTGATTGTGGGACATCTGAGCGACAGATAGATAGAGATAAATCCCCACATGGAGTCCAGACACTGGTGGAGGTGGCTGTTGATGACTTTGAGGCTGCACCAGAGAAGGCTAGGTGGTGAATGGGAGGTGGAGGAACTGTGGGCAGAAAAAGAACCATACTTTTGCCAGAGCTTCATTTTCATTAGTGATTAATCTGCCCCTTATTATCTCGATTAATGGATTCATCATTTTGTCAGTAAAATGTCAGAAAGTAGTGTACCATGCCCTGTGTACTTTTCCAGAGCCTGAGGTGACGTCTTCAAATGGTGTGTTTTATCCAGCCAACAGTTCAGAAATCCAGAACAGTTTCCCTGCTTCCCTTCACTGGTTCCTGTACAGCAGGGTCGGTCTTTGTTTCACTGTTGTAATCATTAAAAAGCAAAAGCAGCATGTGTATACATTCAGTAGGCTATATCTTCAGTAGCTAGCTAGCTAACCCTACACTTTTCAGGGTTTGATTTTGGTTTTGGAACAGGGAAGAAACGTATATCTTTTTCCAACCTCTCCAGGTAACGAGTATCATTAATACACGACGTGCCCCAGGCACAACATTTAGCTCCAAATCCACAAAACCAGCCTGAAAATGAAGGAAATCTGAAACGACTGCATTAGAGTCAATGGAGCACAGCTGTGTTGTTGTTGGACCCTGGTCTGAGCCGGCCCGATGCTACGCTATGATTGGCCAGTCTGCGTCAGGGGGCGGGACTTAGCGAAGTGTCAATTCAATTATCAAAATAGTTGCCAATTAATTTTCCATGACCTAGTGTGTATCAATTTAGGGGCCCTTAACATGAAAAAAGGTCGAGAACCACTGATCTAGAACATCTTTTCTGATTCATTGTCCACGGAGCAGCTCCAGACTTTATACTTTGACATCACAAATCTGAGTGTCAACACTCTAGTTTTTGGATTTGGGAGAGAGTCGTTCATGTTAACTAATATATTTGGATTGTCTTGAGAACACAGGAATAACGTGTATGAATTTTGAAAATAGGTGTAGTTCCCCTTTAAGGTTGTGAAGCCATTTATCACAGTGGTGACTTCCACTCCTCTCCCTTTTTACTCACCTACCATTAAAAGCTCTACACTGAGGAGTCCTCACCGCACACTCTCACAATTAACATTTTGTCGTTCCTAACCGAAGCTTTATGAGACAGGCAGAGAACGCTGTTTATTTTGAGACGTCAAGTGCTGCCATCTCGGCTTGAGAGTCTGGAGCACGGCTATATTTAGAGCAAAATGTTTTGGTGTTGCACACACACACACACATGCACACACATGCACATGTGAGCGCATGCAGATTTGCAAACACACTTGAACAAACACTCAGTAGGTTAAAGTGCATGTTATCAGGGGACAAACAACAACAGTAAATAGTTAAAATAACAGGATGTAGTGTTTGGAAATGTCGCCCTCTAATGGCCGAGGTTATAAAGGGTGCAAAGTTTATTTTAGCACTCCTTTTCTCCTCTCCTCCCCTCACAGCCACTTGTCTCCAAACAGGAAGTTAACAGGCAGGAGGAGGATGGAGTGGAGAGGAAGTGGAGGCCATTTGGGACACTTAATTAGCAGCTTTATTATCAGACATGCATCTTTAAAGTGAAGTGAAGTAAACTCAACCTCCTATTGGCATTAAAGACGATCGTAATATGTGTCAGTTTTATGCACGTCTAGCTCAAATATTTGCTCTCAGAGAAAAAGAGAAGAGATTTTTTTTCAGCTTTGGGATGCTGCAAACTGTAGCTTTCACATTACATTATACCAACACCTCTCTTTCCTTTTGTTTGCTATGACACCAATGCTGGTCTGAGGACCTAACTGTGAATAACCCTTTTCCATAGAAGGTAAGAGATATAAAAGCAGCCCTTGGGATCAAGGCAGATGGATGTTTTGCATGACTGCGGGTGTTGATCATCATGTTCATTCACTTCAGCTCCCTTTGTTTGCATGCTCAGGGACGATCGTACTTTTATGGTGGTGTTGTTGTTTCTTTTGTCCGTTGTGCCTCTCCTCACTATCTTGATGGAGCTTCTCTATGCCTCCGACACAATGAGGATGGATCTGTAGTGTTAATGTGGGTATTGTGGCTTGTGTTTAGGCTTTCAATGGTAACTGGTGACAAAAGGCGAGGCGCTGTAGCCACACTTGCTCTCCCATCTGGTGTCTTTTAATCGGCTACGTCCTGTTTCACAAAGGCAAAAAGACAGAACGGTTTTTCTTTTTTTAAATTCCCTCTTTTGTTGGCCTTTGCTCTTGATTTTCTGATGCAACAAGAGAAGCGTAACTGGCAAACTGATGGCGAGCATGTTCTCTTTTCATCCTGGTGATTGTATTACAGCAAGCAGGGACGAGCTGCACATCCGTAAGATGAAGCTGAACTACCAGGAAGTGGGCCAGTGCTCCAAAGAGGCGCAGGCATTGTGGGAGAGAAAACTGACAGCCCCAGGCAGAACGACAGTCCCACAAGACAAGGAGGAGATGTATCGTGCACTCTGCCAAGGTGAGAGATGTGTGTGTGTGTGGTATTTTTAAGGTTAGGCTTTCATTGCCTTTATTATAAGGCAGCTAGAAAGTGACAGGAAAGGGGACGACATGCAGCAAAAGGGCTGCAGGTCGGAAGGGCAAGGGCTCCAGGTCTCTACTAGGTGTGTGTGTTTTTGTGTGTTAGAAAGTCAGAGAAACTGGTTGTGAAGACATCCTCACAAAGGCTATTTGTGTATCTGTAAACATACAGTGTGACCATGATCACATGCAGTCTCCATCTTCTGTGTGCAGGTGTTCCCAAAAGCAGGCGCGGGGAGGTCTGGTTGCTCCTCTCCCATCAGCACCGGCTGCGTCACAGGCTGCCCCAGCGTCAGCAAGCCCCGGACACCCACTACCACAACCTGCTCAAGCAGCTCACCGCACAGCAGCATTCTATCCTGGTGGATCTAGGTGAGCACGCTGTTGTAACAGTCACAGAGAGGGTGTGTTCACTTGGTCCTTTTGAGCCCTCTAGGTGGACTCGGATTCCCTGATCAATTTTCTGTGTGGAAAAAAGTGAGGCCACACAGGTTTTCAGCATCAATGCAAAGGTGACACTTGTTCACCCACTCTTCGCATCATTCGTGTCATCATTAAAGTAGATGAAATGAGGGAATATTTGTCCAGCATTCTTTTTTATTCAAGTTTTTCTAGTCAAAGACAAATTCTGCTGAGCCTGTGTGGCGCTAATTTGATTACAACAGGACATAATGGTCGTGCTGCTCAGTTGAAGCGGTGGCACTCATGTGTAGAGTGTAAAACGCATCGCATTCCTGCCTGTGTTGCACAGGTGTTTGCAGGTGTTTCCACCCCGACTTAAAATGATAATTTCACAGACATAACAAGCAGCACTAAAGTCATTTGTCTTTGTGAAATGAAGCTTTGAACTGTTGGTGTTTCTCAAAGTCAAGGATCCTTCCATGGTAGGATGAAGGATCCTACAGAGGCAAGGCAAGAGTCCTTCCTAGCATTCAGTGAACACACATTGGAACAGGCTAACAAGTGCGTCATTAACCCTCCGCAGACTGAGGGGGTTTCAGGGTACGGTGGTAATTTTGGCACTCTCTAATGTATTTTAAGAGTCACATGACTTCTAGGGAGAATATATTTCTGGATTGTACTTGTACTGTTAAAAAAAAAAAAAAAAAAAGCAGGTAGGCTAAATGAAACTTTTGTGGCACTTAGCACTCTATCACTGCTGTAAATGATTAATTTAAACACTTTAATGTTTTATCTAAATCACAGTATTTAAAAAAAAAAATCTCATTATTTGGCAGTGGACACATTGGAAAGTGTAAATTATGAGTATTTTATATGCTTGTAAAATAAAAACTCCTGGAGATATTAATCCAAATTATAGCTGCTGCGCAGCGATGGGTCAGGTCCGGGCATTTTTAGGCAATTCTGAGCAACCTCTGGAACCTAAGACGGTCATCTACCGCTCTGAGCTAATTGGCAAGTAGCAACTCAACAGTGGCTTCACAAATTGAGTAAGCCATTCACTGTTTTGTAGGAAAGCAGCCATCCGTGCATGGAAAGGCAGATTTGAAACCACTGTAAAAAAGTTAGTAAGACAAAAATCTGAAAATACACATATTGCATCTAGACAGCATGGAGATGTTGGTAATTTGTTTGTAACAATGATTGATTTGCTCCATAAGTGAAAAACTGATGTTTAAAATTGCCATTTTTACATTGACTCCGATTGTTCACATTAGAGCAAAATTCAAAATGCTGTCAAAAATTCAGTTTTTGAGATAAAATTCTGAAATGTGCCACATATCATCTACCATGACTCTAGAATTTTGTCATTTTTTTCATGAACATTGAAGATTTATTCAGCAAGAATTTGCATGTATATGTTTACAGTACCGTTTACAGTCAAACATTTTGATGCACTGTAGGACAGTCTGAAGATGCTCTGTAGCAAGTTTGGTGTCAATTGAGCAAAAATTGTGGGAGGAGATAGGTTTAAGAAGTTTTACAGTTTTTGAAAAAAACAGTGATTAACCTAATAATTTTTAATAGGTTTAAGTGTACAAACGTTTCTTCAGTATTGGGGCTACAGTTTGATGAAAGTTGTGAAGTTGTAGCACATATGGTTGATTTGTTATGAACTTTAGACGCTTGCTGTAGCGCCACCATCAGAACTATTGGCTTGAGTTTACAGCTGAGGATATCTGGCATGAGACTGGACCTTTGTGCAAAGTTTGGTGAGTTTTCACCCATGGGAAGTATGATTTCCTTGGAAGAAGAAGAAGAAGAATACCTAGGATTACAATAGTTGTCCTGGCAGCTTAGCTGCCTGGACCCTAATAAATGACATATGTATCCAAATCCTGCCGAGCTCTGCTGGCGCAGGTTTCATTGAAGAGGCCTCGCCATCACTTCCAGTAAATCATGCACAAAGAATTGTGGGTACTTTATAGCCACCGAGGATACACACAAACACCCTTGTAAATTCTCTGAATGAAGGCTTCTGCCCTGAAGGATCCTTGACATTGGAACAGTGCCATAGCATCCTTGAGATTCAGCCATTTAAGGATCCTTCTTTGACTTTGAGAAACACCCTGTGTCTTCCTCTCTGCCATGACCCTCACTATAAATTTCCAGCTGCGTAGACGTAGGAGTTTGATGCGATTGTTTTGCAATAGGCAACTGTCAAAACATGTGGGCATCGATAAAGGGAATTGATAAGCTGGGATGCATGTGATTCCAGTGGTTGGCCCCGGTTCTCGATTCCCATTCCTACAGAGAAGAAAGAAAAGTAACTGAATTTGACTGCTTTATATTTCAGGCATGGGAAGTGGTAGTAGCTGTCTTTAGCAGGAAAACAGAAACTGTAAATATTTGGATGTAACTTCATCTCTCCCTCCCTGCTCAGGCCGGACCTTCCCCACCCACCAGTACTTCTCAGCCCAGCTGGGCGCAGGGCAGCTTTCCCTCTACAACCTCCTGAAAGCCTACTCTCTGCTGGATACAGAGGTACGTGCTCTTATCTTGGTTCTTTTCCCCACAGTGCATCGCTGTCCTGCCACTGGTGGTACGTACAGTATAATGTGCGCTCTCTTTTTGTGCCACTCAGGTCGGCTATTGTCAGGGTATCAGCTTCGTGGCCGGAGTGCTGCTGCTGCACATGAGTGAAGAACAGGCCTTTGACATGCTGAAGTTCCTCATGTATGACCTCGGCATCAGGCAGCAGTACAGACCTGACATGGTCTCTCTACAGGTCAGTGCACGGATGGCTGCATGAACCACTAGAACATGGTATAAGTATATGAGCAATTTAGCTACAGAATCCAGTACATTTAATTCCTGCAAGGTCATTGAGGGTTCAGCATCAGACATGATTACGTGTTGCACCAACATTAAGTTTCAAAAAGGTCAATTAGAGCCATATTACAGCTTTGGATTTGGTACTGTGGGAAAAAAATCCTCTGGATGTTAAAGGGGACCTATCATGCCATTTCTTATTTTCTGGAATACATACTCAGTTTTCAACGTTTCTTTCTACTTTCAAAACAAGCAAAAAACAGCTTGAGACAGATTTCTTTGTGGTCATCTGCTCCAGGCACACTACTGCAGGTCTTTGCATTACGTAGCCTATGCTGCTACATGAAGCTACATGCTAACGTCAAAGAAACGCGTCATCTTGGTTGCTCATGTTCATTTCTCCCCTGATTTCAGCACCAGTTGTGTTTAGCACTTTTGATTGGTGATTTTATCAGGAGAAAGTGCCGCTATTCTCCTTAACAGTCATTCCCCCAGCTGCAAGTACACTGCTACATGTAGCCACATGCTAACATCAGGCAAACCTGTTATCTTGGATGTTTATCTTGTTAGTTTCTCCTCCATGTCAAGTTGTGTTTAGAAGCTTTTCCTTGTAGTTTCTAACATTAGAAAGTGCCACTGTTTCCCGTTATTTACAATGGCCGTGCAAATATGCCGAGATACAGAACACCCAGAAACAACGACCAATCAGAGCAGACTGGGCTTTTCTGAGAGGGGGACTTAAAGAGACAGGTACTAAAACAGAGCGTCTCAGACAGAGGGTGAATACAGGTGTCCCCGCACAGACAGTGTGAGGAAAAGAAAGTGTTTCTTGAACATTAAAACATGTAAAAATGTTCTGGTAGAAACTCACAATACAAGTATGAACCTGAAAATGAGCATTACAGGTCCCGCTATGAATATTTAAATTCGGGTGCTTCCGCCTAGGCGTATCAAAAAAGATGCTGTGGTAGATGGTAATACAAGCTAATATCTCCCTACTAGCCTGACGTCGCCAGACCAAATTGCAAATGTGATTTTCTTCCAGAACATGTAAAGGGTAAGTCCGCAGATTCATCAGTTTCCCAGGCTACCTCACTGCAGCTCCCCTAACACATCTGACCAAGGGACACTGAGATAGTACACCAACACACAGACTGCTGCAGTTATCACCAGTGTTACTTGAAAGCTGCAACGTAAGGAGGGGCATGACACTGAGTTGAATGCATCAGAATAATATTTTATTGTTTATTTAGTAAGGGCACATTTATACTTCCTTTTACGTACAAACATAGATATATCCGTTTCAAACACTGTAAACTCCACTGCCCTCATACTTCCATGCGTCTTGTGTTGGCACAGATACAGCCAACAGATGGCACCAGAGGGCAGAGTAAAAACTTTCTGACAACAACAAATGAGGTGACGGTGAGGAGGTCGTAATATTGTACCTTTTAAGAGGCGACTGTAGATGCTGGTTGTCTGAGGACATTAAATACATCATGACATGAACGGAAAACTCTTCGCTATATTACTGATTTGTTCCGTTCAACCATTTTTTAAATGTCTTCTTCATCTCCTATGTTTGTGTCTGTATCGGTAAGCTTCCAGAAAGTGTGCACAAATACGGATGAAATGAACTCAGACCATGAACAGAAGGCACTGTCTGTCTGTATTTACACATCTAAAAAGGCCCAGACACACCAAACCGACATCAAACAAATAGAGCCGACTGTTGTGTCGCCTCACGTCACGTGTGTCTCGGCTAAAAGAAAACACACCACAAAGACTAAAGCTGACGGCCATCTAGCATGTGCGCCCTGCGCCTGCGTGAGAAGATAGAACTCCCCATACTAGCAGGCAGCAGTGGTCTGAAACTGTCATTCAAAAAGGGAAACCAGAAGACCGCCATGATGCTAGTTAGCCAGTTAGCACACTGACAACACAATCCAGTGTTGAAAGAACAGAGTATATTTACCGAGCGCCAGTGAACAATGACACAAACCATCACGAAACGTTTCTGCTAATGAGCTTAATGTCTAAAGAAAACTCTTACCTTATCTATCAAATTGTTTTGCTCTCACTCACTCCTGTCTCTCGCCATTTATCTACTTTTATCACTTCTGTTTCTCTCCTGCACTGAGCTGAACTGAAAAAAACCCAACAAGGGCTGACAGTGTGGGATACACCACAAAGAATAGTGTAACAGACGCCTTACTGTTGAGAATAAATGGGCCTTTAGGAGCCACTGATGAAGACCCAGCCCACACCTTCACACAGGTGTCCTCAATCAGTCATCAGTGAGCTGCACCTGGAGCACACAGAGCGGAGACACACACACACACAGAAATAGGACAGAATGACATGTAACACCAAGATAACATGTAACACTCAGAATAATTAGATATAATGAGAAACAGTGTCATAAAAACTCTACACAAAGTGCCCTTAAATGTAAATTATGAAACATTATGTGAACAAGCATGTTGGACTTCAGCATTCATGTTTCAGCCATCATCCGCCTGCTGTGAAAGCTCTCGTGTGGGTAATTAGTTAGCAACAGCAAACAGTAGCCAAGTGTCTCCACCTCTTATTTAAACCACACCTGCATGCCTGCTCTGTTAGTCTCTGTTAAACATCAGCTGACCTCACGGGGGTGACAGCATCAGCAGATGTGGTAATGTTTAATCTACATCAGGTAACCATTCAGCAAAGCAGTTCCCTCTTGCCTCTCTCTACACGGCAGCTCTGCTCTTTAAAGACTAACCCAAAGGTTTCAAAGCGAGGAGGAATCTGTGCCGTTTTCTGTGTGCGGCGGTTCAGAGCGAGGAGGTAAAGGTGTCACTTGTCTTCTTTGTAACGGTCAGGAAGCTGCAAGACTGATAACAGTCTAATTTTAGCCCAAGCTAACTTCTGCTTCTCCTTTCTGTCTGCTGTGCTTTTCACCGTAGCACTTGTCAGGATCACTGCATTACATTGTTGAAGAGTTAGTACAGCTCATCAAATGCTTGGCCTTGATGCGTGTCTGAGCGAGTCTCGACAAGAACACTGGTGATACTTAAGGAGCTCCCTGCGTGGGTAAATGTTCATTTGCCAGCTAATAATTCTCAGATTTCTCTGTGGTACTCTGCCCCCTGCAGATCCAGACAGACCAGTTTGTTCGGGCACAGCATGTTTTGTCCTGCGTGTTTATTATTTGTTTGAATGTGTGTGCTAATGCCCATGCACTCTGTCTGTCTGTGTGTGTGTGTGTGTGTGTGTGTGTGTGTGTGTGTGTCCCAGGTTCAGATGTACCAGCTCTCCAGGCTCTTACACGACTACCACCGCGAGTTGTACAATCACTTGGAGGAGCACGAGATCTGCCCCAGTCTCTACGCAGCGCCGTGGTTCCTCACTCTCTTCGCCTCACAGTTCCCCCTCAACTTTGTGTCTCGCATCTTTGGTATATTCCAGCAGAATGCTTTTTTTCAAATGAAATTTAAACCACCTTAAAATAATTAAGTTAAATGTTTGTCTTTTATTCGCTGTGTTTGTTTCTCTTCAGATTTTGTATTCGTCCAAGGGACCGGGGTGATCTTCAAAGTGGCCCTCTGTCTGCTGAGCAGCCATGAGGGGGAGATAGTGGAGTGCGACAGCTTTGAGAGCATCGTGGACTATCTGAAAACTACACTTCCCGCCCTCACTCAGACACAGATGGAGCAGACCATTGCAAAGGTAAACAGTGGGAAGTTGACACTGCATGAAATACAGTCCCTGGCTTCCACACAATTAAGCTCAATGACGCATGTAAACTTAACTTAGTGGCCACTTAACCCCGGCTTTATTACAGGGCTTTGTTGAATGCTAGTTTCTGATTGGTTAATTACAGCAGTCTGTTATTTCTGAATAGCAACAGACCACTCTGTGCTAGAGAGGCGGTAGGCTTAGAGAGCCAGTAATCACACTAACCAGAAAGCAGGACATAATCTCAGTGAGACCTCGTGCTTAAATACAGTGTTAGATAAATCTGGAGAGGAGAACAAATCAAAATTACATATAAAAAGTGAAGTTTTTATTTTCAGATTTACTGCTAAGCAGCAGTAAATTTTGTATTTAATGTGTATTTACATTATATAGAGGAAGAATTGTTTAGTTGCAGTCTTTCAGAGAGCTGTATGCAACATTCAGAGCATTAATTTAGCAGCAAACAACTGTTTGATATATAAAGATGTAGTAAAGTAATGACGTCCTGAGTGGAGAGTGAAGTCACTCTACTTCTCTGTGTGATGTAATCTGAGCTTCTCTGTTTGTTGCTGTGGTAGAGGGTCTGGCTGCACATGCATATAAGTGCATGTGAGTTCCTGTGCATGTGTCCTGCTTGCTAGCTAATTGCCGCCGATCTGCACTCATACAGCTGCTGAATTACATCGTCTTGACCCGCAGTGGCGAAACAGTGTCTTTGCAGAAGCATAACGCCCCCCACGTTAACACTATTAGCTCTGTCATCCCTGCTGCATTGCTAGCACTGTTAGTGTGACCTGTGTGTGACCTCTTCTGCTTTAATGAACCACTTAGAGCTGGTAGATGGTGGTAACAGCCAGGGTTATTCACCTCATGGAAAACCCTTCATAAGTCTGGGATAAATAGCAAAGGACAGCGGTGTTGAGTGACCTCGTGTGGACAACCTGCTCATTTTCTACCTGGAGAGATGGCATCATGCTAGTGTTAGCTAACAGCACACAGACGATGTTTACTGGCGGCAAAAATAATAAAAACGAATATTTATCTTAATAAAAACATGGCGAACTTTACGACAAACAATGAATATACAAACAGATAAAGCCAGTAAGTTGTCCACAGACATCGACAAGCCAGTTACGTAGCCTCTGTCGCTCTGAAAATGACCCGCAATCCTCCGCTATTTACCACCTCACGCAGATACTGAGTTTTGACAGCAGGGGGCACTGTCGCTTCCTCAAACTGAATATATTCTGAACTTTAAGCATCTCAACAGCATAGATAGATATTAGACACACAAAATGAATAGAAAAAGTGCACACATAACGGCACTATTATTAAATGTAGCTGGATTTAACCTAGACTGTTAGTTATGTTACATTTGCGCTGTTAGCACTGTTAGCTGCTAGCTCAATTTTGCATACAGCACCTTTAAGATAATACCTTGCACTTGCATGTTCTCTGTTACAGTCTCTCCCTGCAGAAGTACTGTTGCTGTGTGTTTAGCCAAACTTTCACTCTCTGAAAATAGTAGAGTTGTGGTTGTTTTCTTTTCTTGATGTGACTGTGAGTAAACTGTGCTAATATTATGTTGGGGATATTGCATGTTTTTGTTTTGTTAACAAATCCAATGAAAACACCAGAACCAACAGTGTGTTATCCCATCTTTCAGGACTTTCCAGCTTTCCCAGTCAGTATGTGGCACTCAAACCAAATTCCATTTGCTCCTACTGAAGATGTAATTATCTCAGATCACTGACTTATCCTTTAAACTCTCTATATGTAGTGACTTTGCTGGACATTAGGCTGCATTCACACCAGTCAGGTACTATATGAAAACACCAGTCACTCCATTTATTTGAATACGGCAATGCGTCTAGACTGCGGTGGTGGGGCCTGTAGCAAAAAGTTGAAACACCACCGGGACCCTTGCAGTCCGCAGGAACGAGTAATACGCCCACAGTCTCCTTCTTTCGTTAAATATTACAGTGAGTAAAAGAAACAAAGTATGTTTTAACAGCTCGTGTGTACCATCCTAGAGAGCACTCTCTTTTTGGCAGTAAAGATACTACAGTAGCCAACATAAACAAACTCACTGACAACAAGTACTCAGTTGCTGAGATGGGGAGATTAGGTTTTCATAACTGGTGTCCACCCTCCACTCCCAACAAATAGGCAGTAATTAAATACAAGTTGGATTTAGCAGCAGCAGCACAGGTTGCTGATGGGGGCTGCTTTTAAATATGCCAGGATGAGTCGTAATGACAAACTTGTTAAAACTCGTACTCCAGACCAGACTGGCAAAACTGGCCATCGACCTAACTTGCTGCATCGCCTGATTTGGTGTGAACGCAGCCTTACTGTTGGTTTTCGTACCAGTATAAGTATACTATAATGCCTTGTCAGTTATTAGCATCTGTCTCACTGTGTAACCTGTTGTTTGCCAGGTGATGGAGATGGACATCTCCAAGCAGCTGCATGCGTACGAGGTGGAGTACCATGTCCTGCAGGACGAGCTGTTAGAGTCTGGACCGTTGTCTGATGACTCGGAGCGGCTCGACAAACTAGAAAAGACAAATGTGCAGTTGAAGAAACAGAACATGGACCTGCTGGAAAAACTTCAGGTAAAAGGGAGAAGAATCAAACCCCTGTATCCCTTCATCCATGTCTGTGGGGAATATTTGAGGGAACAGCAGCAGCAGCATTTAGGGAATTGATGTGTTATTATGGGAGATATTTAATTTATTATTCCTACCTTTGACAGACGTGAGCAGCTTGTTCATATCTGCTTTAAAGCTCCACACTGATGCCACTGACAGTGCCTCTTTTTCACCAACAGGTGGCACTAAAACACAAGTTAAAACCCCAGTGAAAATGATAGCAAGACAAAGGGACTGAACACTGAATGTTCTCCAAATGCTCTTAACATTTTGATAAGTAGTTTGTGAATCTGTCAGGCAGGACTGGTAAAGTCACACATGATAGTCCTCATGTTAATGAGGGTCAAAGAGGTATTGAGCTGCTCTCATGTCTGATGTGACAAAGAAAGATTAGTGGACTCTCAGACTGTTAGGTTACTGTTTGTACATTTAACAAGTGAATTGCCTGATTTCTGTGTGAATGACAGTCATATTTTTTCGCACTGTTGTTGAGATTTTGTGCTTTATTTCTGGTAAAAGTCATAAATTCTAGTGGAGTCCTCAGGGTGTGAAGCGTCTGTGCTTTTTGTTCCCCCCTCTGTCTTTGTTTTGTGCCTTGTCTTTACTGAGGTACATTCTGTGTCCTCCAGGCTGCGCGGCAGAAGATCCAGACACTGGAGACGAGCGTGGAGAACTTCCTTTCTCGGGAGAGCAAAATGAAGCACATGATTCGCTCTCTGGAGCAGGAGAGGGCAGCTTACCAGAAGACCATTGAACGCATGCGCTCATGCCTTCCCCCTGACGCCCTGACAGATGTGGAGATGACCCAGATCAAAACAGGACCCAACGGGAAAGCCAAAACTGCAGCCAAGAAGCCCTGATGGCAACCAGGGGGCTGGCTGCTGTGGGCAGACGCACAGGCAGAGACTGAAGTGAACAAATGGAGACTTGCTTTTAGTGGAAGGCTGCTGAGCTCCACAGCTATTGTTGAACTGCTGCACAAGAGCAGCAAGGTTTTTGTAAATGTGTGATGTCTGGACTTGAGACGTGCAGACTGTATGGGAAATATGTACGTGGTGTTTGTCAGCATATAATAGAGCAGTGGGAGGATGGTTTCAGTTATATTAGCAAACAGGCTGCTCCATCAGTGCATCAAAGCTGCTGTTCTGTCTGGTCTGTTTCACTGCCAGTTTGAAGGTGAGATCCGTCCTTGCCTGCTCAGATCTTTTTTGGTAATCACAGGGGGATTTTTTTAGATTGACACAAGTGAGAAATGTGTCTGCCTCTGCAAATCTTTTCGAGCACTGCCTTGATGCATTTTACTACCAGTCTCAGTAGCACCACAGAGGCAGTAAACAGAAGTCGACAAACAATCTTTTGGACCTCAGGTTCAACTTATAGCCATTACCAGTGTGTATGATCTCGGCTTTGATGCCTCTGTGTTATTTGTTGTTCTGTGATCACATTGCTTTGTCATTTCCTCGTGTTCACTTGAATTTTGTGAATGTAATTTCCCTCCAAAGATCACGGTGATAACATCCGAGCGCACGTCTGCCATATTAGGCTTTAAATTTCTGCAGACACATATGGCAGCTCTTTGCTCAGCCCTCAGCGCCGCACCACTGCCTTCACGTGAGACATCTTTAGTACGTGCACTTGCTGCTTCTAAGGAGGAAGTGTTTCTTCCAAAGCTCAGGCAGGATGTGAGGTTGTCTGCCTTCTCAGTTTCCTGTGTGACTGACCGCGGTGTCGCCTCGTTTTAGCACCACGTTCAGACAACTAAGGCAGAGGTCACGCACCCCAGGAGGCACCGAAAAAAACAGACACATGCGGAGGAGTGATCTGAATGTACATCACATGATCCTGTTTTAAAAAGTCTGTGTGGCATTTTTTGTTTTTGTCTGCCGGAGGTTTGACAAAACTAGCAACACCCTCTCTTCCTGTAGTTGTCGAAGGTGGGTCTACAAACACCTCGAGTTGTTTGGCTCAAGATTTTCAACACAGCATATCTGCAGTTGCAATACTGCTGGTCACACATCCGATTTTATGTTTGCAGTGAAACTCAAGTGTTTAGGTGAGTAGGGAGACCGCAAAGGAAATAAAAAAGACTTAATTCAGTTTCCTTTTGAGTGGGGAAAGAGTCTCTCCTGAAGCTAATATATACAGTATATGTACACACACACATTCGCATGCAAACAGTGAACCGTCTGATTGTAAGGGCAGACGGTTCGGATGAGTTCAAAGCGTGTCCCTGGCTGTCTCCTCAGTTTTGTTTTATCCCACCTCCGTGTCTGACTCAACATCGCCAGTACTGATTGAAAGCAAAACAGTCTTGGGCTTGACTCCGCTTTCATAAAACACCGTTACATTAAAATCAAGGTGATGTCTATCATGACAAAAGCACTTGCTAACAGTGTCTACCAGCCTGCCTGTCCTTGGTTACATGTGGCGACACATTTGTCTGTTTCAGTGTAAAGTTTTTATTCTCAAACTTCAGTCCAGGCACACATATCCTTTGGCGTACAATGTTTTTATGTTGAAGCAATTCTGTGTGGTTGCATATACCCAGAGCACTTGCTACAGGAGCTACAGTTATGCACATCGAGTTTGATAAATCTGCCCTAACGTTTGCTATCATGGTAAAATGTTCTTTTGGTTGTTGTAAAGGTTTGCACCAAATTTCTCATTAATAATACCTAAATCATCACCTCTGAACAACAGGGACTCTCAACAGTTCAGATAATTAAACATATCAAAATCGAAATCTGTTGAAGGACACGTAGGATACAGTCCTACACCGCTTCCTGCCTCTTTATGCCTGTATTTTTTTGCTCTAATACAGTATTTGTGCATCATATAAATTGACCTTTGAACCAAAGATGTGGTTGCTTTTCGAAAACGAATGAATGCAAAGTGAATGAATCCATCCACACTGCTGTGGTGTATGATATGTTAAATGTTTTAACTTTCTTGTCACTCCACTTTTTCTGCTTTCTGTAGGTTTGTACTCAGACAAAAGCTTGAAAAAAATACCAAATATTGGCAGAAAAAACTTGACACTTAAAAAAAAAGACCATTGGTTGACTTGTTTACTTGTCGTTCACATCGTATTCCTTTGTGCCAAAAATAAATAATGGCCTTTATTCTCCATTAATCGGAGATACAAGACCGTTTTGTCAATATCTAATATCAAGCACATCCGAGTGGTCAGCAAAGGGTCGTAATTTTACATCAGGTGCTCCGACTCCTGACTACTAAATAGTGCTTGTAACACTGTGTTGAAAGGAAAGACGCTCAACAATAGATGGATTGTTTTTCTGTCAACATGAGGGCTACACATAAACAAAGACACTGTCATGAATTCTTCAATAAAGTTCACCTTGCCTTGTTTTCTGTCTACTCATGTCTGAATGTCTTTCCTGCTCAGTAAGCCTCTCATAAAGAAATCATGTTCCTTTCCCTGCTCTACAAGGTAGCACTTCAAGTGTAGGACGTAGCCTCCAGCTGAAATGGTCTCTGTGTGTAGACGTATTATTGCGTAAAAGGCCAAGGAAGGCTTCGACAGTTTTAGAGAGTCTATTTAAAGACCTTCAAATAGTTGTACTTTTGTTAACGCCTTGGGCAAAGAGAACTACAGGTCTCCAGTGGGGGAAAAATCCTCTGTGAAATTGTACCTTGACAAAGTATCTGAAACATTCAACCAACTGTAGGCTATATTTCTGAATTAGCCATAATGTAGTGAATTAAATAAATATTCCTCACATGCTTGACTTCTGATGAAAAGTGCAGTGTTGGTTGAATAAAATAAAGACACTTGTTTGATGAAATCACTTTGATATAGACAAAGTATTCCCAACAAGGGGTTCCCTACTTAGCTACTGTGTATTGTATTGTCATTGAGAGTGCATGAAATAAGTCAGCGAGGGATTTAGCATGTCATAACACTTAGCTAAAAACAATGGATAAATGGAAATAGATAAAAGTATATGAATAAATTGAAATACAATCCATTCACAAAGTATTTTTGATAAACTGATGAAATAGTTAGCTTATAATAATGGATTAATTCTTAAAATCTATGGCTAAAAGTAATGGAAAAAGTTGGAATTGTCAGTTAAGGGTAAACAAATTGTCATGGATAAATTGTTAAATAGCAAAAAGCAGTGGATCATTTATTCTTTCAATGGTGCTGCAATGGATAAACAGTTTAAATGGGTAGCTAATAAAAGTACTGGATAGTGGGAAAAATAGTGAAATAGCTTCAATTGAATAAATGTAGAAATATAGCAAAAAAGTAGGCCCAATTGATAAACAGTTGAAATGTGAAAAGTATTGGATGAATGGTGAAGCTAAAAGTAATTGATAAATGTCTATGGACAAATACGATTAGCTAATTCTTAAAAGTATTGGATACATAGTAAAAAAAAAAAAAAAAGCTAATAGTGATGAGTAAATTATTGAAATATATGGCATAAGTAATGGTTAAATAGCACAGGTTGGATAAATGGTGAAAAAGCTAAAAGTAATGGATACATGTCTATGGACAAACACTTAACATAGTTAGCTAATGTTTAAAAATATTGGATGAATAGTAAATAAGCTAAAAGTTATGAGTTAATTATTAAAATGAATAGCAAAAAGCAATGGATCAGAGTTGTCTTTTCATTTGCTCTTCAATTGATAAACGGTTAACATAGGTAGCTTGTGTAAACAGTACGAGATAAACAACGAAAAAGCTTAATTTGAATAAATTGTTAAAATATAGCAGAAAAAGTGATGATATACAGTTGAAAAATTAAATGTATTGATAAATGGAAAAAACAATAAAAGTAATGTATTGTCTATTGAAAAACATTTTTTATAGTTAATTAATGTTAAAAATATTTAATAAATAGTGGAAAATGAGTAAATTGTTTAAATATATAGCAAAAGCAATTGATAAACAACTGGAATAGCTAAGCAGGATAAATGATAGACGAGCCAAAAGCAATGGATAAATTGTTAAGTTGTAAAAAGCAATGGATTACAGTCATTTTTTTTAAATGGTGCTGCAATGGATAAACAGAAATAGTTGGCTAATGTTAAAAGTACAGCATAAATAGTGAAAACACTAAAAGTGATCAATACATTGTTAAAATATCGGCCATCAAAAAGTATCAAAAAGTAATGGTTAAACAGTACAAGGATTAAAAGTACCGGATAAATGGTGAAAATGCTAAAAAGCAATGGATACATGTCTATGGACAAACACTTAACATAGTTAGCTTATATTAAAAAGTTTTGGATAAAGAGTAAAAAAGCTAAAAGTGATGAGTAAATTGTTAAAATATATAGCAAACAGCAATTAATAAACAGCTGAAATAGTTAGCTAAGCCTGGATAAACGGTGAAATAGCTAAAAGTAATAGATGATTTATTAAAAAGTAGCAAAAAATGTTGGGAAAACAGTAGAAATGTTAGACGTACTGGATAAATGGTGGAAAAGTTAGATGTAGTGGATACATTTCTATGGACAAACACAACATAAATGTTGAAAAAGCTAAAAGTGATGAAAAATTGTTATGATATATAGCAAAAAGCTATTGATAAACATCTAATATATTTAGCTAAGGCTGGATAAATGGCTAAAAAGCAAAAAGAGATGAATAAAGTTTCATAAAATGTTAAATTACATTAGCTAAAAACTGTTTTTGCTATCTAGCCTTTTATTCATTAGCCTACTTTTAGCTTTTTTCAGTTTTTCAGTTGGATAAACGGTTAAAAAGCTAAAGGTGATGTATGGATTGTTACACGTGTAACAAAAAGTAATGGGTAAACAGTTGAAATAGTTAGCTAACATTAAAAGTATTGGTTGAAGGTGAAGAGGACAAAAGTAATTAGCCTGATAATGACTTGAGCTTAACGTTCTGTCTCACTCTCTGTATCAGTCTGGCCACGCTGCTGCTCCAAACACTTTTTAGGAATAAAAATCCAATTGGGGCCAACTGGGGATCTGCACCGAACTTGACAACATAAACGGCCAATCAAAGACTGTGTTGTAGTTGATGACATAACATGCAGGCCACAGTTTGCAGAAGAGTAATGGCAAATCCCAGTCCCTAGAGGAATCGAGTCAAAAAAGAACAAGATGCATTTTTCGCTGTTCTTCCAACTGGATTTGGCAAAAGCTTGATTTATCAACTAGCTCTATTGGTGATGAAGATGTTCCCCGGTGTTTTGTTATACTGATTGGCCGAAGGAGTTTGTCTATCAAGGCGTCTACTCCCACCCGTCCAAAGTGTTTTGGGGCCAGACTGATAGAGCGAAACAGGATGTGGAGCTTAAGTCATCAGGAAGGTCTTTCCAGGCTAGAAAATAACGCACAAATGGTTCAAATAACTTTCTTTATCTGACAGGGTTTTAGCTTTAAGGCTAGGCTACATCAGACTAGAAAGGCTGGGAACCATTGACGCCTTCTCGGCCCTTTGTTTAATCTATAGTCTGTGAATATGAACCACAGTCAGAGCCAAGCAAGCGCTCCATCAGCCAAGGAGGGGCTTTGAAAGATAGCAGCCATAAGACCAGTCATTGTTTTCCTAGGAGGGTCTTACCCAGAAAGGTCTGTTGAGTGTTGCTCTGATCAGCCTCTGCCAAGCCTGGAGCTTGTCACACATACAGTAAGACACACAAATGACCGCCAACCAGGAGCCTATCGCACGCTAAACAAAAGGGGCCACATTCTTTGCGTATTCCCACACGAGGAGACATCCTGCAGCAGGGGAAGAGTGGGATATTGGGAGTCCACTGGGGATTGGCTGAGAACGACACTTCCTCTGCCGAAGGTCTTATCAGCTCTGTTTGTGTTTTTTTCTCTCCTCTCTCTCTCTGCGTCTTCACTGTCTTCATCTTTCAGTCCATCTCTGCCTCCCACTCTGCTTCCCGCTCTCCTCATCCCTCCCATTGGAATTGCGAGGCTTCATCTGAAGCTTTGGTATAATATTTACTGTATTGTGAAGCTTACGGAGAGAAAGGCAGCAATGCAGATGTCCAGACAGGTATTTCAGTGGATGATTGGCAGAGTGAAAACACAAAATGACAGGAATTAGTGCGCAAACTCAAAGAACCACCAGTGTTTGACATCGAACTGTTGTTCTCAGGCAGCCCTCTATAGGATATTTGTCTATATGTGTGTGTGTGTAGGCTATCTGTGTGTGTGTGTGTGTCTTAAGGGCATTAGACCACGGTCTTAGCAGAGAGGGAAGAGTGAGCTGACAGTGTGAGCTGGTTGCTGGAGTGAAGGGGTAGAAGAGGGAGAGTGGAGGAGGAGGAGGAGGAGGAGGAGGAGGGAGAAGGTTAGAAAGGGTCCTCCTGCCTTATATGGGAATTCATACTGCTCCGCTTGTGGCGCAGTCTAAAGGCTGGAGTTGTTTCAGTAGAAAACACTGGGCTACAGCTGTCAGTACAAAGTATTGCAGGTCACGGCATATCTATGCAACAGCTCAACTTTTACTTTGCAGCACGGTTGATCCGCAATTCAAATCGATAATGTGGTTCGAAGACGGCAGAAAAAACCACAAACATTACACAACTGCAGAAATACATCAGCGCTGTACAGTGAATGGGCTCATCTGAGCAGCACCAGGCTGAATTTTGGAGGATGGAGATAAGGATGCTGGGGGGAAGGTTTGGGAGGTGGAGAGGGAAACAGCTGGAGGGGTGGGAGAGAGACTCAGGTGGGCTCAGTCTAGTCCAGAGAGAGGAGCTGGCTCCCCAGAGGCCCGGGAACACACACACACACACACACACATTCACAGACACATTTCCCTGCGTCTCACAGTTTAGCTCTGCCTTGATTTCTCTCCCCATCTTTCCCCCCCGACTTTGCAGATACACCGGCTGCTCCGGCTCTTTCAAAGCTCCTTGTCTCTCTTCCTCCTCTAAAGCTAGGAAATAAACTCTTCACTGCAGCAGCCTTGGATTCCAATCAGCTATCCACACTGCACAGGCACCCACAGGCGCGCGCCACCACACTGACATGTTTTAGTTAGCACAGTGACAGATTTGTTTCCTACGGAGTGCTTTTCTCTCTCTGTACCTGTCATGGATGTAGCTGCCAGAGGGGCTCATGGTAAATGGCCAGAGCCAGGAAAGGCAGAAGGAATAGGGAATTTGGCAATAATGAAGCCACAGAAGAAACACAGAACAAGACACACACACACACACTCTTCTCCTCCTATTCCCATGACTAGACCCGTCCGTTCCTTTGGTTCCCTCAATCGAGAACAGGTAGATCCACGAAACACTGCCTGGAGAATCTTGTGATTAATGACACGCCTGTCATGTCTAAACCTTCTTCATCTTTCTCCTGACGAAAGCCACTCTGCCTCTCTTCGCCCCAACAACCCCCCCAGCGGTCTGGCAGACACACTGCTGAAAATCCCCCGGGGCCAGCTGCAGCACATGCTGGGGAGTATCGCCCGGCTTACCTGATCCAATGCTTCATTCATCTGTGTTTCCTCTGGAGGCCTGAAAAACACACTCGGTATCCTTAGACGCACACACACATACACACATGGGGATTACAAACACACACATGCACTTTAAACCCACCACAAACGTGCTGCCCAAACCCTTCTATTCCCTCTGGCCTCTGTGCTCCATGACCGTGCTCACAGACATCTCGGGCAGGGCTGGTGCACACATACTAACACTGACATGTATGGCTCAAACGCTGTGAGTAACGAGGAGATCTTATTGGGGCCATTTTCCACCTGGAGATCCCCGACAACTGTGACAGAAGTCCCAGGAGAATCAGAGTGGAGACTTTGCGCCTGAGACCCTTCTAATCACATTATCCACTGGCTCTGCCTGGCCCACATCACCTCAGTAATGATTAAGACAAACACAGGCGAGAGAGGAGGAGAAAGAGACAGCGAGAGACACAAAGAGAGTGCTGGCAGCCTGGAAGGAGGGGGTGGTCAGACAGACAAGGAATGAGTCAGACAGGCAGATATCCTCCTACATGGAGGTCCGTCCAATAAAAGTGCAAATAATATGTAAAGATCAAGTCAAGTACAGACAGTGTTTGAGCTGACTTTATCTGTTTGTGTGTTCAGGGTTAAGCCCTGCAAGACCTGGGTGTATGATATCAGCGATAGGGGCCCCTGGGGGTGAGGTGAGGTTGGAGAAACACTCCTGACATCATGCAATGCGTGTACGCACATCCTTTTCACGAGGCCACTAAGGGCACAAACACAAAGACGAGGTGGTGGGCAGAGCCTGCATGTGTGTGACTCAGTGGACACAGTCTGACGTCAGCCTCTGGAAACTCAGATGAAAGCAAAGTGATTCGTCCGAGCAGAGGCTGCCAGAGGTTTAAGTGTCCAGCATCGCTAGCTCCTCTCCGTGAGCATCGCTGGGTTTTGTTCGAGAAACTCGACGCGCTCGAGGCAGACACGATAGGATTTGGTGATTCACAATTCTCCTCTCTCTTGTTCACTTTTTTTTCTTTTCCTTTTTTGCCAAGCCACCCAGCTGTTCCTGTAAGCACAGACTAACACACTGGGTTTTATTATGCTGATCTGACATTGCTGAAGTTGGGAGGGGAGACAGCTGTACTTGTGTGGCCCTGGGCGCACCCGTCATTAGTGCCAGCCTCACTCCACTCTTCCTCCATCCCTCCCTTGTTCCCACATCTCCTACCCTCCCTCGCTCTACATTGTTTCCAAAACACCACCACGCCCTTTTAGAACATTTGCTGACCTAATTTATGCCAGCCTTCCCCACCTGTCCATCCATCCTAACGAGACGCTGCGCCCTCGCACATCTTCACCTCCCCTCTATCCGCCACCAAGATAACAAAAAAAAAAACAAGCAGCATTGTGCTGGTGAGAGGCTGAGTGCTGTGTGCTTGCCACTCAAGATTTTCTTGAATAGATAATTTCCAAATTGATTCAAGCTGGGCTCACATCTAATGGTCTGTGTGGGCTCTAATGTGAACAGGAGATAATCAACACCCTGCGTTTCAGAGCTCTGTTTGTCAATCATTTATAGTTCTATGACTGTCTCTTTCTGCCCGCACCTCTTTTATTTTCCTCCCAGGATCTCATCATCTGCTCCTTCTCATATAACCCATTCTCTTCCACCCCTATACCTCTCTATCCCATTTCTTGTGATACTATCTGTGATACTTAGCCGCTGATTTCCCACTGTGCGTCATTAACCTTTTCTCTCTCCTCTTGGTTAAACCCAGCGAGTACATTCAGCTGTCTGAGGCGCAGGAGACTTGGGGAGCATGCTGCGCTCACTCAAGTGGGATGGGGGTTTCACCAGCGATCATAACTACATCCTTATTAGCCTCCGAGTTGATACTGTAACGGCACTCCTCTTCTTTATTATCATATACCAATATTTCCTTCCGCCTTGCTCTATGTTACATAATTTCTCTCAAATCTTTGTTTTTACGTCCGTGCGCTGAAGAGATACTGTAGAGGTGTCAAAGAAAATTACTCTACATGATAGCAGTCTCACCTCCCTGTGTCTGCCATGTGACATAACACCCGTGGTAGACAAGAATGCACATGCCATATTGTCACCATGGATGCAGTGAGATGATATGACCCAGTACAGGGCTGTGCTGGTGATAAGATGCTTCATGCCTGCAGGGAGAGGGAAAGGTAATCTTTGTGCATGAAATAAAAGAGTCTGTCGACTTCCTCTAAAAGTGTGTCTAATCACAATGAGTGAGGTGTAATTAATGCTTCACTGGTGCGCTGTGTATGTGCAGTCCAGGACCGTGGGTGAGAGGATGTAGTGTGCGGTCTCTCTAACAAGCTCCCACTCACCCCGGTGGAGGCAGGCAGGGAAGGCTGGAGTGACTGCGAGGCTGTTAGAGCAAGTGGGTTGGACGTGTCCATGTCTGTGTGTGTGTGTGAATCCGTGTGAGTGTGTGCTTGCCAGTGAGTGTGTGTTGGTGTGTGAAAAAAGTGTGCATGTGTGTCCTTTTGTGTGTGCTGTACTGGGATGTGGAAATTGAATGGAGCCTTTCAGTTCTACTGCTCGTCTCCCCGGGGGTGAGAGACTGGTTGCCATGGTTATCCTGGAATCCTGCCGCTAATGGGTGGGAGTTTGTGTAGCTCTGGCAACCTGGCCTGTCTAGGGTGGAATACGTGTGTGTTTGCGTGTGCAGCATGTGTGTGTGTGTGTGTGTGTACCGGGGGGGTGTGGTTGGGTGGAGGCAACATTCTAGGACACAGGAGGTCACATATGTGAGAACACAAGCTTCCATTCCTGTACGTTCCTGCACGTATAAACACAGACTCTTGTCATGTGTGCATGTACTTCACAATGTTGTGGATACTTTGCATGCAAAAAAACATCAAATTAAAACCTCCACGTCTGCTGACAAACCTCACGGAAGCTCTAAATGAACAGCATCGCATTGCTTGATGTCATAGTTTCAGGCTGGATTCACTGTGTCTCCCAGTAGCCACCACCGCTGCAAAAATCTCACCCGACAAAGTCAAATTACAAGCATCCTGGATATCACAATCACGCAGTGATGAAATAACCGTCTACTTTTACTGCATTATTGCAAGTGTAAAACATAATGCAGCGAAATAGTTAAGCCCTGCTCTCCCGTCATCCCCATTACCATCCTTTTACCCCGAGGCTAGTGGGACTCTTAACTGGGCACAGAGACCCCACTGAACAGGAACAGTGGATAGTGGATAATGAAAACCTCCACACAGAGTAGATTAGTGTAGGGGAAGATACATTCTCGCTGAGTGTTTCCCTCGCCACACAATTTCAGATATGATTAGGAATGCTTGTCCACAGAAGAGTTCCACCTCACAAATATGTGTGAGCATCTAACAGTACATGCTAATTGGGATGTATTATTCAAATTGCATTATAAATTTGACACGGAGCACTTTACAGATAGCAACGAGGCAGGGCATGTACCATTGTGCGGAGAATATACGCCCGTGATATGCAATGCGACCAGATAATCCTGGTTTTCCTTCCCCCAGTGTTCTGGTAGAGGGGATCAGTCCCTGCTAGTCACACAGATGTCTTGGCTCCTGTTCCTCTTGGAAGACTGATCCATATGTTGCGTGAACCCCTGTGGATTTAAAGGAACTTGGCTTAGGAATTTACTCTCCTCCATTCCAGTCATTATGTATGGCCAATTCACTGTGGTCTGGAAGCATTAGGAAAATGTTTCTCTTGTACGGCATCCAACATGCATAAAAATAGAAAATAAAAGCAAATGCGATGTTGTGATTACAATCACGCGTGATGCTTTCAGTGTGTGCTCTGGTTGAGGGACCAGAGGCCCAGCGATGAAATCATCTATAAGGAAACTGGCTGCTGACAAGTTTGAAGTGATTTGATTGATTTTTTTTTCTATTATGCCCCTTTTTTAGAGCATGTCCCATAAAAAGCACACAGATCCCCTCAAACTGCAGCGAGCACAGCCTGAAGAATGTGGGGCCGGTCTTGTGGTCAAACCCAGAGAGTCATGGGGGGTAGAAGGACCGTGTAGATCCACCCCTTGCTCCTTAGCCCAGATTTATGCCAAGCAGTTATATAATTCAATAAACACTTCCAACTCTGTGGCTGAGGTCCAGCCACAGGCCTCCTAACCCTCACACAACCACATGATCAGCATTTTCACTTGTGTTACTACCAACTAATTATAGAACTATTGGAAAAAATTAAGCAATCGTTACATATTTGGGATGATGGATGGTGGTTTATTTTTATTTGGCAGCTGGATAACAGAAATTAAAGGAGCAGTGTGTTAGATTTAAGGGGATTTACTGGCATCTAGGAGGACTGCAGATTGCGACCAGCTGAAACTTCTCCTGGTTAGAATTCCTTCAGTGTTCGTTGTTCAGGAGGTTTTTACCAGGAGCTGAATTATCCGCAGAGGTCTCTTCCTCTCTAAAACAAAGGGACCAGACAATTAAAACTGGTAAATAAAGCAGTTTCATGTTACAAATCAATGTTTCTCTTTTCTATATGTACATTTTTAGTATGGATCCTACGCAGTAAATAAAAATAAATAAAAATGCTGAATGAAGCAATTTTACATTAAAAAATCTTTGTTTTTTAGCTGCTCTCGTCACAGAGGATGTGCTAATGTGGTAGCTGATGTGAAAACATGAGTGACCCTATCTAAAGCCAGTGTCTTCTCTGTTGTCCATTCAGGGCTACTGTAGAAACATGTTGCAACATGGCGATCTCCGTAGACGAGGACCCACTCCCTATGTAAATATAAACAGCTCATTCTAAGATAATGAAAACACAATTCTTACTTTCAGGTGATTATTCGAGCCTAGTCTCACTCCAAAGTCGTCGAAATCCGGCACTCGGGCAGTGGCTTACAGCGTCAGAAACCAATGCAAAAAGACATGCCGCCATTGTAGTTTAATGGGGCAAACATGGCGGGACAAGAACGAAAGTTAAGGCAGTGAATGTCCGAGTGGTGGTGGATGGGTCCAACAAACACCGACTTTCCCCCAAGTGAGCAGTGTTCCTGTTCCGTAAGATTTCAAAGCTAAACCCTGTTCTTTTTTCCTAAACCTGACCACTTCCTTTTGTGGGCTAAACCCAACCGTGTGTGTTTGTTGTTGAAGGAGAAAAATTCACGGTTATGTACCAACGTAGTGCGTTTATTTTGAAAGAGACTGTATGTAAACGTTAAATTTCCTGTGAAAACAGAAGTGTATTTTGAAAGAAGACAATGCATGTAACAGGCAGAACTTGACACGGCATCCCAGAACGTCAACAATCAACACACCCAGGGTACCTTGCACGTCGTATGTGGGCGTGAGAAGTCCATGATCAAGCATGTCAATATGTGACGAGGTCTGAGTGAGAATGTGTTGGATTATTCACTAAAGAAAACATACTTCTTATATTATATTCCATTTAGGCCAATATATCCCCTAAATCCTTCACACTGGACCTTTAAAACATTATCAAATATCTTTCAGCCTCCCTGTTTCCATTTAGCTGACCGCTGAACATGCTATACTAATTCTGTGTCCGTCCTGTTGAGTGAATATCTTATCATCTTATGTAATGCATTCCTTCACAGTGTGCTGCTATACAAACAGGCAGCAGGAGCAGTGACAGTACACTTAATAGATTTGCGGTACTACAGAATATACCCACATCCATTTCCTAGCTTTGCCTCCTCACCAAAATCCCCCCAAAACCTTCTAACCAGGTCACCATGAGAGTTTCCTCTAATCCGTTATTTTGCATGTTCCCCTCTCTCCTCCCCAACCCTTAGCCCTTTTTTGAGATTTCCACTCACTAGCCCAGACAGCCTTAGTCTTGACTCGGGGCCACCCCATGCTCTCACTGTCCAACTATTTAACTAACCGCAGTGAAACAGCTTTAATTTCAGCTTACTGCTCAGTCTGGCTGAATGCAACATCGCTTGGGGGTCTTTCTGGAAAGCTGTGGTATGGGGCCCAACAGGCCAGGCAGGCAGACTGGGGAGAACAACAGCCCTGTGCAGTCAGATCTCAGAGACCCCAGAGACACATACGTCAGTCAGAGCTACCTCCCTCAGGAGTCGTTCAGTTAGTTATGGCTCTTTTAAATGCTTCTCTGCACCTCTGCTCAGCACGTGGAGGTGAGAGATTTTGGATAACCAACAGTCAACAGCTGCATAAAAAAACATATTAAAGGTCCAGTGCGTAGAATTTAGGGGCACCTATTGTCAGAAATGGAATATGACATTCATAATTATGTTTTTATTAGTCTGTAATCACCTGAAAATAAGAATGGTTGTGTTTCAGCCACTTAAGAATAAACTGTTGTATGTACATACTACATACACAGAGTCCACCATGTTTTTCTACAGTAGCCCAGAACGGACAAATCAGCCACCATAGTTTGTTGTATGGGTGAAGTTTAATTCTGCATCCTCACCGCTACATGCCACTAAATCCTACACTGGACCTTTTAAGAGGCAGCATCTTTTGAGTCTATTGCCTGCTGTATTTTTCTTTTCCCATGACAATTTTTGGTTGCCCTGTTCTGTGGTATTGCAGTTAAAAAAAAATTCTTACAAGAAAGAAAACAAGACCTGGATCTGTTTTCTTCTGTCTTAGCGATGGCCATAATTCCCGTTCTATGATAACATTTTACTCACCACATTTTATGGCATGGACATGGGGATGGGTGACCGCCCTGATCTGGCATTACTCAGGCAACACACAAGTTTTCTAAAAAATAGGTTTGCAACAAATCTCCGGTTTTAACAGAATAATTGAAACCTAATGTGACTGCACAGTCGTAATCCTAAACTGCATTGTAAAAATGTGTAGTTTTATTTCTTAAAAGTAAAAGTAAGGTAAGTAAAAAGTGACATTCATTGTTGTTTTCACTTAAAAATTAAAGAGTAACATAAAGGAATCTTAGTATATAATGACGAGAACTCTGTCTGTCTGTGTGTGTGTGTCTGTGTGTGTGTGTCTGTTCCACGTTTTCCTCCTCACTGACTTGGTCAATCCATGTGAAATTTGGCACAGTTTCCTCCTCACTGACTTGGTCAATCCATGTGAAATTTGGCACAGTGTCATGGGAGGATGCGAATGAAGCAATATTACATCAATTGGCCAAAGGGGGGCGCTATAGCAACCGATTGAAAGTGCAAACTTTGAATGGGCCTATCGCAATATCTCATGCCCCGTATGTC
>NC_065512.1:14604069-14700703 GCF_006386435.1 Epinephelus moara | reverse complement strand
AACAGGACGCCCGAAGGTGACTGGAGAAATTTAACTCTAATTGGCAACTGGGTGGCGCTATAACAACAGAAAAATGGCTAAAATGCAACAGATTGCTGCGGCTGCAATCGTACTATCAAATTCACAGAAACTCTGTCTGAATACATTGCTCTTCTTAATGGGTTCAGTTGACTATTTAATCTGCAATTTCCTATGACCTGTATCCCAAACAAACACCATGTGAAACTGTACATGGGCAACTGTGCACTCAATGGGTATGGACTAGTAGTTTACTATTTTGGGAAATATATATATTATCTAGTTAGGTAAGAAAACTGGTACCACGTCTGTGCAATAAATCAGCAGCTGCTTAGCTTAGCTTACCATAAAGACTGGAAATGGGGAGAAACAGCTAGCCCACCTCTATCCAAAGCTTAAAAAAATAATAAAAAATAAATGAAATACACCCATGGTTGTGTACATTGGTTTCTTGGCCAACAGCAGCAACTTCTGCTGGACGCTTGGCAACTAATTCCAGTCTGAAAGACAGTACGTCATTGCCCTCAAAAAGTTTAAAATCTGTTGCACCTCTAATGACGGGCGTGGTTGGGTGAGGTCAGAAGCTGGCTCTGTGGCGCCTTAAAGGAACAGTTCACCCCACATCAAAATAACATATTTTCCTCTTACCTGTAGTGCTTTTACCAGGATTCTTTTGGTGTGAGTTGACGAATGTTGGAGATATCAGCTGTAGAGATGTCTGCCTTCTCTCCAATATAATGGAACTAGATGACACTGAGCTTGTGGTGCTCAAAGAACCACAAAATACATTTGAAAAACTCAACAGCGATGTCTCTTTCCAGGAAACATGACCCAGTTACTCAAGATAATCCACAGACCTTGCTGAGAGCAGTGTGATGTAGAAACTATTTTCTTTCTACCAAACTACATCCGCCAACCGTGTCACTGTGCAGAAGGAAGTGTGCATCTACTGCTAGCTCATCCCGCACCACTGTGCTAGCTGATGTTCCAGGTCAGCAGAGGAAGATGCAATTAATGTTTACATCTCCGCTGTCACAAGCACGAGCCTCTCATCCATGAGTACATGAAAAGAATATGTATTTTTGATTTTGGGGAGAACCGTCCCTTTAAACCACCTCGCCTAACACCAGTTATGGTAGGCTAATGTTGCAGAGTACTGACACACCCTGGGGTACACCTCTATATCACTGCAGTAAGGTGAGAAGCTAAACCACTGGAGGTCAGTAAAAACACAAGTTTTTTGGGGGTAGTATGGACTTAAAAGTGTGTCTCATTTCTTATTTGGTTGCAAAAGTTTGGAGTTGTAAAATACTTCCAGAGAAACATGTTGCTGTATCGGACTAGGAGCCAAAACTAAAAAAAATAAGACCCAGCTTGTAAAATATTTCCTCATCCTATATTTCAAGTTATGAACAAAGTATAAGGGAGCAGAAAAAGTGAGGAGTCTATGTTCCAACAAAGGTGGATACGTGTGTGTATGTGTATATTTTTGCTGACACAGTAGACTGTGGATTTGTCTGGATGAAGGGGAATACATTTATGGTTTTTGAGGAGTGAGGGCCCACACCAGCCACCCTAGGGTCTTGTTATCCTCTCCTATGCCTATGCTCTGGGGGCGACTTTAATGAATACTCCTGTTCCAGCCCTCTTCCGGCTCCAGTCAGGCTATCTACAGGGCTGCCCCCCATCCTCCCTGTCTGCGCCTGCCTGTACAGCAGAGCAGGTCCCTCTACAGCAAGAAGGAAGACGAAGACAGAGACAGCAAGGAGGCTAGGTGATCGAACTGAATAATTGATGTGCAGAGTTCACTCGGGAACACCTCAAGAGTTTGTCTGAACACACTGACCACCATATGTGCTCTTGCTCCTGTGCGGATTTGAAGGAGAAAGACGGTGTACGAAACTTTTGGGTAGCAGGAATTTACCAGAATTACTCACCTTATATATGAAGTGGAGATTTGCTCATTACAAAATGTCACTGCTTACGAAATATCAATTGCCCCCGGCATGAGATTAGTATACAGTAAATTAATGTAAACAGCATGATAAGGGGTGAAATCATCCCACTGCCTAGACTGATAAGAGACCCCAAGCGTCTCAAATGTGTAATACTAATAGGGCCAAGCAACAAGTGCTGGGGCACCTCCCATTACCTCATGGGTAATGGGAGTTGACAGCGTAAAACAGCCAAGAAACATGAGGCCGTAACATGAAGTGAAGAAATGGCTCAACACGATATCTCCCTTTTATGATTATAAAAGGTCAAAAGCCATCTCACAAATGTTCTCAATAAAAGTTCTGTAAACTGTAGCTGAACTGAGTCGAGGAAACATGGGTCGGTTATGGAGTCAGGTGAGAGGTGAAGCAACAGCTGTTGGGAAGCGTGATGTGATATGAATATGTGAATGGGTACTTTTTTTAATATGTTGTGCGCTAAAAAGGACCATGGACACATTGATAGTAGATCTCCATTTAACAAAATGATACAGGTGTCCAAGACTTAGACTGGAGTGTATGTGGAGAGCATTTTAGAAATAGAAAGTTAAAAGGCAAAAGCCAGAACTACCTCTTTCTTTTTTCTTTCCCCGTGCTGCAAATTTGAATTCTTAAAATGGGTAAAATCTCATTTCATTGTAGAGATGCACACAGCGTGTTGATTTGCTCTGCTGCCCCTTGCATGTCTCTCTTACTTCTTCTTTCTGTTTATCATGAGACAACTGTCACAGAAGTGTAACCTCTGTTCCTGGGTGTTGTGGACTAAGCAATCCAAACACAAAAAAACACACAGGTTCAAAGTTTTAAAAAAATGGTGGATTTATTTCCCCCCCAAAATAAGTTCTACAAATCAAATGACTAAAGACAACAGAATTCGAGTTATAGGGCCTTTAAAAGAGGTAAAGAAAACATAACTCTACTGAAAAAAACAAGGCAAACAAAACTAGATGTTAACTCAACAAACAGACCTAACAGGATGAAACAATGGGGCAACATATATACTGGCTGATCTGACCAAATTAAACACAAATAGGAAAACTAACATAGACAATAACTAAGACCAACACAAAGAAACTCCTAATGCCCCCCATGATGTCATAGCTCTTGGGGGTCCATGGGATGGCCTTCTGGATAAAAGCAGGCTCCACCCTCAGCACATCTTTTGCCCAACTCCAACCAGGAAGTGACTTCAGGTAAGTCAAACGGTGCGTTCGTTTTGTACTCGGAGGTCGGAAATTCCCAGTTCCCAGTCAGACGTCGAACGCACCCTGAGATTGAATTTCTAATTCGGAAACTCAGAGCAACCACATCAACCCCGACTTACGAATTCAAGATGGCTGCCGGTCACATACATCGTGAGTAAACACTCTGCTAAAGTACTGTTTAAAGCAATTTTCAGCCATACCCATAGTACTGTTCAATTTTTATCCGTGGGCATGTTGCTACGCTGTCTGTATGTGCAAAATACCACATAGAGCATTGTTATCAACTGATATTGCTAACAGAGGCTACGGCTAGCCCAAAGGTAGAACGGTAACATCCATGTTTTTTTCTGACTTGTCTACCGTTGTCAACTAAAATGCAAAAACTGTTGTCAACAAGGTGACGTCATTCCCACTTCCGACCTCCGAGTACAAAACAATCGCACCAAAAGATAAAGAGAAATGAATTAATAACTTACAGAAACAAACAGCAAAATGACAAAACAATGTAAACGAAATGTGCGCGCTTCATCTAGAAAACAATTTGTTGTCAAAGTGCTGATAAATTTTAACTAAACAAACTGGTGTGTGTGTTTTAGGTGACTTCAAATCAAAGCTAACTGTAATGGTGAGTATGGGAATCATTCAACCTTTTGTGTAGCTGTGGGCACGGCCATCACACTGGGAGTGACAGGGCTAACTGTCATTAGGTTTTTACGACAGAGTCAATCGAGTTTTTTTCGGTGTTAGTGTAAGATGTTGAGACTGTTAAATGGCTCAGTGTTGGATGTTAGCCGCAGCTGCTTGTGCTAACCAGCCAGAGAGAGCAAGAGGAGGGCGGCTTTTGGAGATGATCTGTCAGGGCTGCTTTAGAGCCGTCAGTCGGTCAAAGCAGCAAAAAACACCCATAAACATGGAAATATGGATCACAAGTTTTAGAAAGACTGCCATGAAATCAAGCATTTCAGGCTGCAACAATCCCCAAACCAGAAATCTTGGAGGGATTGCATGCTACATCGTTTATTTTACTCTAAAATGAGACTGTACTTTACAAAAGGAACATTATGCTGTATTGAAGAAGACTTGAACCGAGCGATTAAGATCATAAACACCTTACAAAAATGTTTACTGAGGTAATAAATCAATTGACAAGTGTGGTAATTTCCTCATAAAATTCGGTACAATCGGACATCTATTTGTAACTAGTGTAGTCGCCCCCTACTGGCCATTAGAGAGAATGCAGGTTTAAGGCACCATTTCTCAGACCCACAGTCTACCACCACTTCTTTTCCACAGTCTATGGTCCCAGAGCAAAAGAATAATTGGTAATTACTGGCTGATATAACACACCCAAAAGTGTATAAAATGAACCATATCTGAGTTGTAATGGTGTATGTTTCCCAGTGCATGATCTGCTGCAGTCTTAAAAACACAAGTGAGTTTTCTCTTGTATTTTTAGGGCAAGGGTGAGAGCACAGTGTGTGTGCATGTACAGTATGTGTACGTGTGTGTCTTTGAATGTGGAGAAAGGCTCAGAAAACTAACACTTCTGGAATGCCCCCCGCAGAGCAAGGACTTCGGGGTTGGATGTGTGTTTATGGGAGCGTTTTGGCAGGAAGAGGCAGGGACTCGGTCCAGAATAACGGAACAACAGTGGAATGTGGTACAGCGGGGAATATCCTGAGTCAAACACAAGCCAGTCCTGGGGTCTGAGGAGGAGCACTTTGTGGCAAGACTTTCATAAACAGCATTTTTAAATTAAGATAGATGTGACACCAAGCACACCATTCTCTTGTGCGGCTGACAACGCTACATGGATGCCTGCAATCGGTTTTCATTTGACTCTTTTCATTTCACACCACAACTAAATTAGAAGACCATGTCCCATGGAATATCTTTCAAACCTGTGACTCATTCACTGAAAATCTCTATCCAAATGTGAGAGCCTCAACTGTGGCAGTGTTGAAGTCACAGTGAATATGAAGTGTTAGTATTTCTCTCCAGGCTGTGCATTAGGCCGGATGCCACGCACCTTCGCCCACATGCCTCCCACGACCCAGCGCCCGTATATAGAGGGCAGAATCTGAGCCCAAGCTGCAAGCAGGCAGATAAAGACAATCTCATTGATGTAGGAGCAGCTCACTGTTAAAAAAGAGACATCTCTGACACAACCCTGCTTGCGTTACCCTTGCTACAGAATCAGATTAACCACCGCAAAAATATTGTGCTAAGGCTTGAAGGCGTAGAGTCAGCTTTTACATACATATCAAGCAGTTATGGTGGATCTGTGTATGCGAATATGTGTGCGTACATGGCAATAAACCTGGTGGTTGTGGGGAAAGACCTTTAAGTGAAACATTGACAAGCAGCTCAATCCATCAATTCCTTCAGGAACCATGTCTATGCTTGTAATGCCATAAATATGCACTGTGGAGCCAGTGAATGACATGTTCCACCCACAATGCAGTCTGCAAACTACACATCTCAATACTTTATGGTGTTTCTTTTCTCATGTGAAAATATGGGAATGTACAAAGAGAGCTAAAATGTAAAGCTGAACATCTCTTTTTCGGGAATTCAAGGGGCATTTTATCCTACCTGGTGAGCTCAGTCACGTTTTTTCTTTTTTCCTAGCGACTGTGTTATCCACACAATGAACCTATCAACTCCACAGTACCACCCACATTACACCAAAGGACATTTGACAAACACCACCAGCATTCCTGTGTTGTATCTCTTACGCTAAACCTGCCTTCACAAGTATCCCACCTGCTTTGCCTGTTTTTTATCATTATGAGCAAGATTTGTGCCGAGCGTGATGAACAACGGGTTCGTATGAGCAAGGGCTGGGCTGCCTTTTTTTTACAAACTCATATGCTTTCTCTCTTTTACTCTTTTTCTCCCCCCTCTCACTCTCGGTCTGTTTCCTTTCACTCTCTTTGTCTTTGCCGTTTTCCCTTGCTGTCTCTGCCAGACCTCTACTTTACACTCCCCCTCCTCCCTCGCCTCCTCCCTGAAACCAACTCCTTGGCAACCAGTTGCAGCGTCTCCCAGAAAGGTAGACAGCCTCTCTGCGGTGCCACAGCAACCCAATGCAACATCAGACAGCGAGGCATGCTACATTATTAACCAGAAACAGCCAAGAGGGGCCGTCAAGGACAGTATTGTGGACATGAGGGAGGGTGAGAGGGAGAGAGAAACAGGGGGGTGGTGGTCCTAAACTGCTGGTTGGTGCATTATAAACTTCAGTGGGGAGACAGCACTTCCAGCTTTGTCTGGACACGCATGACCATCCATATAAGCAGAGAGTAACACATATGCAAACAGTGTGAGCAGCAGTGTGAGCATGTTAGAGAGAGAAAGTGGTTACATTCAGCCAAATCCACAGGGGGATCAATAAGGAACATCTGGGTCTGGAGTGGTCAGGGCGGTGTTTTTTTGTGCATTGGCCTGACACCTCACCCAGATTCTCTCTGGGTTTGTACGCAGGGGGGAGGGAAGGGAGGGAGGGGAGCGAGGGAGGGGAGGGGAGGAGAAATTGCTGAGGGGTGTAATCGGGCAGGGAAAGGTGTTTGCTTTTCTGCAGGCAAAATTTGCCTGTTCCAAGGCTGAGGATATATTACCAACAGTGCTCATATGATAGTATTTGCAAGAAAATTTAATCTATTTTTAGACGGGAATACTTTTATTTTTGAGTCTGCAGCCATGCTAGCAGCGAGACTGTGTTTAGAAACAGAAGTGCTTTGAGCTAAATGCTAAAATCAGCATTCTAACATGCTCACAGTGACAATGCCAACACGGTGTTTAGCAGATATACTGTTTACCGTGTTCACAACCTTAGTTCATGCTGTCGTAATGCTGTGTTTGTATGTATGGGGTGCTCCAGGAAGTGTCACCCCGGTTACCTTCTCAAAACATCATGGGATTTTTCCATTTGATTTTTGATCACTGTAGGAAACAAACTCTTTGGCAAACAAATGTTTATGATACTTGTATGTTTTGTTCGGCAAGATAATCTTCACACATGACCACCTCTTGAATGATTTTTGGAGTGTACATGCAATTGAGAGTCAAAAGCCAACATACCAACAAACTACAACGGTTGCATGACTTACAGTACGTCGCCATCACATTAAGGCTGTAAAGCCGATGTCGGCGTGATGATGCTCTGTAATCTCATGAACCCATGTCTTAGCAACCACCTTGTTGAAGACACATAAAAGCTTTCAAGTCTGCAAGCGGGATATTTACGGATGTATTCTATGTCAGTGGTTCCCAACTGGTGGGTCACAGTCCAAAAGTGAATCTCAGGTCCATCCTGAATTGACCCTAAGTTTGTCAAGTTTGTAAAAAACACACTTTATTTTAAATACAGTGAATTTCCGGCACAGAGCTTTTATTTTGAAGTGCTGTTTCCTGCTGTAGAGTGAGTGACTAACAGACAGATACTTGACAGAAACAGCAAAGTACCTTGACGACATGGCCGAACACAAGTACGATGCTGAAAGTATTTAACTGTGTGGACCTTGAATCAATGACTAAGGAGACATCTTGACGACTTGGCTGTGCCAGTTGGGAATCGCTGTTGTATGTCGTAGAACAAAATGTGAAAGTCTTAAATCTTTTAAGCTTCTGTTAACCTCAGACCTTATTTGAAAAATTTGAAAAACCCATTGACTTTTAGAGGAGGGAACCAGGAGTGCTAAAATGCTAACTCATTTCAATCTTCATTTCGTTTTAGGACTCATTCCTAGGGCACTCTATACCTACAAAAAATAATGCACCAAATTTCATACATATTCCACATCATGAGCTAGTTATTTATGTAGAACCCACATATTTGGCAAGGCTACGATCATGTGACCAATGCGCTGATGGGAGTAAACAAGGAAGCAGTCATTATCAGGAGGGAGGCTTTGCTGGCAAATTTGCCAATCCCAGGATAGGAAAGGCATGACCCTACCTACTCCTCCTCTGACTGGCTAGTATTCGTTGCCTTTGTTAGTTGGATTGGTTGGGTTTAGTCAGGAGGAGTGGGATTGGTTATGGTTTGGGTAAGAATGTCAGGGTAAGCCAATCAGAGGCAGAGTAAGGCAGAGTAGTTTGGGTCATGCCTTTCCACCAGTAGGCTGGTGTTTGTAACTGTGTGAAACCAAGTGAATTTATGTTAAGGTACATCATAACCATTCCTAAACCTAACCAAAGTAACTTTACTTGTGTAACCAGTCTGGCCTTACACTTCGGTTTGCTACAAGCTCTGCGTTGCGTTCGTGGATGATGAGAAAGAAGACGAGGACAACTTCTTCCATGCTGACCAGGGGATTTATTGTCTATGCAAAACACATTGAAATCAGTACAACAGCTTCTCCTGACCAGTCTCCCACGAACACACCTCTCCTAAAGGGGTCCAGATATGAGCGAGGAGGATAGCTACACCAAAATGTCAGAGGTCACACAACAAAAATGGAATTTACCAAAATAAAAGCTCCTCCAAACAAATACAGAAACTAGTATGAACACATAAAAAAAGAAACAACAAAATATGAACAAATACAGTAGGAAAGCTGGATTTGGTGACATTAGGTTACAGTGTTAGCATGCTAACATTTACTGATTAGCGCTAATAATAAATTGCAGCTGAGGCTGATAGAAAATGTCAGGTAGAGTGTTAGCGTTAGTCTGTACCCAGTTTCATTTCAATCCACATTGTCGAGAAACTTCACTTATATCCAAAAATGTGATCCTCGTGATGACACTAGAGGAAATGTTAGGGGATCACCAAAGTAATCAGGATTCGTCCTCTGTGGACTGTGAAAGTCTGCAAAAGATTTAATAGAAACTTGTCCAGAAGTCGAGGAATTTCTGTCTGAAGTGATGGACCAGCAGACCGACATCACCATCCCTGATGTTTGCTTCTGTGTGGCTAAAAAACTAATTTATAAGATATTTATAGATTTTAATAAAATATCACCAAGCCCTTTAATAAGACAAACTTTCTAAGCTAAAAAAAAAAAAATCACATAATTTAAAAGTTGAGTCAGTGGAGTGGTACAACGATAGCCCTTATGGTGGAACAGACCAGGGGTGGATTAACCTTCAAGGGGGCTCCAGGGCAAAATTGAGCTGCAGCCCCCTATTGGCTCCCAGCTCTCCACACTCTCTGTGTATTTTATATGTATCTTGTTGCCTTTAAGCAGCCATCAGGTATGGTGCACTCTGCAGACCAGACACGGCAGCTTCAGGATTATTTTGCCCACATGCCCAGAAACCAACCATGAATTGTACACACTATATCTTGCTCTGAGAAATCCCCACAGCAGAACTGTAACCTCAGTTTCTGTACACACTATATTTTTGGGTTATTTTAATTACTTTAGTCACCGTGCTAATTTATGTTGTCACAGAATGCTGTGGAAAGATGCATATTTTAGCAGGAATAGCTCCCTGTTGTTATTTTAGACTTATAGAATTCAGTTGTTTGTACATTCAGTAATTATTCAATTAGAGAAAGAGTAGCTTTAGTTCCTACCTGCCATTGTTTTGCAGGGGACTGGTGATGGTGTAACACACACAGGTTGCTGTATATTGGTGAGAATTAAAGAAGATAACAAAAGAGAAATTGTTGCTTGCTCATTAACTCCAAAGCCAGAAGAACTGGGGATTGCAACCAACAACAAAGTAAGGTTATGAGAAAAAAATGTCCGTGGCATGTGCAGTATTTTCTGCTAACAATGCAAAATGAATCAATTTAAAAAATACTGTTGTGTGACTAGACACCTGTCATGAGTGTCCACACTCTTAATTTACTGCTCACTTAACAGTTAACAGTTGAGTGTATATTACATATGTCAGGGATTACTTAACTTGCTTTGCCCAGGGGCCACCTTAACTAGAGCCCAGGGGCCACTTAATAAACAAACATTAGTCAATACATCGACAGGAAGGCAATCCAGGCACTCCGAAAAAATACAGAAAAACGAGGAAGGAAGCCTTTATTGTAGTGGCTAAATCATTAAAAGAGCCAACATGTTTCAGCCAAATGAATTAATCAGTATATATTATAAATGAATTGCCTGTTTTAACCTTTTGACGTTTGCTTTGCTCTCTCATCTTCACCAAGAGGCAAATCAAGTTGCAGCAGCCTTGCACAGGTCGGGTGTACGCAGGTGTGTTTCTAGGATTTGAGGACATGTTGGGCTCAGCCTAGAGCCCGGACCTCAGTCGGAGGTTGCAGGGGAACCTCGGGATCCTCTCTTGGCACTTTTTTTAAATTAAAAAACAAACAACAAAAAAAGTAGGGCTGTAACTGACTCTGAATTATGTCAGTCAAATCAGGCTTGGCTGTTGAATAAGAATATCTGTACATTTGTTCCTTTTTCCACAGAGTTTGTCTGAACGGGGTTCAACGAATGTTCAGCATGACAGCGATGTTCAGGTAACGTTTCGAACAAGCTAACTGAGCTAATGTCGGAAATGTGAAAAAACATTTTTTGCCGACACCAGATATTAAAATGAGAATCAGACACTGTACTGTAGATTCACCACTTTTAGGCAGAAGGCAGATGATAACATCACTCTGGAGCCTTACGCTGCAAAGCCTCTCCTCCTCAGGGCGGCTGCATCAAAGAGCAGTGAGAAAACGAGGAGCGCCTACTCTGCAGCAAAATCTGGGGACCAAAGCATCCCCAGAAAAAGACGACTGCTAAACTTATTGACAATCAACTTATCGCTGAGCTGAGGATGTTCCAACTCATTCATTCATGTTTAAACTACTTCCTGTTTTATTTTGTAGATTCTCTCCTCATGTGTCGTGTCTGGTTTTACTTCCTGTCTGTGTGTTTTCCCGCTTGTTTTCTGTCACACCTGTCTCTAGTCCTTCCCTGTTCCCTGAGTCTTCCCTTCACACCTGTTCTGTATTGTTTGCTCCACCCTAGCCAATCTCCATTTCCCTCCTTTTGCCCATGTCTTCCTGCTCCAGCTGTGTCTCGTCCTTGTGATTAGTTTTCTGTGTATATATACCTGTGTGTTTCCCTTTGTTCTTTGGTCAGTGTGTCTGTGTTCCTCCTGGGTGCATTCTGTGCTCATCCCTTGTCATTGTGTTTTTCCTGTTTGGTTTTTGTTCTGCTTTCGTTTGAGTTGCCTCCCTGTGCTGGATGTTTTCAATCGGTAACATTAAAGCTTGCTTTTTGTTAGAAACTCAGACTGTCTGTTGGTCTGCATTTAGGTCCTCCTCTGAACTGACTCATGACAGCCTCATTGTTAAGAGACGCTACAATACGTTACTCCTGAGCCAAAACCAAGCACCGCTCACCTACTGGCGCAAATGTTCTTATTTTACAGCTAAACAGTGCACTAAAATATATCTCTGAAGACATTTGAAGTGAGAAACAGGCAATGCAGTAACAGAATCTTGATTCATATTTGATCAGCGCTGTCTAGTTTGACAGTTTGACCGCAGTCCATACACAGTGATTGACATGATTGACAGCTGCGTTAGACACTCCTCGGCTCTGTCTGTTGTCGTTGATTTTTGCAAATGTTAGAAGTACTACGAGGAGGCAGAGGAACATAATTTTTCACAATTTATGTGTGGATGTAGTGACAGTTTCAGCAAATATGACAAAAAGTTTTTATTTAAAGTTACAAACTACAGCTTTAAAACTAGATTATGACACAACAAGGCCTCCTGATTAGGTAAAAATACAGTAGCTGTCCTAAATCACCCATAATGTCAGCTGGTTTTGTGCCTTAGCGGTGTATATTCCCAAACAAATTTGAAATGTGTCAAATTACTGGAACATAATTGGCAGACAGTGTATCTGCGTAAGTCGGGTGCCTTAGGGTCTGAGCCCCGGGGCAGAGGCCTACCTGCCTTGTAACCCAGACAAGAGGAAGAATGCCTCACATAGACATCCAAACTCCGAGAGAAAATCGAGATTAAAGACTTCACTGACACACTGTCGGAATATAAAAAGTATTCAGTAGTTGGATAACAGGAAAAAACTCTCTAAAAGCCACGGGGATAAAAGAGGCTGCCAAACAAGGAACAAATCTATAAACTTTATGAATTAATTTACATGCTTCATTACTGACCACAGATAACAAATAGTTTTTGTATGGTGAAGTGCATCTTTCAGTTAGGGTCTGAATGCTATTAAAAGAAAATGCTGAAAGGATTTCTCTGTTGTATTAGCAGGAAATTTCATACAGTATCCTTGACTGTGCTGAACCAAAGAGCTCCACAGAGTCACGGCGACAAAAGAGAAACATCATCTATTCTTCATCAGGTAGTTGAGTTCTCCGGCAGCCCACCCCACTTCATGTGCCTGGAGATGAATGTACTCGCCTCAGTCTGCTCCGCACTTTAAACACGGGGAATTACACAAATGTTGAACTGGAGAGACAGACACAGGGAGAGAGAGAGACGGAGAGAGCGCAAATAAAGGCTAGCGAGAGGAGGAGTGAAATGGAAAAAAGTGGAGGAGATGAGAGAGGCTGAAGTGGAGGGAGAGAGGGTAAAACTAAAAAACAGAGAGAATTGGAGGGTGGTTTACTCAGTGCGAGGGGGGTGCGGTGGGGGGGTGTGAGGAGGAGAGAGGAGAGGTAATGAGGCCAGTGACTGGCTTTACACCTCGTCTCTGTGGAAACTAATTGGGAGAGAGCTGGAGGGCACTAATTTGAGCACTCTGCTGGGTAAATGTAGTGCAACGAACTATGAAGGGTAAATCAATGTACTACCTCTCCCTACACCTCGCTTTCTCTCCTTCTCCACCTCGTACCCCCCTCCTCCCATTATTGTTTCCTAATAAAAATTCCATTGACTTCAACTATGCTTGTGGGCATAAAAGGTATCGACCTGGGTAGATATCATGCGTGCTGATGAGGTACAGCTCACCAGAGAGGAGTATAGCTAGTTAGCCGGCGAAAAACATACTGAATCATCAGGACTGGAGATCTCTGCTCAATCAAACTGGCACCATGAGGAGTCGGCATGTGGCACAGTTCCTACTGAGCTCAGCTTTACTGTACATACTGCAAGGTTGTAGCACTGTACGAGGGGCCAGTACATTTCCCTCCAGTCTGTAGGATACATTTCCTTCCCGCAGATGTAATGATCGAAATGCAGCAAAGTATTATGTACAGCATGTGTGTGTTCTTAGCTCCCAGGGCGGTATGCTGTCTGATGGGAGAAAAGGAAACAGAATGTATAGTTACCCCCTGTAGTGAGCCCAAGGGTGGCTGAACAAGGAGCCAGAATTTGGGAGGTCTTAAGGGGAATTATCCTCACCCTCAGGCTTGGGGATATAGCAGGCTTTTCAGCCTCACATAAGAGAGGAGCCCTGCTCCCATCCACATACACAGCGAGATTCAGCAAAGAAAAAAGGAAACAAAGACTAAGCTATGTGCTTTAATAGAAGGAGAAGTTTCAGCGCTCGGTTATTCATCAGATACAGTAGTTCTGACTCGCGTGTATGCGATTTATGGCGGTTTATTTGTCAGTTGTTTGAGAAAAAACATTAAAAAGGACAAAAAAAGTTGCCGCCTGTGAATGAGAATGCTCTATACTGAGTGATTATGTGTGTTTGTCTAACTCCACCTTTCATTGTGGTGCTCGGAGGATGCTGATCTGCTCTGTTCAGCGCCATCTGCCCCCCTCTCTCCGCGACTGTGCCTTGCAGCTCGGCCCCCTGGGAAATAGCTGTGGATAAGTTATTCAATTAGAGGGGCATTATTGGCCCGCTCTCTCAGAGGACAGAGCTGATGATGCTGTGATTATACCGCTCTGCATTCCTTTATGGCTCGGCACCCTCTGTCTGCGTGTGCGCATGCCTGTGTGTGTGTTAAGACTTCTACACACTTTTGCGGCGCAAGCGTGTGTGTTTTCTGGGTGTGTGTTACCGCAAATCAACAAATAATGTTTGTGGGGTGAATGGATGTGGAGAGGAGGTGGGGGGGTTAAAAAATAGGGGGTCTATCAGAGATGCTTGGGTGATTTCAAATGAGGCCGTCTAAGTTTGAATTGAAATACACACTCGCACAACACATATGGGCTGACCACGCATCGTCTCGGAGAGGATGAGACGTGCCCCTTCTGAGTGACTAATCGGTGCGAGATGGAAAGTCTCAACAACTCCCACTGGCTTTCAATTATCAGTTCATTTTAAAATCCTCCTTTATTAAAAAAAAAAATAAAGTTATAGTAGATGTGTTACCTGATGTAACCCATTGGTAAGACTTGAGTTTGGCATTTTGGCTGCTGCCATCTTGGATATTCAGAGCCTGAAGTGACCCGAGGTGAGCATATTTGGCAGGAGGGTGGAGCTGTGGAGGAGCGAGGTTGGATCAGACTCATAAGCCATTTTACACAGAGATTGTGTGATAGGGCCGCTACGAAGTCCCATCATCACGCCACCTTTGCTTTTTCACACTGAACCAAACAACGGCAGCATAATGCTGGTGTGGGATTTTCGATAGCATGCTAGTGTCCCAGATGCAAAAGAGGTGTGACAGTCGTGGCGTGTGGCGTAAGGTAGTTAAGACAGGCCGTAGTGCTAGTTACTGGTTATGTCTGGCTTTTATGTTTGAATGGCATGAGTGCTTGCTCAGCTTGCAGATGTAATAATGAATTTTGCTCCTAAACTATGTACCGTACATGGTGGCATCTTGTCTCATGATCAAATAGAGACTTAGACAAAATCAACATAGATATTACCCAGCAATCATCATCTGTACGTCAATGACAAAAATACCAACGATTATAAACTATGATTATAGTTTGTGTAAAATAAGAATATAATTTGTTATAGATTGCCACTAACCATTTTACAAAAAAAAAAAAAAAANNCTAAACCTTTTTAAAAAAAAAAAAAAAAAAAAAAGGAAAACCTTGATAGAGATGGGTCTTTTCATGTGCATACAGTAAACTGGGACAATTTTAAATTAAGTTGAGTTCTTCTTTGAACACAGGTGTAGTTAAGGCAACCGCACTATCAGTATTTTCACCCCTGGGTGTGACGGTTAACACACTCTTCAGCAGTGCTTTCTAAACCAGTGGTTCCCAACTCTACCACTGTTTTGAACAGGTCGCTGTTCAGATCTCAATCACATTATCTGGGTGTGTTAGTCTGGCTTTGAGATATTTGATTAGCACGATACACGTGCTCTCTATGATAACATGTACATTAAAAGTCTGGTTTTAAACAATAAATCAATTTCCTATGATGTCATGTAAAAGTACTGAATGTCATAAGATGGCAAAAGCAATCATTTGCCGTCCCTGTTATATGGCTGCTGATCTTGTCCTCGTCCTGATCGGAGGGTAAGGAGCTCCCAGGCCTCATTGTCTCCCCAGTTTCAGCTGCCATTCTTTTTTTGAGTTAGCTGCTAACTGCTGTCAGCTGCTTTTAAAAACTCCTGGCATTACGACACACGCATAACATGTCTTCAAAACGTCACACCTGTCCCACCCAGGGTCCCGTCCTGTTGGCTGTCCCTTTTACGAAGACGTCTATTGAGCACTGTTACTACCTCTGCTGCCAGTTTAAAGTCGTATTGAATGGGGAAATTAGCTATAGAAACCAAAACCATTTTTGTACCAGACTGTAAACATTTATTTTTGCTGTAAAGTTTGGTATTCCAACATGGGGGTCTGTGGTGACTGACTCATTTTTGGAGCCAGCTTCAAGTGGCCATTCGATTCGGCTTCATTTTTTCAGCCCTGGAGGTTGCTGCTTGGTTACCACTAAATTAATTCTTGATTTTCTGATGATAGCAAGCAGTCGTTACCACTTGACTTGGATTTTTTTTCAGCTTGACATCGGAGTCAGGTGATTTCTTTTGTCTCCACAATTCTGGTCAGGACAAGGAACAACACCATTTGAGACAAAGAAATGGAAGGAGGGACACCTCAGCAGGCCAACACAGAGGCCCACACACCCCAAATCCAAACACATTCCCTCTCTGCGGACCAGGGAGGTGATCTTTAAAGTGCTGCCATGATGGGTCTGCCCTATCTGCCCAGTGCAGACCCACAGATGCCCTCCCGGGGGGACAGGCTAGAGGGGAGCAGGGCAGCGGGCCTGGAGCCTCATCTGCTCTGCCCAGAATACAAATAGGTCAGTGTGTGGTGGGAGAGGAGGAGCACGGGGAGGGACACACACACACACACACACACACACACACACATGGACACACTGACCATGAACAAGAAGGGGTCCTGCCAGCTGAATTCCTCCATTGGCCATGATGGGAAGGGCCATCTGGTATCAATGTGGGGAAGTCAAGCAAGCTTGTGAGAGCACACACATTCACACCCACACACAGCGGACATGATTCTGTGTCTCTAAGAAATGCAGGACAGCACCTGAACATCATGTCATGGACCTCACACTAAGAGTCTTCAATTGCTTCCCAACAGTGAAACACTCTGTCACCTTTTACACCTTTTAACTTAGATACACTGAGCATGCAGCTGTCTGTTGATGAAAAGCTCCTTGTAATGGATTTACTTCATACTTCGTCTTTGTTAGAGGGATACTTTGCCGATTTTCAACCAGCTTTGTATCATAACAATGTGGGAAGTATGTGTAAATAAACTGTAGCAAACTTCCCTCCATCTTACCAGCGCTCAGATCTTCCTGCTCATCTCATCCAGCAGATATTTGCTGACTCTCGGGCTGCTGTTCAAACTACAGATTTTACTTCTGCATGTTTGTATGTCAGCTACCCAAGGAACCTCTAAAAGAAGGAGGGGTCATTACATCGGTGACAGCCTTCACATTTTTCGTTGGTGCCAGACTTTGGTGCCACTTTGGTTGAAGTAAATAGGGCAGGCGTGGCAAGTCCCACTTTTATCAGAGTATCTGTAACTGTTTCACCTTTGACTGTAAAAGGTTTCTACAAACTAAAACATAAAAGGGTCAAACCTATTATCACTGACCATACTGCTACAATGCCTTACAGTTTGCCTTGGTGATTTATATTAGTCATTTAGCTTATATCAGCTAGAAAATGCATCATGACAACACATAACCTAGAGAGGCTGTAACATTTGCTATCACTCACCAACACCGCAGCTTCCTGTCTATTTTTTTTTACATCTTCACGAGGATTATTTCTTACTGGCGGTTATGATTTTATCTCCAAACAAATGTAGAGCATCTCAATAGAGATATTGCTGGCTAGCATTAACCTAAACAAAGTTCAAATGCTAGTTTGTTGACGAACAAAGTAACAAGTATCAGTAAGTTATAATAATTCAGCAATTAGCCCCACCTCCTGACACCACATTATGAAAAGTTAGCTCTCCTAAATATTAATTAATATCATGAATCGTTTGAAGGTTGGTTATTTATTGATAATCAAATACATACCTGCAGTATGTATGCACTACACAGTGATAATCTGTGATCTGGTTAATTGCAGTCAGGTCAGTGATAACAGGTCAGACCCCTCCTGTTTGGTCATGTATCATGAAGTTATTGGACCAAACAGGCTTGGGTGAGCTAACGTTATATGCAGCTGATGGACGAAGCGATGATCTGAAAAACAAAGATGTCACTCAGTGTTACGTAATGTGTGGTTTTTTAAAAAATATATATTTTGTGGAAGCATTTTCAGTTAAAGGTGAAACAACACAGATATGATGGGTAACAGTGGGACTTGCATGTCCGCCCCATTAACTTCAATAGAACTGGCACCACAGTCTGGCTCCAGTGCAAAATTTGAATGCTGTCACTGATGTAATGACCCTTTCTTCTTCTGTATTTTCCTTGCCACCGTGGACACGAGTGTAGTAGCAGATCAAAAGAGAGAGACTTACCATCCCTTTCTCTCCCTCTCAACTCAGATCACACTGTAAACTGGCCAGCGCTGATCAAATATAAACAAAGATTCTGTCACTGTACTGTCTATTTGTTACCATAAATGTCTAAAGCAGAGGTTCCCGACTGGTCCAGCCACGGAGTCCAGATTTCGCCTTAGTTATTAGTTTAAGGTCCACACAGTTTAACACATTCAGTGTCATACTTACGTTTGGCCATGTCGTTGAGCTAGTCTTCTGTCTCTGAAGTAGCTGTCCATTATTTACTTACTCTAAAGCGAGCCTGATCTCACTCCGAAATCATCGAAATCTGGCGCTTGGGCAGTGACTTGTGGCGTCAGAAACCAACGAAAAAGGCATCCTTTGATGTAAGCATGATATGCAGCCAATTGCCGTTATAGTTTAACAGTGCCCTGCCGTTTCAGGGGGAAACGTGGTGGGACAAGGACAAAAGTTAAGTCAGCGAAGGTCCAAGTGGGCGGGCGGGAGGGATTGTGGATGGGTCCAACAAACATTGACCCGAGAGAGCGGTTTTCACATCCCATAAGATTCTAAAGTCAAACCCTGTCCTTTTTTTTCCTAAACCCATCCATGTGTGTTTGTTGATGAAGGAAGAAAAACGTAGTGCCTTTGTTTTGAAAGAGACTGCATGTAAATGGTAAATTTCCTGTGAAAATGGAAGTGTATTCTGAAAGAAGACAAGACATGTGACAGGCAGAACTTGACACGGTGTCCCAGAACATGACAACCAACACACCCAGGGTACCTTGTACGTCGTATCTGGACATGGAAAGTCCATGACCAAGCACGTCAATATGTGATGAGGTCGGAGTGAGAATGTATTGCTACAGCAGGGAACAGCACTTCAAAATAAAAACTCTGTGCCGGAAATTCACTTTACTTAAAAATAAAGTGTGTTAAACAAACTTGACATGTATGTGAGTCACTTGCGGTCCTTTCAGAATGGATCTGCGGACCCCCTTTTGGACCCACGACCCACAAATTGGGAACCACTGGTCTAAAACATATTTTAGTGCACCGTTTGGCTGTAATATGAGAATTTGTGACATAAAGCGCCACAGTGATTCCTGCACTGTAAAGACTACTGAAAAGCTGAGATCAAACTGTAAACTAAGCAGTGCTGATAAATTAGGAACACAGCTTTTGTTACTGTGTTGCCTCATTCTCACCTCTAATGTTTTTGCACCTCTTTTTTCTACCCTCTTAAGCAAAAGCGAATGCCACAGCCCTTTTTTTCTGTTTTCTGTGGCACCAGTTACAAAAGTCTTTGCCTCCTTCTATTGCACAGACAGCCCAGTTTTAAAAAAGAGAAGACTGTCTCTCCAACAGTGAAGTACTTTAACTATTCATGAATCGTCTTCTTATTAAAACCATAAAACAGTCAAACTTAAAAAAAATGTTGAAGGGGGAGCAGTCATTGAAAGCTTTCTTGCACTTTTATATATTACAAAGGACCGAACAAAAGTATAATACAAGGCTGTTCATTGTTAATGCAATACTGTATTTCAGGTTAGATTATTGTTAGAATGTTAAAGTGTATATATCAGTGTATTTCGGCTCTGAGACAGAAACCTGGAACTAATTACCTTTACACAGATTTCTAACCCCCATAGGTTACAAGTCCAAACACCCCTGTGCGATGTTTAATCCCTGTTTTGACCCTGCTTTCATGACTGCAGTTTAATTTAATTTCTGCAGCGCTGGGCTCAATCTTTCAGATTTCTCCTGTTTTGGAAATTCCTGGAAGTAAGAAAAACTTTAGCCGGGGTAAAAATAGACATTGTTTGGCTGTGATGTAATCCCGTGGCTGTATTCTAAAGTTTTCTTTCTGCTGCTGGTGCAGGCTCGACATATTGCTGAAAAGGGAAACTGATTTATTTTGGCTTAATATCAAAACCCTGGCCTGATGAGGGAAGGCTCGCACAGAGTAAATCAAGTAGAAAATAAGCAGGGTTGAATTATTTTCAAAAGCCAGTGTGCTATTAAGCCGGAGCAGGCCCGTGGCAGCAGCTCATGAAAAGAAAACATTTCTGGGTTTTCCATCATACAATTTCTTGTTCTTAATATCAGCACCTCTGCATAGATACATAAACTTTCAGAAGAGCTTTACATCAGCCGTGTTGTAGGAGAGTACAGAGACACGTGTGCTGTAAAAAGTGCGCAAGACCTCTGCTGTACAATATATCCGCCAGAGGCTATGTATGAGCAAATGAGAGTTGAAGAGGTCTGGATAAGCACTACTGTTCATGTACTTTGTGCTGATGTTTCAGACACTCTTCTACAGTCACAGAGATGGATCTGGAAATGAACCTTCAGCTTGGAACAAGGAATTGATTTGTCTCCCAGACATTCACATCCCCTCGCTGAGACGAAGCAATTGAAATTATTACGACTTGAGCCTTCCCTCCTGCACTTGCATTAGAGAGATAAGTTCTGCACCACGGCTCACAAATATCTCAAGCATCCTTGTCTCCACCCACCACAGTCTTATGTCTGGAAAGAAAAAACCATTTGTTGTGCGGCAATCTGCGTCTTTTTGATTAACACCCCCATTCTACTTCCTTGGCGTGCCCCCGCCTCACCTCTCTTTCTTCCTCCTTCTCCCTCTACGCACATCCATCTCTATGATTATTTAAACGGGTGCCAGAAAAACACTGTGACCCGTCTAATTTGGACTGTGTGAGAGCGTAGAGAGGAGAGAGGGGCCCTGCGATTTTCCACACTCCCTTTTACCGAGCGGGGAAGTGGCGGGTGAGAGAGAAGCTGTTGCCATGGCTACCTGCTGGCAGCTTCTGTCCTTGTGTTTGGAGAGCACTGGCTGTTCCCTCTCTACCCAACGCCTGGGAGGGAGTGGAGGGAGGTGAGGGAGAGGGAGAGGGAGAGGGAGGTGAGGGGGAGGAAGGAGGTGAGGGAGGGAGGGAGAGGGAAGGAGTCTGGGAGGGGTCGAGCTGCCAAAGGGGAACAACACGAGGTCTCGCCGCAACAAAACCAAAGGGCTGCTGGCTGGGAAAGGAGCAACAAAAGAGCAACACTGAGGGCTCTGGTGGCTGATCAGCCTCTGGTCCGCACATGCACACACACACACCAGTGTTGATGACAGGCTTGACAGCAGAGGGGGGGATGTGGAGGAGTGGCAGTGGATAATTGCTTCAATGCTGCCATACAATTCAGGTGTCTCCACTGCCATGTGAGACAGCTTATCTCTCAGCCACTGCTCGCCGTATCTTCTGGTTACAACTCAGAGTAAAGCAGGAGATTGATATTCTCATTATCACACATTACAGGTTTGATTCAAGTTGCTGCCGCTGATGACGATGGTTAACATTTCCCATCAGTCCAGTCACCAAGAGAACTATTGGCATTGTATATTTCTCCAAACCATGAATAGGTTACCTTTGTACTTCTCATACGTATCATATCAGCGTTTCTAAGGTGATGTAAAGCCCTGTTTCCACCGAGCAGTGCAGTATAGCTCAGTTCAGTATGCTCTTTTTCCGTTACCACTGTGAAAAGTTATGGATGGTACCAATGGAACCATTCCATACCGTCCCCATTTTGGTCCCCCCCTAACTTGTAATGTTACATCAGCGCACCTTAGATGTCAATAGGACAACTTTGACCATTTCATTTGTCTTTATATGACATACTTTTTTAGTAATGAGTGCATCTTAAAGCACCGGATTATGTGAACTGCATGTTTTCTAGTCCTCACTCTGAGAAAGTGTTGCTCCTGTGGGCTCCAGCAACACTAAACCCCCAAGCTTGCCTGAGAAGGACTAAATGTTATTTTGTTCTGAAAATATCCGCGTGCGACCCCATTCTGTGGACGATAAACGAGGTGCAGACTTCCATCTGTGTCACTGCTGATGAGGAAATACAGTGAGTGACAACAGCCCCACCCACATTGTTTGTGGTTGACTGTTTGTGGTGGAAACGCTAGGGTCTAGGTACCATGTCTGAAGGGTTACTTTTGGTTTCAAATGTACCATACCAAAAGTGTTTGGTGGAAACGGGGCTTAATGTATGAGCTGACTTGGCAATGGTGGATGGCGTGACAATGCAAACCACTGTTTGAGACCAAAAAACAACAAAACCGGTTGTGATTTGGCGAGTCATTGCTGTGTTTCAAGCGGCATTTTAGGCCTGAAAAGCTGTTGTTTTTTCCAGAGACATTGCTTCTTTTCCTCCCAGGATAGTAGCCCAAAAAGAGGCTGTTTTTTACTGAGACATTGCTGCTTTTTGTACAGGGATAGTAGCCCAAAAACAGGTATTTTTTTAGAGAGACACCACTTGTTTTCCTGCCAGAATAGTGGCATGAAAAGCGGCTGTTTTTGCAGAGTGGTTGTCTTTTCCTCCTGGGATAGTGACCTGAAAATGGGGTTGATCTTGACCAAGACATCGCCTCTTTTCTTGCAGGGATAGTGTCCCCAAACTGGGTATTTTAAGCCAAAACTTCATCTTTTCCTCACCATAACTAAGTGGTTTTTGTGTTTAAACCGACACGTAAACCCCAGTGTTGTTGAAACGTACATTTTTAATATATATGTTACATAATAATGTGTAAATGTAACATATTCGTCATTTCCAGAAACAATTTTTCCGGTGCTTGAATTGTCCCCACATAGGTGACTCGGCAGTTTGCCTGATATTTCATTTATAAGCTTTTCATGGTATTACTTGCAGCGCTTCTTATGTGTACATGAGTGACTCAGGTATTTCAGGGTGGCTTCGGTGTCACAGACTCCACCCTGGGTCTAGCCACCTAGTAAGCCGATCCAGGTAATGGATAGCTATGGAATGGACATAATACGGAGCTAGCAGTTTTAAAAAACACAGGCTTCCTTGTTACTTTCCAAGCTACCCTTTCATCCTCTTAAGCTCAGGAGCTATAGTTACTTTGTCAGCTAATCCAAACTATTTCCGTCTCTTTTTTGTTTGTCTTATCTTATTTGCAGAGGTAAAAAATGTGAGGCTCACTACAGGCACCCCCTTCCTTGAATGTGTCCCTACGTCTATCGGCGCTTGCTTGTTTTGCGACTTTCTTGTGTGTCTCTGTAATGGTGTTAAAGTTCATTCTAGGAGTGTGAGTGTGTGTGTGTGTTTGTGTGTGTATGTGTGTGTGCACAAGAGCTCTGCGGTTGCTATTAGACACAGCGTGCTGAGGCCCCGGTGGTCATGCTGAAGCGTCCCCCTCCCCGCCCCCGCCCCCGCTACCCCCCTGGCAGGAGGCTGACCTTGGCAGGGCCTGACAGAGAGCTGGCCTGGAGGGGGATCCACGGCGCTCCACGCCAGCCCACTGAGCCAACCCACTGAGCCAACCCACTCAGTCTGTGCAGGTGTACTGACGCCTGGACAAACACATGCACACACACATACACATACACACATGCATGCACAGCCACTAGACCAGGGGAGGCCCCCTGAGCAAGCAGATGTCCTAACGCTCCATTTCTCTGTGTTACCTTTCTTCTGGATTTCTTATGATCACTCGTTTTTCTCTCTATTTTATTGTCAATTTAATTTTTTTGACGGAAGAATAGAGTCCAAACACTAGATAATGCTTCCATCAACGTATTTAATTACCTCCGAGGTGACGTTTCAAGTATTAAGCTCTTCTTCAGGAGACTTGGTGGTATCTAAATGTATGTTTATGGGCACATTACAAGGCAGTAATTATAATTTATATATTGAAATATGCTCAAAATGTCCCCCCCCCCAATATATTGATGACATCAGAAAACCACGTAATGCCGTCCAAAATAATGTGATAGTGAATGTAATCGTAATCATAAATGATGACAATGTGACAAATTGCCATTATCATTCCAACCAGAAAGTTGTTCATTAGTGCATGAAGTCAAAAAAGCTCTATTTATGTAGTATGAAATCACCTCGATGATCGGCACTGCTTTCGCATCACTGGGCCTACAGAGCAAGCGCACTAAAGACTTAAGCCAGTCGAGCCAGCTACAGTACTTCTGTTTAGCGCTCCATCAACTTGAATGGAGATAAAAATGATTTTGTTAAATGGATTAAATCCTGATCAGGAAAGTCATTTCACAGGGGCTGTGACATTAAAAAAAATCCATCCATTGATTTACAGATGAATCTTTCTCAATGTAAGTCTATGGGAAAAAGGCTTTTTGGGTCCAATGGCATCATGTGCCGGACTCTGGAGTTGTAATTCCACTGTTTGGCCACTACAAAAATCCTGGGGGCCTGGATGTACTGGGGTTCTGCATCTGGTTTGTCCAAGTGATGTTGCCATATCAACACATTCTCACTCTGACCTCGTCACTTATCGACGCTTGGTCAAAACACTGGCCTCCGGGTGAAAGTCAATAGTTGTTGCTCCCATCTGCCACTCATCCCATCTGCCCTACTTGGACTTTCACTGCCTTAACTCTCATTGTTGTAAATGGTAAATGGACCTGCATTTGTAAAGCACCTTTCTACTCATCCGACCACTCAAAGTGCTTCATCGGGAGCAATGTGGGGTTCAGTATCTTGCTCAAGGATACTTCGACATGCAGGAGGTGCCGGGGATCGTACCACTGATCTTCCGATTGGTGGACAACCCGCTCTACCTCTGAGCCACCGCGTTTCCTCTTGATGCTGTTGGATGCTCTTAAACAATAACGGCGATCAGCCGTGTATCATGCTGACATGAAAGGAGGGCTATTTAATCGGTGTCTGGCGCCGGAAGTCACTGACCAAGCGCTGGTTTTTGACAACTTCGGAGTGAGACTAGATTGGCCATACCCTAATAGATGCTGTTGCTCGACTGCTGTGGGTACGTACAGTCATTGTCAAACACTGTACTGTATATTTCATGTAGTTAAAAGTGGAAACCTGGAATAAATTATAAGTATTATGTAGACTACTGTATATCACTGTTGATTGTGCTAATTTTGTAGTCTTATGAATTGTTATCTTCTCCCAGTGTTAGCTAGCTAGCATGCATTCCATGCAGTAGTGAACAGATTATACACTCTTAGGATCCGCTAATGTTCCCATCAGTGGCTAATGGGAAAGGCCATGCATGAAAAGGTAATATTAATGTCAATACCTCATTTTCAACTCTGACTATAAGGGCCGGGACACATGCTGAATCTTTTAACACCTGGAAAAAAAATAATATTTTGCTAAAAAATGTCAGTAATTGCAGCAGTGGAAAGAAATGTTTTTGGTGAAAATGGGCCATTTTGCAATCGCTCGGCCTAATCAATCAAATGTTAGCTACCATAGCCAAGTTACCTGCTGTTAATTAGCCACACGTGGCCACAGCCTTGCTGTATTACCCAGCGTGCAGACTCTACTTTTCCATTTCTCACATGTTCTCTCTTATTGTCTGGATGTGCATGCTTTTGTAAACTTTTCTGCCATTGAATTTCTTCCTCTTCTTCTGCTTCCTTTTCATTTGTCACTATCTTACTGTATTATTGACTGTACTTGCTGCCTCATACACACTGCAGTGGTGCTGAATGGAAAATCAAAGGCAGTAGAAAGATGGCTTAATCACACTTGTACAGTGTTACAAACCAATACTGTGTTTTGTATGTACAACATCATTCCAGTTATTTTCTGTCTGTCTTTTCAGTTTAATGAATCAGCCAATGTCACAGACCATACAGCGCCGCATGCTTGGAATCTATTAGCTGACGACAGATGCGCATGAATAAATAGATGTATAAATGTATGTATGAATCAACAATTTACTCCCTATAGCTCTACTCCACCAGTGTTCATTTTTATAATATCCATGTATCAGAATATTGTATGACTTTTTAAGAGAGGCCAATGCAACTGGGAGGGTGGAGGTCCCAGTGGAGGTATAAACATAAGATCAGATGAGTTATAATGTATGCACTGCATCCACTCTCATATTCATATGAACCCTCAGCTGGCATAATTTACTGCGAAAATTGTTTAGAAAATAATCATCAAAATTACATCAAATTACTTCAAAATCACAGAGGCATTGCATCATACGATAAGTGGCTCCTCTGAATCAGCTGCAACATGTATATTAAAGGAATAAAAGAATAATCACTCCTTATGTTCACCCTAATAAAACACAGACAATTTTTTTAAATTTACGACTTTATCAGCAAATAAAACGATAAGTAATCATTCTCAATAATATTAAGTATGTTGTATGTATAAGTATGTTAAGACGTCAAGGTATGAATTAGTAATAGGTAAGGTCATGGGAAATCTGTACGAAACAAAAATACAATGGAGGTATAGAAGAAAGTATCACAGGTAACAATAATTGCACGGTTAATTAATTAATCAATTAAAAGATTGAGACATTGTATGAAGCAAAAGACAGACATCCACCAGCTGTTTTTATTTATTCTTATACTCCCTGATGAAGTTGATGAAGTCTCCAGCTTGCGCCAAAAAATTTGTCCAGGTCCCCCTCTGCTCAAAAAACTATTTTGCTTATTGTTACTTCACTTGAATGTCTGACCTTCACTGTGCAGAGTGATTTCTGTGTGCACAGTTTGACTCTAAAATTTTCACATCCATTCACTGAAGGGGAAAAGTTCCTGTCCTCACTTTAAATCTGAGTTGTAGACGCTTTTGTGGATTTTGTCACTGGTTTGTGTGGGAATAAAAAAAAGGGTCAGAAGTATTGTAGCTGTGTATGACCATGTCTGAATGCATTTAACCATTTTGTATGGATACATTAAAATGTGTGAATGTGTAAAAAAAAATAATCTATTTTTGGTCAAATGAATTCAGATGTTTGAATGTGTCAAAAATATTTCAACAACTAAATGGAATATTTGAATTGGTGAGGGGGTCTGCAGCTGGGCATGACATCCTGTGAACAAATGACAAAAAATTGCAAATAAAAGAAATTTGCACAAAGGTTTGAAGTTATAATAAAAGATCTGCAGTCACACATCTATGTGTTTGTGGTGAAAAGTTCACACTGAACTCAACTTTATGTGTTTTACAAAACAAGCTTACAAGTACTGATTGACGCTTCCTCCTGAGAAGCCAACACATTCTCATTCCAGCCTCGTCACATATTGACATATGGTCATGGACTTTCCACGTCCACATGAGAAGTGCATGGTACCCTGGGTGTGCTGGTTGTTGACATTATGGCACACCATATCAAGTTCTGCCGCCTTAACTTTCGTCCTCGTCCCACCGTGTTTCCCCCTGACACCACCGGGTAACTGGCTATGTACCATGCTGACGTTAAAAGATGCCTTTTTTCGTTGGTTTCTGATGCCACAAGTCACTGTCCAAACACCATATTTCGACAACTTTGGAGTGAGACCGGGCTTGAATAGCCAATGGGAATGCTCAGATTAAAGAAAGACCTCACCCATAAAATCATCATTGGTATATCAGTTGTTCACCTCGTGTTATGTTGAATTTGTGAAGAAAACTTTTTCTTGCATGCCTCCATGGTGAACAGAGAATCCCAAAGCGTTCTGGAAAATTTTTTATGAATTACAGTAAATGGGGTCCACCTTTAACAACATATCAAAACATCCATTTACAAACTCTAATACAACTCTTGCAGTTTAGTGAAAGTCTCATTTATCTAGTTGTGTGTCCAGTGCTTCCCAATCACATGCATTTTGGGGCGGCCTTGGCTCATTGAGAACGTGTCATCCACTAATTGGAAGATCTGTGGTTCAATCCCTGGCTCCTCCAGCCCACATGTCGAAGTATCTTTGGGCAAGATACTGAACCCCAATTTCTCCCAATGGCTGTTCCATCGATGTGTGAGTACATGTGAATGGTTACTGAGTAGCAGGTGGCACCATGTATGGTAGCCTCGGCCACCAGTGTGTGAATGTGTGTGTGAATGAGTGAATGTGACATGCAGTGTAAAAGCACAAGTCGGAAGACTAAAAAGTGCATATTAGTGCAGCCCATTTACCATTTTATGCTTAAACCCTACTGTTTAAAACATTTCTGCATAAAGAATCTCACGCACGAACAAGTTGCACGCCTGCATGGACAAGCACAAGCCTTTAAATTCTACTCAGTGGAATGCATGAGCAGAGTTCAACGCATGTGCCTGCCAAGGCGCAGGACTCATATGCAGATGTGTTGTAAATGCTAAGGTTTAAGAGAAGATTCATGTGTTTGGGAAGTAATGAGAACACGGTTAGATATATGAGACTTGGATTATACTGCATGAGTTGTGTGAGAGTTTGTGAATGGATGTTTTTATAGTTTTGCTGTTGCTAAAACCTAACGTCTATGACTTCATTTCATCAAGAATGTTCACCTAGTTGGATTCTTTGTTCACCGTGGAGGCATGCGAGTAAAACAAAGTGTTCCTAACCAAGTCCATGTTACACAGGGTGAGTAACTGATATACAAATGATTCTTGCAATCTATCCTCAAACAACTGTTTGTATGGGGTTAAACAAATGAGCAGGCCATGAGTGGTGCGTCACATTATGTACTTTACATAAAGTTGCATAGGTTACATTGAGGAAAAAAACATGGTGAACATTGGCTCCTGGGAAAAGTCCTGTGTTTGTTTGACCCACCCATCACCCCAACCTCCCTCCTTACACTGACTTGCTCGCTCTTTATACTACTTCCTCTCCCGTCAGTGCATTGGTCACATGATTACAGCCTTTCCGATTATGTAGGTTTTACACGAATTACTGGCTCATGATTTCATGTGTTATATATGAATTGTGATTCATTACTTTTCGTAGGTATATACATGAACAGTGCATGAGAACAGCCTGATTCCTTTTATATGTATTATGTTTACTATCAAATCATGGAACCAGGAGGGATGGGCCTTCTTTGTTGTAAGTCTGTGGCTACACTCAAACAAGACAGCTATAGTATGGGGCACTGAATTTGATGAATTTACTGCGACACATGAATTAGCTTGTTGATGCACCCTGTGGTCCCTCCCAGGCCTCACCAGGGGTCACAATGGGCTGGTGGCCAGCAGCAGCAGCAGCAGCAGCACTGAATCAAACCTGTGTAATGGCAGCAACAGAAAGTTTGCTGAGCTAGCGGGGAGTCAGGGCCATCCGGAATCAGATCCCTGATGCTGGGTCTTGTGCTGATTTAGTTTATGTTGCTACAGTGGCTCGCTGAGGGTCCGTGTAATAACATAGGCTGTTGAACTCCTGATGTGGTTTTCTTGAGTGACACTTTTAAAGGGACAGTTCATCCCAAAATGAAAAATGCATATTTTCCTCTTACCTGTAGTGCAGTTCATTGTTCTAGACTGTTTTGGTGTAAGCTGCCGTAGAGCTGTCTGCCTACTCTCAAATATAATGGAACTAAATATTCATTTGGTGCTTTGAGCACTTTTGAAAAACTCAACAGCAATGTTTCTTTCCAGAACAATACACAGACTTTGTTGTAAACAGTTTCCTGTAGGAGCCATTTTCTTTCTACCAAACTACACCCACCAACTGTATCACCACACAGAAGGAAGTGTGCATCTACTCATGTTTGTGACAGTGTGGGATGTAAACATTAGTAGTATCCTCCTCGGCTGAACTGTAATGTTAGCTAGCTCAGTGGTGCTTGGTGAGCTAGCAGTAGATGCACACTTCTTTCTGTACTGTGATATGGTTAGTGGGTGTAGTTCAGTAGAAAGAAAATAGCTCCTACATTAACTTTTGGTGCTTTGAGCACCACAAGCTGAGTGCCACCTAGTTCCATTTTATCTGAGAGAAGACAGACATCTCTATGGCTGATGTGTCCAAATTCAGCAACTCTTACCAGAACAATCTAGACTGATAGTGCTAAAGGCAAGACGAAAAATCAGATTTTTTTGATTTTGGGGTGAATTGTCCCTTTAAATGTTATAATGATAGTAATAATAACTTAATTTGTATAGCACAGTTCATACAGTAAGTGCAACGCAAAGTGCTAAAAAGGCAGATTTTAAGATTTTGTTTGAAGCTGTTTACTGAATCAGACAGTCTGACGTCCTCTGGAAGGCTGTTCTAGAGACGAGGGCCAATGATACAGAATGCAGCATCACCATACTTTTTAGTTCTACTCTGGGGGACATATGCTGCAAGAAATTTTGTAGAATGTAGTCATAGGTGAATTGTAAATAGCAGCTCTGAGATGCAGCTTTGGCTCAGTGTTTCTCAAAATTAAATCAGCACTGAGACACAAGAGTTCTGCGGAATTTTGGCAAAATCAAGCGAGCACACAAATGTCAGTGCAATTGTACAAAATGCCAGAATGGAGCTGTACGTCAAAAAATATTGTGTTATGCACTGCCGTAGTACCCTGCTTTGGCAAACCTGTGCAAGGAGAGTCATGACATGCACCATTCCCAAAAGTTTTGTCAGAATCGCTCAAGATATTGCGTGTGACAGGCGGGCAGACAGATGAACAGGCCGGGGCCGACCCATTGTGCTTCTCGGATTTCATTCTGGAGGACAAAAAAACCTTGACTTGTGAAGCTGAGAGCAAGCGCTTCTCATTTTGTGTATGTGGCCCTACTGTGTCGGGCATTCACAGTGGGAACAGAATGGGACTGCAGGGGATAAAAGAAGCTCCGAAGGTGAGCACTTCATTGCCTAGAAACCAGGGCTGTCTGACAGAAAGAATATATATTCTTACCCATTCTACTTTCAAGGTTTTGAGATGATTCTTTGCTCTCAGTTTTCTCACAGACTCTTCACTTTTTGTATTTAATTTTTTTGTTCATGTCCTGATAATTTTATTACTCTTTCATTATTCTACACAAGGCCTAGGTAAAACGTCGGAAAATGAGCTAGATTCCACAGTATGTCCTTTTCTTCAAAATGGAAAGAATAGTTGTGGATATGTACTGATTATAGTGATACCCTATAACTGCAGTACGAGAACGTCCTCCGTTTCTTGAGTGTTTTTTCTCCCCTCTGTTCCCCCTCCCTCCTTCCCTCCCTCCTGACTGTGCAGTAACAGGTTGTGTTTAGCTTCTCTGCTCCCTACTTCCTCGTCTGGCATGTCTGTTCTTTCAGTCCAGAGTCTAAAGTTCAGCCAGAGACAACAGGAAGGGAGCATCACATCGCTCACTCGCAGCATTTCACAACATACACACACATTTTTTTTCTTCATTTTTTTGCAAAGACAAATACAGGCTTCCTTTGCACAGTAAGAATACTCGCCCCCTCAGTGCAGAAATTGTGTAGTGTGTGACTAAATGATGAATGGTGTTACAATAATTTGATGAGATTGGGTCAGATGATGCAAGGGAGAAGTGTGTAATGATAATGCTCTTGATGATGTCTTACAGCTTATTATGCCGCTCCACAAATGATCCCCCCCAGACGCCCACGCCGTCTTTGAACTGCTCCCACCCCAGGGTGACGCACAACCTATCTGGTGTGGGCGTAGGGAGAGGTGCTTGCGTCTCTTGTGTTTAATAAACCCAACTAGGTGCACCAGGCGCTCCGACTCGAGCACCCCTTTCAGATACCACCCTTCCTATGATCCCTCCCCCATGTCCCTCAAACCATCATCCTCTCTCATTCTTCCTCCTCCTCATCCTCTCTGTAGCTTCCTCCTCTCTTTTCCGTCCACACTCCTCCCTCTTCCACCTCCCTCGAAGCGCCTGTTTGCGCTCCACTCTGCCTGCCTTCCTTCAACACATGCCAGGACTCCTGGGGCACCAGTTACACAGCGAGGATTTCATTTGAAAGAGCTCCTCAGGACGTCATTATAAGGATCATCACCGGGCCTTACGGCTGATGTTACATTAGTGTTCCATCACACACAGAGCTTTCAAAGCGCTTATTAACTAGCCAGCCCTCTCATCACGCAAATCTGAATTCTTTCTCTCAGATTGGTAATGTCACATTAATCTGTAATTGACCGTTCTTATGTATCAATGAACCCAAGACCGTGAGATGAGTAACCATATGTCTGTAATTTGAAGTGTTGGTGGTTTTGTGCAATTGTGCAGCAGTGTGCAGATTCACTGACTGCTTGAAACAACAGGTAATTGGATAGCAAGTATGTCAGATTATGCTGAGAGGAGACTGACAGGGGAGGAAGTATTTTAGTGTTTTGCTTAACTGCATGTTGCATCGGCTTCAATTGCCACAACGTGCCTAGACTTGAAATTCTCATACAGTTTCAGTTGCATGTCACCTTGTGTTGGTCAGCAGTGTGTCAAATTATGGAGCTTTTTTCACTGTACGTTATATCTTGGGTCATCTCCTTTTTGCTCCTTGCTAAAATTGTCAGTAGTGATTTATAACAGAATATATTATGAAATATATGCATATTCTATATAAACTTTAAGTAAACTTTAAAAAAAGATGTAATGGGGACTACCTTACGCAACTGTTTTGCTCATTTACGTTTTGTTTTTTTGACCAACTTTTCATTCATTTTCCACACCATCCTGGCAAAGTGCTGCTGCAACACGTTCTCATTTCAAATCGTCAAATACAGACGCATGGCCAGTGGCCCTACACATCAAGCTATCGCATTCTAGTGCCCTCCAGCGTCACACTCAGGGATGGTGCATGCTACATGAATTGTGTCTTATCAAAACAAATTTTAAAGGTAGGTGAAAACTTTGTCTTTAGTTGTATTTCCGCAGGTTCAGGCAACACAAGCACTTGGTTAGCTTCAGAGAAAAACATCATGGTTTGGCTTAAAATAAGTACGTTTGTTACTAATGTAATGTGACGTCACATGACATACATTAGTAGCGTAGTATGCTACATATATAAGCACACTACATTGTCATTAGAATAACTCAATTGACTTTTGGTTTCACATGAGCAACAAACAGCAGGCTCTTAGGTGAAAGTCTGGACATTGACCCATCCATTACCCCCTCTACAGTAGTTGCTTAAGGCGTAAAATATTGCTGCTGCCTGGTGCGTTTCCTACCACTGGTAAAGGGTGCCCCAGAGCGTCGGTATTTGACGCTGAGGGCCACTGACCAAGCGTCGGTATTTGAGTTGGTTTTGGTATGATTATACAAACATAGAGAAAAGAAAAGACGGGGGATTGGAACCATTTCCTTGCCAACTCCAGCTCCTACCCCCTAATCCTTTTACTACATTACAGTTAATGTTGTTTGTTTGCAATCGTAGCAGTTAACCTATTCCAGGGGTAGTTAAGGCGGCGAAAGGGTGGGCAGGAGCGGTGGTGGATGGGTCCAACAAACACCAACTTTCTATCGGGAGAGCAGCATTCGCGTCCTATAAGATTCTAAAGCCAGACCCTGTTCTTTTTTCCTAAACCCAACCACTTCTGTTAGTTGTTGGAGGGAAAAAAATGTCAATTCGTGGTGTTGTACTCACACAGTGCATTTATTTTGAAAGAGACTGTATGTAAACGTTAAATTTCCTGTTCAAACAGAAGTGTATTTTGAAAGTAGACAATGCATGTAACAGGCTGAACTTGATACGGCGTCCCAGAACATCAACAATCAACACACCCAGGGTACCTTTCACGTTGTATGTGGACGTGGAAAGTCCATGACCAGACCAAAAATGGCTCTTTTGATAGTGAAGATTGACTCCTGATCTATTCATACAAACATTAATATGACATATCATAATTGTACACAAACATATACGTTCACCCCCTACTACTGGCCCTCTCACACTTTAAAATATGCAGATCTCCAATTATATTTTCACATAAAGGACATCACTGTTCAGCTGCTCTTTTAATGGCCTCTAACGTCTCTCCTTTAGCAATGTTTGCAGATGCAATTGATAATTCCAAGACTAGTGCATTATGAAAGGAAGATATTCATTCATTAATAGATAGGGTATGTGTGGATATCCATCTTGTGATAAGGATTTTTTTTGGCTGCAGACAATCCAGAATAAAAGAACCCTTTTTTTGATGGTGTCATATATCAAGAGAAGAATCATCATTCAGCAGTAAAATGTATTGGAAGCACTTCTTGGTCGTTTCTAAGAAGAAGAGAAAAAAAAACTGAGTGTCATCTTGTTATGAAAGAATTTGTTTTGCGACTCTTGCAACACTCTCACCAAAACAAACAAAAATTGCAGTGGGCATTTAGTGGTGTGTTCAACAGCAGTTCGGTTTTGTGCAAGTCCAATTCAGTTTGGCCATTTTTTTTCCACTCAGAGAGCCGTTCTCAACGGTGTGATCGGTTGGTAGGTGGCTGTGCTTATTGTGGTAGGTGTCATGGAAACAACACACAAAAATGCTTCACTGAAGATTGAAAATTGTTAAACACAGTCTTATTTCATGCCTAGTCAACACAAGTAGGGGTGGAACTTGAGTAAAACTCTCAATTATACTGCTATTAGCTGTAATGTAGTGTATTCAAATGTGTAATGTTTAGATAATGAGATCTAAAATCATTGGCCACCATGAAACTCCTTATTAAAATGCTTAAAAACACCATTAAAGCAAGATTTAAGCACCCTGCTATATCTGATTGGTGTTGTAGTCCACAATAATATCCTGTCAGTCCGTACACCACGGCCAGATCATCCCTCCTCTCCATTATTCTGTCCATCCATTCATTCAACCAGCCCCTCTTCTTATTGGACACCGACAGCCCCTCCTATCCAGGCAGCCTCAAAATACACTTCTTAATTCACCCAACCATCCCTTTATCCTGCCTATCCAACCTTATTAATCTCGTCCTCCATCCCTTTCGTTCCATCCTCTCGTCTCCACCCAACCATTTTATCCTCCATTCATTGCAAACACAAGACGTACAGTATCTGAAGTGAAACAGAATGAATATTAAGTGGGTAGCAGTTGGACCAGGCTCACTCTACTACTGTAAATAGTAATTTTTTTTCCTTCTCCTCCACTCCTCTCTCTCTATCATCTCTGGCTCTCTCAATCACGCCGCTCCAGCTCCACGATAAAGCACCATGTAGAGTGGTACGAGCTCCATCAACCATGCAGATGAGCCCTGCTTCCTTTACCTTAATTAGAGCTCCCAGGGGACTGGCTGTGGGCGCTGAGCAGCATCAGCATCAGCCCCTCATACCACAGAGATACCTTTCATCAAGCCGGAGAACACCGGCAGGAGCGCTGACATGGGTACAGTGGCTCAGGCACGACACAAAAGAGATTTTAAAAGCAGTCATTATTGGGAAGTGTTCCAGCATGTTATCCAAGGCTGGTCATTTAAACAGCAGGCGGAGATGTGGCATTTTACTGCCAGAGCAGAAACTAAAATCCAACTGAGAGGAGGGAAATAGGAGCTCTTTATTTATGCAAACTTACACATAAAAATATCTGGTGAGAATTTTGGAGTTTAGTCGGTTAGGGCAGAAATTATTAGGCGATGAAGTGATTGGTCCATCAGCAAAAAATGAATCTGCAACCATATTAATGATCATTTTATTGTTTCAGTCTTTTCTGTTTAGCAAAAATACCAATAATTCACTAGTTCCAGCTTCTCAAATGTAAATATTTGCATTGCACAACACACGATTAATCAGTTAAAAGAATACCTGATACTGGTATTCAATTAAATACTTTATTAATTGATAACAAAAATAATAACAATTTGGTTTCCACCCTAATATACATGTTTATATCAATTGTTGACCCAGTGTAATATTTCGGTTGTACATAGAATTTGTTTATGCTTGTGTGTGTGTATGTATATGTTTTTGCACGTGTGTGAATATATATATGTAAATTAGATAAAGTTTAGCACCTAACTGATGAGAGGCAGAGGCAGAGTAGGAATAAATAAATATGTACTTCCTCCTGCTCTTTTTTGAACATGTAAGATTTAAGTTGTGTTGTTTATGAGTTATTCTTTGAGTTTGTTGTCTACAGTTGTTGCTCATGTCATTTTGTTTTGTTTTTATCTTTTTGTTTTTGTTTTACACTTTTGAAATAAAAAACATATCATAGCATTAGTCACTGTTTTCTGTTAACGCTGTCAATAAAGCTTACTACAGCTGTCATGCTTGTTAACACAGGTGTTAGAACAAGTACTAGACCTATACTGTTTAAAAGATACATCTTTTAAAATCCCATTATTTTTTATCTACCAATCAAAATCTCTAATACCAGGGTGAAATGTGTATTTTCATCACCAATTAATCAGCCAATTATTTTCTCGATTTGTCTCTTGCTCTATTAAACATCAGAAAACAGTTAAAGTATGCATCACAATTTCCAAATGTGACGTCAATATATTGCTTTTTTTTACTAACAACTGTGTAAAATACAAATATGTTCAGTTTACAACACGACTCAAAGGCAAAGGTTTTGTTTCAGCATTTGGGGGACACACATATTGAATTTGAGGGTCCTCCGCCAGCAAATTATGAGCATCAAACACTTAATTTCTTGCTTTCTGGTGAATTTTAGGTAGGTACAGGTGAAAATCTGAACCACAATAATTAAAGCAATTCATATTACATTTAATGGACATGTTCTAAATGTTGAGGGGGGCGTGTGCCCTGCGCCCTCCACTCCAAAATCTATGCTTATAAATGTTTTTAAACACAGGTGTAGGAGATATTCAAATAGCTAAAAGATTGGTCTTTTAAAATTATTCAAAAATAATTTATAGTTTATCTGCAAATAAAAATTGCTCGTAGGTGAATAACCGCACTATGAAATTAAGGTGGCAACTAACAATCATTTTCATTATCTCTTAATTGCCATTGTTTCAACATTGTGGGGGGACACATATGAAATGGAGGGTTTGGGGGTCCTCCGCCAGAAAATTATGGGCATCAAACACTTAATTTCTTGCTTTCTGGTGAATTTTTGTACAATATATTGCGCCTTTTCCACATACAGTTATGTGTAAGTGTTTTTAATTTTGTCAAACAAACATCCTTTGCTACTTTTATGTTTTTACGTGGTGGGGGACAAATGCACGTTCTAAATATTGAGGGGGGCGTGTCCCCTGCATCCCCCCCAAATGTACGCCTATGGTTATTTGTAAACAAAGGTGTGTGGAAAAACTACTATTTATAAATCACATTGTTTTCATCTATAGATCTAACTCTGTCATACATAGGTGAAAATCTGAACCACAAAAATTAAAGCTACAAATAATGATTATTTTCACTGCCGATTAATCAGCCAGTTATTTCATGATTGATGCACATTTTAAATATTGAGAGAGGTGTGTCCACTGCAACCCCGCCCCCCAAATCTTTCTATGAATATTTTTAAACACAGTTGCATGAAAAAGTAAGACTTATTGAAATCACTAAAAGATTGGTCTTTTAAAATCAGATTATTTTTCATCTAGACTACAAATAAAAATGTGTTGTAAGTGGATAACTGAGCAAATTATTTTCATGATCGATTAATCAGCCAATTATTTTCTCAATTAATCGTCCTAACAACAGTCTAAAATACAAATATGTTCAGTTTACAATAATAAGACTCACATTTGACAGGCAGTTTTATGCATGTCTGCTTGAAAATGACATTGATGACAAAGCTTGATTATCAAAATAGTTCCCAATTAATTTTTTTAACTACTGAACTGATTGGTCCACCAAATTGTTTCAGCTCTACTAAAATATGTGACCTTATAAAATGTTTTAATTAAAACACTTTTTGTAATAAATAATTTGATTATGTTGACAGCTATCAAAACTGTCACACGGCTAAACTAAACTTATATAAATCGAGTTTTGAATTATGACTTGTTCCCCCCTTTCCCGTGCACACCTTCCCCTCTCCGTCCCCTTTAAACGGGGAGGTGCTCCGGTGCTCACCCCCAGCCCGGGGCTCTCCGCTGCGCTCCGGCAGGGGGGGAGAGAGGGAGTTCGGGCTGGCTGAGAGCGGACGCGTCGGAAACCTCCCCGGAGGGGCCCCGTGTAATTCGATGCATGCTGTTAAAGCTTAGAGTATATTGTCTTCCCTTTGCTTATGAAGCCTCCACCCACTGGCCCACCCTACATTTAGCGGATCATGTGACTCGGGGTAAGTCATTTGCAAGTACAACAGTTCTCTGTGCGCTCCCATTCATTTCCTGAGAACTGCCTGAGCCGAGCAGCTGAGAGGCAGAAGGGGAGGGAGCTGCTCACTCACATACACTCACACTCACTCACTTACACACACATTGTCACACACACACACACACTCACACACATACACACATACATACACGCAGAGTGAGAAGAGGAGAGGAGAGGGAGAGGAGGAGAGGAGACAGAGAGGATTGTAGAAAGGAAAACAGTCTCCACGGCTCTGCAGCTTCTGACAAGGTCTGTGCATTTTTTCGTCCTGTTCCTCTGCTGCTGCTGCTGCTGCTGCTGTGTGCTTCATTTGTCACGTTGCTGGGCTTTGTGCTTGTGTTCAGTGCGTCTCGTTCAGCTGTCATTTCTCTGTCAAAGCAGATGACAGCTCAGATCACCTATGGCATTGTGTTTGGTGTGTGTCAGTGTGTGGGGGGTGCTGCTGAGTGGACATGAAACACCTAGTCCCAGTGTCAGAAGCTGTCATGACAAGAGACAGGGATAAAAAGTGATTATACACTGAGTGATCATTTGCATGAGCAGCATCCTGACTTTATACACTCACACTTTACACACACAGTTGTAAAATCTCCCATGTCTCACTTATTTACCTCTGAAGAAACTTCAGCACACATCAGCTGAGCGGTGAGGCTGTGTTGTAGGATGAGTGTCTTGGTGGGGGGAATTTAAGAGTGTGAAGTGAGACAGCGCCAAACTCTCTCTCAGCACTTCTCTCTGGAAAAAAGTTTGCTGCTTGTCAGAGTTTTGTGCATGCCTTAAGAGAGTTGTGTGTGTGTGTGTGTGTGTGTGTGTGTGTGTGTGTGTGTGTGTGTGAGAGAGACAGGCTTGTTTGCCTACCATTGCCCACTGTAGCAGCTTAGAGACAGAGAATCGAGGCTGTTAGCAACGGGTTAAACATTAGGAGGCTCGGGTAGCGGAGGAAGGACACTGGGGGGGAGGTGTGTGTGTGTGCGTGTGTGTGTGTGTGTGTGTGTGTGTGGGAGTGTTGCAGGGGTGGTGTCTTGGATGTCATCGGCAGCGCTCTCACTTCCAGGGTAATAGTCATTGGTATTGATGGGTGGCTGTCAGAGAGGCAGGGAGCCACCAGGTTGGGGAGAGTGGCCGGGGGCTGGCCCTTGGCTGTTATTTTCAATTACAGGGGACCAGGGCAGAGCTGACAGCAAAGGCATTTGTACATCCAGCAAGGGGGAGGAGGAGGAGGAGGGTGTGTGTGTGTGTGTGAGGGGAGGGCGGGAGCAAGAGGGAGGGAGGAAGGTGGGAGGGGGATGAGGCTCTGGCCCCTGCTCCTGGGTTTGATGTGGAAACTGAGCACTGACCTCTGTGACTTTACCCCCGCGTTGTGGAGAGGCCCTGTCTTGCCTTTAACTGTGTGATAGGGTGTGTGTTAGTGTGCGTTTTTAAGTGGGGGTCTCATCCAGATTTGAAAAAAAAAAATGGAAAAAAGGAGGGGGGTTGGGTCATGTGTGTGTGGATAAGACCCCCTGCAGCTCACGGATGTTCAGCGGGTGAGATTAGTACCCATTTAAACTCACTTAAATCCATTTACAAAGGGGCCTTCTCCCTGTGCATGAATAAGCAGGCTGATATTACCACACATGTAGAAACGACTGCGCATGAACAGCGAAGAAGAATCATGTTGGAGCTCTGTAGCAGACAAGCGAGGATGGTATTATCTGAAAAATAATATAATTATTCTGCAGGTTATTTTTGCAATAACTAGTCACAACAATATGATAAAATACTGAAGAAAACTTCAGTGATAGTGGAGGTGTCTTATGCCGCATTTTCCACTACGTGGTACAGCTTGACTCAACTGGTTTGGAACCATTATCTTTTGATTTTCCATTTAAGTTGTGGATACTACTGGTACCACTTCAGTCGAGGTTCCAAGCGAGCTGAGCCAATATTAAAAGGTGGAGTTAAAATACTGCAGACGACTGATTGATCAGAGAGAACCACCACTAAAACCATCACCTGCACAAACCTGCCATGTTTAAATGGCAAAGCTAACCGTGATAGCGACCACAATTTTGACCTCAATTTATTTATTCACTCAACCGGGACTTCTAAAAATGGCAGCTTGCAAAACCATACAGGTGAAGAGAAAGGAGGAGCCCACACCAGGGTTGGAGAGGTGCTGACCATTGACGAAAAAATACAAATTGGAAAAAAGATGTCAGGCGCACACTCTAACATTCGATGCAAAAATATTTTCTTTTATTCAAGTACCAACGTTTTGACTAGACGTCTTCATCAGGGTTTTGCAAAACCATGCCATAGTCAATTGACAACTGCTATTCTCCTGTTTGATTGCTGATTAAAGGTTTAGCCAACCTGATCTCACTCCGAAGTCCTCAAAATCCGGAGCTTGGGTAGTGACTTGCAGCGTCAGACACCAACGATAAAAGCCGTTCTTTAACGTCAGCGTGATACATGGCTGGTCGCCTAAGTTATAGTTTAACAGCGCCCAGCAGTGTCAGAGGGAAACGTGGTGGAATGAGAACAAAAGTTAAGGCGGTGAAAGTCTGAGTGGAGTGGGCGGATGGGTCCAACAAGCACATACTTTCACCCAGGAGAGCGGTGTTTGTGTCCCGTAAGATTATAAAGCCAAACCTTGTTCTGTTTTCCTAAACCCAACCACATGCGTTTGTTGAGACTGTATATAAACGTTAAATTTCCTGTAAAAATGGAAGTGTATTTTGAAAGAAGACAATGCATGTAACAGGCAGAACTTTAGAAGGCGTCCCAGAACGTCAACAACCAACGTACCCAGGGAACCTTGCACGATGTATCTGGACGTGGAAAGTCCATGACGAGGTTGGAGTGAGTTGAACACACAGTGGCTGTGTTGCATTTACAGTTGTTCCAATACCGATAACGGTTTGGAAATACCTCTGATACTGCCTAAAATGCTGGATCGGGTATCAGCAAGTACACAATTTTTTTAACACAATGGTATCAGATTGGTACGCAGCATCTGCCGATATGCAAGTTCAGGAATTGGAATTGGTATCGTGAAGGAACAAATGGCATTGAAACATGGTATTGAGTTGTGTCAAAGATGATGTCATGGCAGTTTCACGAGGCATCCCTAAGGCAATAGGCCAAGACTTCCACCTATATTGAGGGGGTACTGTCTGTAGTGGAAAGCGAAATCGAAAAAAGTACCAGGTTCAGTATGTGTATGAACAAATCTTTAGCACTGAATCTTTGTATTGAACTGACTCTAATGAAACATGATAGTCATTTGGAGCTCCTTTCAGTGGTGGCTGAAGGCATTGTTCATCTCAGTCATGACACGCAGTACATTAAAAGCACATTTTGAAAGACCACCTGCTGAGCTTTTAACCTTATAAACAGTACTTGTATTGGCTGGCTTTGCTCCGAACATTACGGCCTGAATCAGCAGACTAAACTAAAGACAGTTTGAATCAGTGCTGAAAGTTGCGGCGAGACGCACTGATGTATGTATTAAAATTAAGTTGAACAATGATGCAGTTGTTTACCTTGGGAAAAAACATATGAATCAATAACGACGAATCATTGAATGAATCAATCTGAATCAGCAAAGAGCTTTGTAATTTCCGTCTCTGTCTTTCTTCTCACACCATTTCCCAGAAAGTTGTTTTAAGCCATCTATTTCAAATGTTTGGATTGGCATCTTTGGCAAAACAAAATTTGACCCTGTTGGCGATTTTCGGACATGGTCTTGCACTGTGAGCCATTTGGACTACACTCGGTCGATAATTCAAGTCCTTCAAATCAAACATGAAATAAAGTTGTTTGTCCATGATCTAGAACGACTCCTATACGGGTTTTTTGATCTGACACCCCTATCGGCAGGACAATATCAGGGCAATCTTAACGCTATGGTTCAGATTCTGTTTGGTTTAGGCACAAAAATGATTTGTTAAGTTAGGGGAAGGTTATAATTCAGATTGAAATTACTTGTTAAGGTTCGAGGACCCTCGACATTATTATTAAACAGTAGCAGCCAATAGAGGGCGTCGTCATTAGGAAGTTCTCGAGTATTTGCTGAAACAATGGATGCTGTTGTTTTTCTCAGGTGGACAGTCTCAATAATTCGGTCATGTCAGGATATGGCAGTGTAGTCTGTCTGTTTGGCTTTCTGGCTGTCCTCGTACTCAACCAGGTGCTTCAGCCTGAGATGGTGATGGTTTGTTTTGCTGTCTGCTTGTTCCTGCTGTACATACACTTGTTGTTAAAATCCTGATATGTAACTATACGGGTGTTATCATGATGTGGTACCTCGTTGTTTTCCCCCCACGAATTCATCAAGCTGCTGTACTGCCACTCTGATTCCGTCAGTTCCTCAACCCCCCAACACCAGACACGGTCCAAGGGCTTATGATAGAGATCAGTGCAGGTGGGGGGACTCAATTAAAAAGCCAATCACCAACAGATAGACTCTATCTGTCCATCAACACTGCTCTGCCCAGCACATTTAATTGCACGGCAGGATTCCCCACTAAAGGCATCATCTGTCTGCCACAGATCACAACACACAAATTGAGCCCATGTTGACAGATTGAATCTTTCAGGAGGAAGTGCCATACTCTGGTACGCGCCATCTAACAACATATACGCTCACTGTCTTATACAGGGAGATGTGAAATTCCCGTATTACCCCTAATCAGCTGGGTTAACTGCTGGCGTATTGACTGACTGCTGTATCATTGATCCAGGTGGGTGTTATGGAGTGTATCGTCATTGATTGCAGATAGACTGCAGTGCACTATATGGCTGGATTCATTTGGGACTGTAAGCCAAAGCCAGAGAGGAGTGAGGCAGATTATAGAGGCTGGTTGTGTTCAGGGTGCATTGTGGGATATCCTGTGGCCCATGGTCAAAGAGGTGGCATAGCGTCAAACCCGGATTTCCAGCCACAGGAGACTGCCATATTGAAAGACCCTGTAACACATACACGACACACACAGCACAGGCTCTTACAATAGACAAGCATGTCAAGGGCATGCGTGTACAATGTGTGACACAGACAGCACCCAAATAGACGACTGACTTTGTACATTGATAGATGTATCGGCCTAAAAATCGACAGGACAACAAGGTCATAGATCAAGATTGTTGCACATCCAAAACGTTTGCAGTTATTTTGCTGCTGTTTCATTCTGAGAAGCGAGACATAGTAGTTACGTTGAACTGCCTGCGTGTGAAATAAGACTAATATTCATAGGGCTGTGAGCTGAACTCCCCGAGCTGTTATTTCACCATGTCAGAAAATGACAAAATGTTCTCTCCCTTTGCGATTTCTCCTGTGGATTCAACCTTTGACCCCGGTGTCCAGCCTACGTTTGTTTACCAAAATTGAGTTAAGGGTGTACATGGAGTGCTAGAGCATGTGTGTTTTGTGACTGAGAGAGAGAGAGGGAGAGAGTGTACGGAAAGTATTGTGCAACAGCCAGTGACTCTGAGGTTGGTAGTCTTAGTAGTGAACACAGACAGATAGAACTACAATGTAAAATGGCTGGTTACTGCTTGTCAAACATCACTGTGAGTATTTTGAATATTTGCTGTATTGCTTTGCTGAATTCTTATCAGGAGCCTAGGGGGCAATGTATTGATATTATATCGTTATTCTGAAGTGAGACTAGATATTGTCTTAGATTTTGGGGACAATTGAATAAGCTATCATGATATTTATGACCTAATACCTCGATTCTGATATTGCGAAGATATTGTAGGGTTTACCATTGGTGCTTTCAAAGTGTTTACACAATGCAATTTTTGATAAATGATTATCAGTCATGTGCAAGGCTGGGTATTGGTTACAAAATTATGACACCAATACCCTTAAAGTGATAGCGATACGAATAGAGTATATGATACCCTTCTTTTTCTTCTTAATTCGATACTCTTCATGTGAATTCGAGGCGTTAAGCTGGTGCAAAATACCACCAACCACACCTCTGTACATTTTGGTGGCATCTCTGCATGCTGAATTGTCACCTCCGTCAAATACACTGCATTCCACTTTACCACACTACAGACTGTGTGAGCTGTTGCTGCTGTGGTAGTGGGCCAGTCACACGTCGCGTTAAATCAAAGAACGCTTGTGTTGACTGGCTGTGAGCAAATTTGTATTGTTTGCCCGGAGAGGTTTCGATACTACTTAGCACTGGGTTATTTCAGTTGATACCTTAAAGGTATTAAGGTACTGTAAAGCGCTAGTAATGTGAAAAAGAATAACTCTTTGTAGGGTTTTGCTCGCAGCCAATTACTGCAAGCGTTCTTCAGTTTAATGCAACATGTGATTGGCCCACCACCACAGCAGCTACATCTCGTACGGCCTGTGGTTTGGTGAAATGTGCTGAGATGACAACAGAACATTTGAAAGTATGGTTGGTCGCATTTTACACGACTGAATGCTTCGATTCACATGAGTATACAATGAAATTGTAAAAAAAAGGGTATCAAATGAGTACTCTTAGTATCAGTATCACTTTAACGATACCCAAGCCTACGCATTACTGATGATTATTTATCAAAAATAGTCAACCCTCCAATATTGTCGCAATAGTAATATCAAGGTTTTTGATAAAAAAACACCACCCCAAATGAGCCTTTTATTGTTTGAACCTTCTCTAGAGCAACCAAACCTTTGATAGAAATAAAAAATTGCTAAAAGCCAATGTAAGGGAGGCAGAATTTAAGATGATGTTGCCTGACCAGCGCAGTGATCCAAGTTTTTTTCCCTTCGTAATTACACCATTTCTAGAGTAGCACAGTCAGTGCTTACTGGAAGTGACTCATTTAACAGAGCTTGCCCCCAGACTCTGATTTTAAGGTTGCTCGACATGTTTCCATGGCTAGGATGGAAAGGTATGTCAATGGAAGGCCTGTCCGTCTGTGGTGATGTTTCCCCTGTCAACCGAGTGTGTATTTTACTGTAGCCAAATATGGCTTGTGAACAGGAGGAAGGAGAAAAAGAAGGAAGCCAAGAAAAGAGCATTCAGAGTCAGCATTTTCAGAGTGTTTTGAACCCTTTTTAGAGCTCGTTTTACATGAACAGTTTCCCTTTACTGAATCTTTGGGGAGCTGCATCTCTCCGGCCTCAGTGCAGATGCTTTCAGCAGACCTGCGTCAGGATGCTGCAGGGATCACTGTGAACTTTGTTTCCAGTTGTACTGTAGGTCAACTGTTAGGGGAGGAAATTATGCAAACAACATGTGGAATCCATTTGGGGTGCCTGTGGCATTCCACAGGCTCTTTGGCTTTAACTCAACTGCATGTAGGTTCATGCTATGGACCATAACTCCTCTCAATTAGCTGCTTCAACCAGGTATCAGCACAGCACGGCATCAGTTGAAAAAGAGAGGAAAAATGATCGAAGTGAAGGCGTAAGTAGATGAGTAATAGAGGTAAACACAGCTGCTGGCTTTTATTGAGTGGTGTTGGAGAGCTGGAATGGGTCAAACCAGGGGGAAAAACTCGGTGAGCGAAAATAACTGCGCGCACATTTGATGTAATAAATGTCAGTGTGTTGGAATGTTTTGGTTGGTCCGTTATTGTCTGTTTCCATGTGGCGTGTGTTGAGGAGGATTTGGTTGTGTCAGCACAAAGTGAGGTTAGATAGGGTAGGTGCTCTGTGATGCTGCAAGACTATTAAAGTGAAATGCATGCGTGCTCATGTGTGGTCGTGTGTGTGCGCCTGCATACATGGCTTTGTTTGTATCACAAGGGATAGCCAGTGAGAAAAAAAGGGCGCAGGGAGAAAAGCAAAAAAACAAAAAAAAAAGAATGTGTGTTTAAGTGCTTGAGCTGATATTATTTCTATGTGGCTTGTTTACAGTAGATACTGTAGATGAGTCAGTCAGTGTATTGGTGCTTCTGCATGCTCGCATTGTACAGTTATTGTAAAACATCTAGGTCGATCTTTGAGAGTGCATGTGAGTGCACATGTGCTGTGATGCATTCAGGAGACGAGCTATTGTGAGTTGAATGTACACAGTGCATATGTTGGGGGAAGGGGGTTCGCTGATACACACACACACATTCAGACATACATGCTGTAACACAAGCGCACATACTCTGTCAGAGCCTAAGGGGATAAAAGGTAGTAGCCTACTGAAAGAATCCCCCATTAGGGCAGGAGTGTACTGGCATCCCTTAGGGAGGGGAGGGAAAGAGAGTATGTGGGTGGTGTGGGTGGTTGGTGGTGGTGGTGGTGGTGGTGGTGATAGTGGTGTTGGGAAGGATGCAGGTTATTGTGAGGATGCTTATCTAATGCATCTTGATAGGGCAAGAGATGGGTGCAGGGTTTCATTCTGACCCTCTGCTCAGTACATAAGAAGCAGCTATAACCTTTGCAAGAGAGGAGCAATGACTGGGTGTCATGATTTACTGACTCACATTCACAGTACGTGCTCATGGGGTTTTACTCTCACCCCAGACTTTCTCCAAAATGCGGTATTTCAAGGCCACGCTTACCGAAAACAACCGCATGGGTCGACCCATGCTTACATTTATTGTAAGGTAGTGTCAGCTAGTTGCTGTAGTAATAGCTTCTTTGCATGTCATCAGTTCGCTGTTCATGGAGGGCAGGCAGCTGGAGGCAAAGACAACCAATACTGCACAAATGCCGATGATTTGCCATGTTTACAGCTGTTGATCAAATTGGGACAAAAACAAGGGCCACTTTGAGTTCATAAAATAGTAGGACATAATGGGGGGAAGTAAAAAAAAAACATTCAGAAACAGCAGCAGATGAGGATGAAAAACCTCCATCTTCAGTCTGGGGCAGTGGAGTCAACTATTGTCAAACATTAACGTTTAAGTTTGGTGTTAAACATGCCTCCAGTTGGATGTGCTGTGGCAACGTTTCCGTGTTTTTAGCCAAGACCAAGATTTTTAATGGCGTTTCACCAGACCTCTGGAAACTATTGACCTAGTAGGTATAAAATAATAACTAGAGTGAGCCAATGTCAGCTTGTCATGTTAACCTGACAGTGGTGCGCCCATGTACAAAGTTGACATATAAAAGAAAGTTATACCCAACCACATTTACTCACATGGCCACAAAACAAGACGGCAGTTGATTCAGTCACGGACCCAACCGCATACAGATTAGTTAAAGTCCACTAGACTTCTGTAAACTTTCATCAGCTTGCTGTGCAATGTTAATAATGTGAGGACTCCTGGAGGATCATGTCCACACCAGGCATATGGATCACATTCAACATGAGTTTCAATTTTCTGATGGTACCGGTTGGTTGCCTAACCACAAAAATCCCATTTCCACCAAACACTTTCGGTATGGTATCTTTGGAACCAAAATTAAGCCTTCAGACATGGTACCTAGACCCTAGATCCGCTTGGCGTTTCCACTGCAAACAGTACCCTTAAATGTGGGCGGGGTTGTTGTCACTCACTGCTGCGTCCAGCTCTCACTGTATTTCCTCCTTTATCAGTCTGCACCTCGTTTATCGTCCACAGAACAAGGCTGCATGTCAACATTTTCAGAACAAAATAGAACAGACTGCAGTGAGAGTCTCTCTCTCTCTTTGTGCATTTAGTCCTTCTCAGGCAAGCTCAGGGGTTTAGTGTTGCTGTAGCCCACAGGAACGACGCTCCGCAACGTTTTTTTTTTCTCTGAGTGAGGATTGGGATATATGCAGTTCACATAATCGCTTGAAGATCCACTCATTACTAAAAGTGTATGTCATCCAAGAGAGACAATAAAAAGTAAAGTAATCATCAAAGTTGTCACATAGAAATTTAAGGTGTGCTGATGGATTCACGTCATCAACTCATGCATTGAGTAACATGTTTACACTAGGACTATTCTGAGGATAATATGTTGTTTTGGGGACAGTCATATACAGTGTGTTGTTTTGGAAGTTAGTGCAAGTCAACCTCCTCTGTCCTTTAGGTATGAGAAAGCATTGTGGGTATTTCTCTGCTGTGTTGTGGTTTCCTTACACTGTAACTATTGAAGTAGTATAAGAAAGTATTCACCAGTTTTCAAGTATTTTATTTACTGTGTACTGGACTGTGCCCACGATGCGCCTCTGTCAGTTTGAGATGATTATTAAGCACTGCAGTGTGGTCACCTCAACCTCGGACCTGTGCGCTGAGAGTAAATAAGAGACGAGAACAGAGTCACTGAGTGCATTTCTTATTGATTCACTGGCGCTAACCTCTTTCTCTCTCTCGTCCTCCCTCCCTCACATGCGCACACACAGTATATCAGAGTGTAAACTTCACCATAAACATGCAAAGAGTATTGCAGTATCTTCCTGAAAGGCTGCTGCGACGATTACTCCGCACGTTTATCCTGGTTTGCTCGGCTCCACCTCCCCCTCCTTTGGTACAAGTGAGGTTTTTGTGTCAGAGGCTATTTTAGATGCACAGCCACTGACCCTACTGCATTTACTGAGGTGTCAGTGTGTGTGTGTGTGTGTGTGTGTGTGTGAAGGGTGTTCTAGAGAGGTCACCCGATTATGTTGAAACAAGAAGACCTCCTAGTGTATTGGCTCTTCTTGGAGCTGTTTTGTGGTGTCTATTTTTGGTTATCTTCAGCGCCAAACTGAGTCCAGCCCTCGCACAGAATATTTAACTTATTCTTTCTCATGATTACATCAAAATGATCTTCAATTGGACATAAACGGTCTCGAACGGTGTCACAAATTGCTTTGACTTCCAAGTCGAAGCTCACTTGAGTAATGCCACCTCACTTTAGAGCTGTCACGGTCACAGCTTGTTTAGCTGTTTCTCTGCTGCATTTGAGGCACATGATGCAAGAGGATGTCAGACTCTTCTGTTTACCTCTCTCTGGAGCACTGTGGAGGAGTGTGTGTGTGTGTGTGTGTGTGTATGTGTGTGCGTGTATTTGGTGTGTGTGCGTGTGTGTGTTTGTGTGTGTGTGTGTGTGTGTGTCAGCGTGTGTGTGCACACTGTAGGTGTGTGTGGGTGGCTGCTTGTGTTGAATGGGCATCTATATTCTTCTTTCATGAGCCGAGCTGCAATATTGAGAGACATTTGTGTGTGTGTGTGTGTGTGTGTGTGTGTGTGTGTGTGTGTGTTTCTGTGTCTGTCTGTCTGTCTCTTAATCTAAGATAAATATGGTTCATTGTGGTTGCAGGCAGAGGTCACAAGGTGTGTGTATGTGTGTGTGTGTGTGTGTGTGTGTGTGTGTGTGTGTGTGTGTGTTAGCCAGATTGTAGAACAGAGCAGAGACTCAGGAAGTCAGCTTTATAAGAAGAAGTGCATTTGACACACAGACGGAGACGCAGACAAACCAGACAGCGACCGACTCTTCTTTTCGCTTTGAGTGTTTCCTCTCAGAATAAGTCGCTTCTTCATTTCCCACAGTTTCACAAGACCGTAGAAGGGACGGAGGTGGTATTGGCGGAGGTGGGGAGCTTTCACAAAGACAAAAAATTCACAAAAGATTTCCCTTTTGACCAAAAAAAAACCCCGTGATATTTTAGACAGGCTAATAAACAAATTCAAGGTGTTGAGTTTCTTTTATCCAAACATTCACCATTTTAAAGAGACACTGCAGATATGTCTGCTGTTCAGTATGTTTGTCTGCATTACTGTTTGAGCACCTTTCATTAAACAACTGTACATTTGTTTTCTTGTGTAAACACACTGACACACAGCTGAGGTGCTGTATATAGTGTCCACTCAGCAAAATGCTCCTCCAAATTATTTTCATGTGTATACGTGTGTGTTTGCTGGTGAAGGCAGTAGATTTGAGCTGCATCCGGCGACCTCATCCCCCTCATCCCGACAGGATTACTGACACAGGATCCCCCTGCCCCTGGCAGAAATAGCAAGGACCCAAGGGCAATCCACCAGAATATGGGAACTTCTGTGGGCCTTGCTAGTGTGTGTGTGTGTTGTCTGTGTATTTACATGGGTATCAACTCTCTATAAATGGAGCTGGTTTCCTCCCAGGTGCTGAACTCTGGCCGAGGCAAGAACACGAGTTCACTGCCCTTTATCACCCACAGAAAATTTACTTTACATTACACTGTGCACTGTAAATGAAGGAACACTTTTGCTTAAGATGTGGACAGGAACTTACATAATGAGGTCATTGTGCAAGGATATCTGCACTCCACATTGTCGTTGAACCCACTTCCAAGTACAAGTTATAGACTGTATGAAAAAATGGACGTAGTCGCCGTGATGTTGCCCGTGAGTTTGTGGACTCCCATTTCAAAACCTTGAGTCTGACATTTTGGCAGTAGCCATCTTGGATTTTTAGAGCCAGAATAAGCGGCAACCACCGAGGCTGAAAAATGAATCCAATGTGGAAGTGTCAAAAACTGCAATACATCAAATGGCCACTTGAGGCCAGCTTCAACAAAGAGTTAATCCCCATAGACCCCCCCATGTATTTCTTTACAGCAGAAATAAACCAGCCTGGTACAAAAAACAGCTTTGGCCTCTTAAGCTTATTTCAATGTCAACTAAACAGGGCGAACTTTTATATAACTCACCGTTTTCAATTTTATCAATGCCTATGGGCTATAATTGTTGAATGACTACAGTCTATGAGTCACACCCACCTCTCACTCATCCACAGCTCTTCCCTTTTCTCCCAATATGGTCACTTTTGGCTACAAAATAACAATGCTAGAAATGCCAAACTCAAGGTTTTAAAATGGGCAAACCTATGGGTGATGTCATGTTGGTTACATCCAGTGACCATATTTGGATGAGAGGGTGAAGACAATCCTAATGCTAGCTGCTAGCGTAGTTATCATGGTGTATTTACAGCTTTGGTTAACTGTGATCAGGCCAATGCTAATTTCCAGGAGCAACAAACAGGCTTAAAACCAATTAAAGCCAAATGTACTTACTGGAAAAACTGAATATCCGACTACCTAAAGGGTTTTTTACTCCAACCAAATGCTTAACAAGACTTTTATAGGTGACCAAAACATAACAATTAACTTTCATGGACTGAAAACACACCGAAATAGCAACAGCTACCACTACGCCTTACTGATACTGAAGTCACGGCATGGTTATGTTACCAAACCAACGTTGTTCAAGGTTCAAGGTTCGGTTTATTGTCATTCAAACATGTTAAGAAACACAAGAGAATAAAATTCATTGCCCAGGTCCAGCAGCATACAGAATAGACCTACGATAAATAATTAACTAAGCTAAAAATGCCAGTAGCTGGTAGCTGAGAAGCCACTGCGCGCCGCCATCTTGCCCTCCATCTTGTCAATGGGTGGCATCCACCTGTGACTCAAAGCAGCCGTGCCCTTAATTATAGCTTTAATCCTTAAAAACATATAAAAAATAATTCATTTCTGCTTTAAAGAAGGGCATTTTAATATGAAGGTCTGTGGGGATTTGCTCTTGGAGGCAGCCTCAAGTTGCCGTTAGAGGAACTGCAGTTTTTGGCACTTCCGAACTGGCTTCATTTTGCAGCCCTGGACAGATAGTGGATACTGCATCAAACCCCCTGAGCCCCGGCTCATTTGACCTTATACAGCATCTATTCTGCTTTGCACAAAATTCAATAACTAACTGTCCAATAAACAGTAAAATACACCATTTAAAACTTTAAAAGCAAAAGACTGTAATCTATGATGAGTTCCCCAATGTGCCCATTTTCTAATCTGGGTCACATTATTTGAGGTTTTTCTCAAAGCTGAGTTCCACCACAAAGGAGCTTGATTTGTATTCTGACGTATGGATCAATCAGATCAATACTCCCCCTTTACCGTGTCCATTCAGCCTGTGCAAATGGGTTTACTGTCCGTCTTTGGGGCTGTCTCAGTCTATTCTCCTCCGTGTCTTTGGTTTTTAGAAATGCTTATTTTTTTCCTGTACATGGCATTTTTTGACAAGCATTTTGTCGATAACATCCTCCCTCACAGCCAGCTTTAGAAGTGGTCCTGCAAGGCATATCCATAAAGTGATGAGTCTTAGAGTATTTTGTTGCTGGTGACGGCTCTTTGAATAAAATCATCCTCTATTATGTGTTTATTGTGCAGCTGAGTTTTGTGACGTCAAGAAATGGAATCATTGGATGGTTTCTGAATAGCAGGGTGCATGTTTGAGTGCGGTGGGGAGCCCAGTCATTCATGTACAGCACATCAAATTCAACAACAAGTGAAGGCTGGATAGCATCAGACAGATAGAGGATGACATTCAGTTTAAATTGATGGGACCTGATAAGCTCCCCACGTTCGGCTGTATGTCCTAGAGATGAAAACATCCAATATACGAGGAGTGTATTCTGTCTAATAATAACTGTGTTCATGAAGAAAGCCGTGCTTTCCCTCTGTGGAACTGATTTATTCCCAGAGGAAAAGGGCAGGGTGTTTTGAGGTAAAGTGCATCAGTTGAGTGCATCTCTAAGGGGTTTTTAACCCTAAAGGGAACTTGTTTTTTCAAAGGGTAGTGCATATAAACTGTGGTTTGATGCCATTGTGCTTGTCGGGGGTTAGAGAAGTCCACACTTCTATGAGCAGTGAGGTAGCAGCACTCTGCTCTCTTGAGCCCCGTTCAAAAATGTCCCAGAAGCATCCAAAAGACTTCGCTTGCTGCTCCTGCCAAGGAAAATACGGCTTATGAAATGGAAATTCTGAGACCATTCACAGAGTGCCAGGAATGATTAGAAAAAAAACAGACTATGTCCATGTCAGTACATCCAGGAGTGAAGTCTGAGGGAAAACACACATCCCCACCTTGCTCACATGGACGCACACATAACAAACAGCATCATCACTGTTAACCTGGTAGGTGTTGTTCTTTAAAGGGAAACTCCGCCGATTTTAAAGGTCAGTTTGCTCGTCACGGGGAGCGCTAGTCAGCCTGTACAAAGAGTTGTTATGTATCTTTTGTGGCTCTGGAGGAAGTTTTATCAAGTCTGACGAAATGAGCCCTGATCAGAATCAGAGTCAGCTGTATTGGCCAAGTGTGTGGGCACATACAAGGACTCTGACTTTTTATTGTTCTCAATGTCCATACACAGAACAACAAAGCTCAACAAGGTGAAAAGAAACACAACATGACCCATCACAGCCCTGATGGTGTCAGAGGTTGGAGACAAAATTTTACAAATTAGCGACATCAAGTTTAAAGATGTGGACATTTACCATCAAGGGAGGGTCTATAGAATATATTGGATGCATTTCAGGGTTTCATAAGGATAACATGTTCTAGCAATACTTTGGACAACAACTGAATATTTTGCTGAAATCATAAAATCTGCCACAATATGATTCTGTTGAATTCGGGAGCCTGCGATCAATAGGAGGCGATATTAGTAAATATCTTTATTATCTTGTACTCAGCACTTTGCCATTGTCTGCCTGGCGTTAAGTGGGATTCATAGTTGTGCGGCAGACCCAACACTATAGCCTACGTACGTCGCCTACGCCGTTGTGAGCATTTATACTTGTGCAGTGGTGTGTCTGTGTCACTCTGCAGTTACACCTCCAAAACACTAGTCGGAGGTGGAGGTTTCTTTGAAGTTTAGTTGATTCAAAACACACATTAAACACACATTAAATATGGCTTAATAGAGACAAATCAGCTTCACTATAACTGACAGCATTCACAGACCAACACTTGTCTTTATCTGGACACATTTTCCCCACAAATACAACATGCTAACATTTTTAGCACAAGCCTATGGCATTTTATATTGTATAAATTAGCCTAGCGACATGCGGAGATTTCCTCTGCTCATATGAAGCCAGGATAAATCACACACAAGACTTAAAATGCTATTTTTGTGGAGGCTTTATTGTCTTCACAATTTATTGTTTCTTATCTGTGAAATTAAAGTAAATAAAAGCTTTGTTTCCACTGAGGGAAATGGTTTCAGCTTACAAAAATAGACAGGAGGTCTGCGTCGGCACGATATGTAGTTACATTTCTGGGGAGGTGCACGTCAGGCTACGGCGTAGGCTCTGCGTCGACATGGAGCTTACACTGTAGCTACGCCGTTGATTCAACGCAGAAGTATGAATTCCACATTAGGCTGCTAACACTGTTTGAAAGTTTAAGAATGAGGTATGCTTGGACAGAAATGGGAACGCAGACGTGCTATGCTACTTTCAAAATGAATGCATGTTTTATAGATTTACACATTTAATTCCTCTTAATCATTACTCATGAGCCACATGAAGTGTGTGGCAGCAGAGACTCTGCCCTCTGCTTGTATTTCCTTATTTTCTCAATCTCTACATTTGGGATATTTATGGGCGTGTACCCCCACAGCCATCAGGTGAGAGCTTGTGACTTTAAAAAAAGGTATAGACCAGGTGCTAGGAGGTAAGCAGCAGGCATCCAAGAGACACAGTGCCAAAGAAAATGCAACTATAGCGAGGCGAAATGCCAAACCAGAGTGAATCAGGGGTCTGCGTTTACTTTCACTTTCCCTGGTGAGAGTCTTTACAAACAGTAACAAACAATCCTGCATAGGGGTCCATGTCATTGGTTCGACAGCCCATTGGTTCGACATCCCATTAGTCCGACTGTCCGCGGTGCTGAACGGCTCGCGGCGGGCGTATGGTGCGCCGCGACCAGCTTGAGGCGAAGCAGGCTCACGGCTTATGTGTTTGTCACTTTCTTTTTCATTTGAACCCACACCATGATCTTTTCCTGACCCTAACCAAGTGTTTTTTGTGCCTAAACCTAACCAGACCTTAACCACAGGGCATCATGATGATTTCGGAACGGACTTCGGAACAATGAGTTTAATATGGTCGGAACAATGGGATGTCGAACCAATGGGATGTCGAACCAATGGGCTGTCGAACCAATGGGCAGTTCTCCCTGCATAGTATACCTTTAAAGATGACTTTATGTATTGATGTTTTCACGTTGCACCCATATCCAGATTAATGCATTTTACATCTCTAGTTGCATTATGGGCAATGTGTTTGAGTTTGACACATACTAAGGGCTAAAAGTCACGATATTTCCACCTCTGCTGCTTCGATTCAGAGAGACTTGAATCTTTCTTTTATGACTGTGCAACTCTATAGAAATCCAATTCTATATCCATTCAAGTTTTTGTCTGAACAGAGGACGAACACACGCTGTGGGAGCAAAGGTCAGAGATTTTTGAGTTGCATTGCAGCAGGCACTAGTAACTACAAACTATGAATTTAGAAAAAAGAATTTGAAGGCTACTTAGCCAAAGCTTGTTACATATATGAATACAGGTATTCAGTCTTAACTTTGTACCTCTTGAAGATGATTAACATCATTACTATCTAAGTGTGCCAGCTTTTAGGTTTTTTATCCATTATGATTACATTTTACCTCTGACTTATAAATGTGGTGTAGAAAAACTCAATTATGGAACGGCAGAATGCCTAAAACTGATTTTGTGATAATAGGAAACAGGTCAGAAAAAGTTGGCAAATTAGCTTTAGCTTTAGCCTGGCTCTTAAGGTTTGTTGTACCATTCTTACAAATACTACATACTTAAATTTACATGTTTCTTTGGTATAATTTTCTTAATACAATAAAATAGATGTCAAAAAAAATCCAACACTGGTTTTGATTTAATACTTGTTTATGTGTTTTGGCTTTGTAGAGCAGCTCTGACCTCTGTGGGTTGAAGGTTCAAGTCTTCTGAATCTTTGACCACTCAAACCACCGTTATTTGCTTGGGTGCAGTTACTCTTTAAGCAGTAACTCTGCAGGGAACTATTTGAATGGGCTCTCAAGAGCAGAATGAGGCCAACAAGATGAGGTCATGAGCAGACACAGCTTAACATGAAGCAGACTGAGGCTGAGATCGAAAATCAGCTGTGATTCAGCTGTGGCTCTATTGTGTCTTCACCGCTGGCAGACCAGATAAATGTTTTATTGCTGAACATATATTAGACGCTTATTTTCCAGGGTCTGCTAAGTGTCACTCAGCCAATGCTTTTTTTTTCCTAGGAAGCATTTTCTTAGCATGTTGTGAACGCAGTCAGCTTTCACTAGTTTACTTAAAGTTGCTGCACTGGGTGAGTCAAAAGAGAGGAAGCGGAGGAGTGTGCTGGTGAGTTGTAGGCTGGTTATCAGGCCAATGTGTCACATTGGGGTGTCCAGGGGCACAGAAGAGGGAAGTGAGCCGCGGCAAAGAGGCCAGCGGCACACAATACAGGAAAAACACAGGAAAAACTCATCTCACATCATCTGCAGCTCCGTCCTCTTTATGCATTCACACTTATATCACTACATAATCATTTGTTTCTGATTTGCAACATTTAGAAATGTTTTTCCCCGTTGCTTCCTTCTTCTCGCGTCCCCTTTTTCTTTCTCTCCTCTTTGGTAGAGGACCAGGTGGGAGGGGGTCTGTTGGCATTCTTGCACCGTGTGCTTTGCGCTCGACCGGGCCTTGGCTGGGTTCCATATCCCCTCTCTACCCTCTCTCGCTTCTCTGACTCCCGCCCCTCCTCCTCCTCCTCCCCACTAAACACCCCCCCTCTCCTCAACCTCTTCAACTCCCCTTGGTTGCTTCCCCTAACCACTGCTCCTGCCAGCAACTCTGCGCTCTTCAACAAGCCCCCGCCCTCACTCACTTCTCTTGCTATCACCTTCCTTAACACTTCCTCATGTATCCCCTATAATTCATTGCCCCCTTTCCTTTCCTTTCCCCCCCTTCACCCTCTTCCATCTCTCTTCCATCCCAGCCCATGGCAGCAGGTCCAGCCTCTGTGACACAGATGCACCCAGTTGCTCTGGGCGCTCGACATGGGAACAAAGCATTGGCGGGGCCCGTCTGTTACAGTGTGTTTCAGGGCGTGTGGTGTTCATGTGTGTATATGTGCAAGTATGTGCACATGAGGGGGAGATGGGAGAAAACAGAGAAATGGTACACACAGCCAGATACTAAATCTGGTCTCAGGAGTTTGTTTAGGCTTAACTTTTACTTAAACAAAACAAAACAAAACAAAAAAATATTTCGTTGGTGTTTGTGTGAACACTCAGAGGCAGTTTTAAAGGTTAACTTTGGTACGTTTCAACCTGGATCCCATTTTCCAACATTTTTGTGTCTAAGTGACTAATAGGAACCACAATTTTTGAAACGGGTCCAGCATTTACCAAAACCGCTGCAGCTGGCAGCCGCAAAACAGGCTGTAGTGTAACCACTCAGGGCAATTGAGCACCGTCAATTTACATCCACTTAAAGTGTTTGTTTTTGCCACTGACAGGCTCAGATTGCTATTATAGATGTCTGACACCATTTTGAAAAGGGTCCCTATAGAGATAGACCTTTTTGTTAAAGCGTAAGATCCTTTTTGTTTAACCAGAAACAGCCCCAAAATTGCTATCGTCAAGCCAACCAGACTCCATTTAATTAAACAGTAATTTTAGCGTGTATTGAGGCAGCATATTTTCACAATGAACTCGGTGATTTAAGGGTTAATTTTAACCAAACCAGAGTTGGTGATTAAAGGAATAGTGGAAGTGACAAACCAAGACGGTGTTTGAGTTTTATTTAGCTCCTGTCGTCTTTGAATGAAGCGTGTTTTAAGATGATAAAATTACACGTTTTTTAAATGGAGTCTGGTATATTTGACGATAGCAATTTTGGGGCTGTTTCTGGTTACAAAAAAACAATCTTGCTCTTTAACAAAGAGGTCTATCTCTGTTTGGATCTTTTCTATAATGTTGTCAAACATTTATAAGAACAATCTGAGCCTGTCAGTGGCAAAAACAAGCACTTTTAGTGGACTTAAACTGACGGTGCACAATTGCCCCAAGTGGTTACATTGCAGCGTGTTTCGTCACTGCTGGCTGCCGCAGTCATGCTCGATACTGGACCAATTTCAATAACTGTTGTTCACATTAGTCACTTATACACAAAAACATAGAATAGAAATAGTGTCCAGGATGAAATAAACTGAACTTGCCCTTTAAGCAGAATCTGTCTTCATTTTTCGAGGGTGATGCAGGGGACACATCCCCTTTTAATATTTAGAATATGTACGTTTTTCCCCCAAATAAAAACACTTAAGTAGCAGAGGACTTTTACTTTGACAAAATTAAAGACATAAACACCATAAATTGGTGCAGAAAAGGCAAAATTGATGCAATAAAATGCACCAGAATGCAGGAAATTAAGTGTCTGACGATCAAAATTTTCTAGCAGACGATCCCCACCTTTTGCCCTCCATGTTGGAATGAAACCTATGTCCTTTCACACACACATACAGTATGCTGAGATAACATGAACTCACAGCTCCGGTCATATAAAATTAAACTTGCCTCACTGACTGGTTTTGTAGGCTTATTAGCATTTTTACATGATTCCTTATGAAATCCTCTGGGTTTATATGGTGTGTGTGTGTGAACATCTCCACATGCGTCAGTACGGATGATGTCACTAGTGTATGAGGTCATCATTTGGTCTCAGAGTGACATTTTCCTAGGGAGGTTTGTCACCTCTAATTGATCCAGGTAGTGTGTTCAGGGTCGGTTCGCCCGGGCTCTATCTTTCCACTCCAGCTCGTTGCTATCGCCTCCATCAGCACAGCGCTGATGGCGATCAGCGAACTCTGAGATAGTGGACCTGAGGTCATATATGTGGCTATGTGGTGGGAGTTACAGTTCGTACTTGGAAATGCATTAGCAGACACATACTAAATAAGCACAAACGGAGAAGCAAAGAGAGCAGCAGACACTGAAACATGTACATTTGAAGCATTTTCTTGCTGCAAGGACTGGCCTCAATCTTCACCTGCTCCCTTTACCTTTTTTCTTTTTTTCATTCCAGGGATTTTGGTGGGGACGGGAGGGCAGGTAGGAGAGAGAAATGAGATGCCTCAACACTCCACTGCCCTCCTCTCTCCATCCAACTCCCCCACACACCTGGGATGGCCATTTCATTTCAGAGTGCAGCAAATGGAAAGGTGATCTTAATCTACCCTGTTTCCCTCTAACCCCCCCTCCCTCTCTCCATCTCCCACACACAGAGCCTCATACCGCTGATGGACAGCACACTGCTGGTTGCCTAAGCCTGCCGCCAGCAGACCAAATTTAGTGATAGAGAATCCTGGATACACTTTGGTTTATTACCTTGAACAAATTCTCCTCATTTCAAACTCAATCTTTGTTCATCTTGTTATCTTTTCGGTTTGTTATCCCAAAGCGGCAGACATGTTCCAGATGACAGTTGACTTCGGTCAAAGTGTTTCGACATGATCTCTTCAATACGCAGCGCCACTCTGTTAGCTCATTACTCAGTGTTAGGTGTCTCTCACTGCTGTTAGCTCTTTGGTCATTGCAGTCACACGCAGAGGCATGCAGTAGCCATTGATTTCCTATGAATAGCCTGCTGCAGGCCAGTTCATTAGGAAGGTGATCACAAACCACTGGATTAACTGAACTGGACGCTTGCTGCTTTCGAGAAATATGAAATTCTGACATGCTCTTAAAAATTGAAAAGTGTTTCGACACTCAGTAAAAGGAGTGCGGACAGCAAATAAGTTTGGACGAGTTTAACTTTTCTGATGCTTAAAAATGAAACATTTGGAGAAAGTTAAATATACCCCACGAGAAAATCAAGATTTTATCCTTTTGAAAAATATAATTTAGTCTCCGAGAAGGATAAAACACCAGAGCGATGGTCATCTCGAGCAAAACAAACCTCACTTACTGCCTCCTCTCTCGCTTCTTCTCCTCAACACATGGCTTGAGGCTGGACCGAGGCTGCAGCTCCACCCGCCCCAGCCGTTACTATGGCAACGCTATCTGGGCCTACCAAGACCTGAAGCCGAAGGACATCCTGGACAACAATACAATAGCAGCACAGCCAGGGTACCTGAGGGACTTAGACCTGAGAGGCGAGATCTGGGGGGGTTGCAGATTGAGAGAGTAAATCCTCCCTCTTTCTCTACCTCCCTCCCTCACACACAAACACAGTCAGGATTTAGCCCTTTTGCTTGAGAATCTAAGAGGTAGCGGGAACAATTCTTGGCTTTAAATTATTATTTTTTTCTCCATTATTTAAATCTGTAAAAAAAAAGAAATGTTTTTGTTAACCATCTTGAGTGGATTTTCTGGTGAGTAAAAAACAAAATCTTAATTATTGGACAGGCCTCATGGATGTAGAGATGGTTAATGTAGTTTGATGATGAGGCAACCAACTGCGGAGAAAGGCTATATGTCATTTGTGATTGGCTGGGCTTGTTTTCCTCCGCATGAGAGCGGTCAGGGTGGCTGCGGCGCTGCTGACTGCGAGGATTGGGCCACACGTCCCGCTGCTGGTGCCAGCAGTGGAGAGTAATAGAGATGTTTAGAGTCTATTTGCCTTGCTTGCATTCCTCCATGTACTGCTGCTAAAATAATAAGAGGGAAGGGTTACCTCAGGTCGGCCCTAACTGAGGGATACGGGGAACATGCATTGTTGTCATTGGCTCCATCTGAGTATCCCTCTTAAAGCCACAGCACGGAGCTGAGGAGCCGGGCACCGCTGCCCACTTTGCAGAGGCAGCAGAGGGAAGCATGAATGTATAGCTGTGCTAAGAAGTGTGTTTTTGTGTGTTTGCATGTGTCATATTGTGGCATTAATATAACAGACATCATCATGAGTATGAAGTACTATCTTTAGGAGTGTCAAAAATCTGTCTCCAAGTATCAATTATTATTTTATTATGTCAGCGGTTAGGGAGGACATTGTGGCAGTGCTGTTGCCATTGCTGTATATCAAAGCAAGTATTTGTATTCCATTGAAGTCTTAAGAGGATTTTATCCAGCGTTATGAAGTGTTATTAGCCCTGCAGCAGCCCACCAGGCAATTGAAAATCTTTATTATGGAGAAGAGGGAGTCATGCTGCGCACCGACTGAGTTTACCCAGTTTGCATGCATCTTTTGTCTGTCAGCTTCTGATGGTTTCGAAACATGAATTCGTGTCTATTTAAAATGTGTTTATCTCTCAGTGGGTGCAGGCACAACATCGTAGATGTCCATGTGTGAATAGCCGAGTGTGGGACCTGCTTAGTCATACTAAAACACCCGTCTTACACCTCCTCTGTTTCCTTTTGCAGGCAGCCTAAGAAACAGGATGTTAATGCTTGACGGAATGCCTGCAGTCCGAGTCAAAGCTGAGCCCCTGGAATCGGAACAAGGGGTAAGAGAGCAGTTGTTTTCCAGACAATTCCCTTTTTTTTTTTTTTTCTCCCCCTGCTTTCCTTTCCGTCTTTCCTCCTCCTGGCAATGGGCTCATAATTACTCCCAGGCCTAAGCAAGTGAGCGAGTGAGTGAGTGAGTGTGGGGGCTAAGAGGAGTGGTCGGAGAGCATGGTAGTAAGCAGGAAGAGGAGAAGAACCAAGGAGAAGAAGGAGGAGGAGGAGGAGGAGGAGGAGGAGGAGGAGGAGGAGAGCCACAGCTGGAGCAGGAATGCATTGGGGGGTTTCGGGGGAGGTGACTGGGGCCAGCAGAGAGTCCGCGCTGGCTGGGGGTGATTGTACAGATGTAGCCACTGCTCCAGGGAGGAGGGTCACATGGGAAAATCTTATCTCTGCCCCTTTATGTCTCTCGATTTCCCTTCATCCTCCCATACTCTTATTTCTCATAAACACATGAGTAATCTCTCGCTTGTGCGCACAAATACACACAGACAGTCACACCACACTATACTCTTCCTCCGCAAACACTTATCACAGCTCCATCTCTTCCTCTACTGTATCTCATGCATGCCTCTGTTCTCTCACAGCGCTCTCTGTCACCTCGTTGCTCAGTATGAATGTATCACAAAGAAGAAGTTAATTGTCACAACATGAATTATGAGCGTTCGTAATTTTGCACCAGGAACATTTTGTTTATTTTTCTTAAAATGAACATTTTTATCTCATATTTAAGTTTCATGTTGAGATACACTGCACTTATTGACCATGTTTGGAATAATGGAGTTACCTCATGCAAGGTTTTCATGGCCCACATACAGTATCAGTGCTCTCCCGTCCAACATACCTAGAAATAAAGTGGTCTTGTTATGGAGAAGCTGTTGCTAGGTTACGAGGGCTTTGTGTTGCTGCCACAGCTGTGTGTGCAGCGGGTGCGGGCCACTTAATATTTGTAATCATGATGAATTAGTGTTCAGTTATTATTGATTTCCATTCATAACATATCAATAATATCCCTGCCCCTAATATATCACCGAGCGCACTTTCACGGGAGAAGAGCAAAATAGTTTCTGTTGAGCCGAAACCGAGAGCATTAGTCCGTGATGGATGGGAAAAACACCAGCTGCTGATAACCCATCAGTTTACCTCAGTTAGAGAATTGTTCAGCTGCATAGGTGCTTTTGTATTGATACAAATCGAAGCGGCCTCTCCACATCTAAGAGTTTGACGGAGAGGCAGCAGGTGGTCACTTTCTGGGTGTCCTGCTCTCAGCTGTGGCTCAGCGGCTCAGGAGCCGTGCTCCCGAGCTGCTACCTAATACCTCGGGTTTGAAGTCATTCTCCATACGTGTAGTGATGTCAGTCACAGACAGGATGTGAGCACTGCAGCCCACACTGCTTTGAAGTGCACCGAGATCCTATCTTGCCCTAACAGACTGTGCTTCCCTTCAGACGGCAGACAGACAGTTTAGGCTGCTGCAGAAATGTGGTCTTCATTTGGGTGGCGGGGGGCCAAGGGCTTGCTGGAAATGGTCTGCCTTGTTAGACAATTCGCCCGCAAGGGGCTGGAAAATCTGCCCCGCTAACCAGTATCCCCTAATAAAGACAATGGCATGAGGACAGAGGCAGGCAGGCGGGTCGAGCATATCTTTATATGTGTGTCAGGGTGTGTGTAGGTTTGAGCGCATACATGTGTTTGTATCTGTCAAAGTGAGAGCAGGGGGTGGATCAAGTTTTCCATTAGTGCTGCTTGAGATGTGTCTGGGAGCTCCAAAATGCAAATAACTTTCTGTTTTCACTTTTGCGTAACTCTATACACTGTGTTGTTTTGACCTTTACACACAAGTGTTTTGTTTTTTACACAGGAGCCCACAGGATTGGCCAATTTTAACAGGTTGTCAGTGACTGAATGCACAGTAAAACACTTCTGAATAAAGAGATAGAACAGTCTTTTTTTATACACAAAGGAAAAGTGGAATTCTTCACTGCAGCTGTCTTTGCCACAGCATAATTTGTCTGGTATTAGGGCTGTCACTTTCTCAAAAACAAAATTCAAAATTGTTTGTTCAAATTCAAATTTCAAACACAGCCCATGACTCTTAACATAAACTACCATGGAGGATCCATGTTTCACGCTTGACACGCTAACATAACTGTAAGGCAGCTGCATTTTACAGTAACAAACAGCCTCACTCCTGGTCTTGATTGTTACTATTAAAAGAGACAGTTTTGGCCAAAAAAGAAAAAAAAATTGTGTGTAGCTGCAACACATATTTGAGCCTAGTAACACAGTCTTTTAAGTCAAATTTAGCCAGTCAACATTACTAATAGATCTGAATTTGTATTCATTAATATGTTTTACCACAAGGTGGCGACTCTGCAGTGGGCTATTTTTGAATATTTGGTACTTTAACTTTGCAGCGTTGCCGATAAAAGCAAACAAATTTCACCACACTGTTACATTCTCTATTTTTCCCCTGGGACTTTTCCCTTTTTGGATTTGGACTCCACAGCTAGCCCACCTACGGAGACTCAAGACTACTGTAGCCATCACTCTTGACGTTTTTAGAGGAAAAGGCGCCAGGCCTCAGACATTTGACGCACATTTTGTTTGACTAAATGTTGAAAGGATTTTTAAAAATCTGTAAATAGGCTACACATTTTTAAAGTTGAAAAATGTAAGAATCACTTCAGGCTTACAACACTGAAAACGTTACAAAAAATAACAGTTATTCATTTCCGTATAATTTTCTTTCAAAGCCACAAGGAGCCACTGGAGAGGGGCTAAAGAGCCGCATGTGACTCTGCTTCCTCACATTACGCTAACATTTTTGTCAGCAAAGAGACCAACCATAACCCAGTTTACTGACAGGGTAACAGGGCATGCAATGGGGTCAGAGATATGATGAATTTTTTCCCCCCACATTTGAATGGTAGCTAATCAAATAAAATGTGACAGCTCTATTATGGATGACGCGGTTAAAGTTGTTAGCTGGCTTGATATTGTTGTCAAACATTGAGCTAGCTCAGGAGTCTTCTTGTGCTACCTTTAATTAGGGCTGGGCGGTATTTGCGGTGACGGTAACTTACCGCAGTAAACATGAGCCGCGGTACTGCTTTTGTGGTTACCTTCATACCGCAGTACTGCGGCTACGGCGGCAGAACGGGGCCCGGCGGCACCTCCCTCGCTACGTGATGGAAGTGGCCTGGCCGACCGCACCAAACCCAGGCCCGTGGGAGCCGCCGGCCCTCCCTCTTCCCTCAAACATTTATACATACTATATAACGTTTTATACACAATAATAAATGGATTAGCAACCGTTTTGTATGGCTTTTTAAATTGTTTTATTTAAGGTGTAAAAAAAAGAGAGAAAACGATACCGCAATATCATACCGTCACCGCATCCCCCCAAAATAATACCTTTAATCAAATCACAGATAAACACTTAAGTATTTTAATCATGAGTCAAGGCCTTTACACACAGGTGGCGTTTTTTTACGGTTAATTCCACAGACTGTAAAATAATGGGTGTAACTACCATGACATCACCGATTGGTTTGTGGACTCCCATTATGAGGCCTCGACTTCAGCATTGAGGCTGTTGCAGTCTTTTTTTTTTTTTTTTTTTGGAGCCAGACGTGACCATATTTGGGCGTGAGGCTGGCACTGTAGAGGAGCCAGGATGGATCTAACTGAGGTTGCCATGTGTTTGATTTGTATGTCAAAATATTTTTTCAAACTTGTTATGTTATGAGTAGGCAACTTTCACACTGAATGTGAACAGATGAAAAAAAAGCGACAAGCAGATTTTTCTGAACATTCGCACCATTCGCCAATAAAGGCATCAACCAATCCCTTTGTGTGGACAAATGTTACATCACATCATCAGGACATTAAGAGACCTGTTGCAACTGTCACAAATTCACATCAAACCCTGTGACATGTCAGAATCCCTGCCCCTAAATTCAGACCGCTCAACGCTTTTCAGTTGGTCTTTTAAAGAGGAATAAATCCGTCAGTGCTCTCTGGAAGACAAACTATAATGGTGACACTTCCTCAGTTACCTCACATATACATTTCCGATCTGCAAATTCTTTCTTTTCTTTCATTTAATCATCAATCAGTAAATATTGACCTGATTCAGAGTTCCATCACATGAACAGGTGCTTGTATTTGCCACAACTTCAAACAAGGCTCAGCCAATCAGCGTTCAGGACTGAAACAACATATCTGTTTCATTAACCACGAAATATTACTGAACAGCATTCAGATTCCACTTGTGGTTGGCACAATTATATTTCCCTCATTCCCCTCTTTTTCCTCTGTCTCCGTGAAGCGGCAGGGAGAACTGGCAATGCCACAGAAGTTTCGTAGCCAACTAGATGCACTCTAAGAGCACTTATACTGAGAAAGACAAGACTTCTACGCCGAGATCAGCCCCAATGGATCTAATGACTTCAAAGCCTCGAGGCAGTATGGCTCCAGGCGGTCCGTGACACTCACATCCTATCCTATACAGAACATGCAAACACAGAGAGATCCTGTGCAAAAGCAGCTGGATGATAGCCTCGGGGTCTGTCAAGAAGGGCTACATGGAGTTGATGCAGGAGACGCACGGAGCACGTTTGACACCACAAACATGCGTGTTATCAATTAAGCGGTATTTCTCTTGAAATGTTTCAAGGTAAAGCTGAGGAGCAGAAACTATGGGTAGATAGTTAGATAGCGGATTTACAGGGAGGGATAAAACAAATGAGAAGTTAAAGAGCCCAAGGGAGGGATCGTTAAGACTAGACTCTTGGCAACGTGGTATTCTATATCTTTCATGTTGGTTATAAACCTTTGATTAAATGCTTGTTACCAACTTTTATAGCAAGGAGGGTCAACTGTGACTAAAATCTGTTGCTTTACATGTTTTCTGTTATATGAATATTGTGAGAATAACAGTGAGCACAACTAATTCTTTCTCTGCAAACTCAGCATCACATGAATGTGTTTTTACGAGTCCCCACCCATCGGAGTCATAACTTAACAATCACCCCAGGGACATATTATGAGTGGACAAAACAACTCAACAGCCGACATTTGCAACTCCAAACTGGAGCATTGCGTTAACTATGGTGAGGTAATAAAATAAAGAGCTTGCATCAGCTGCTTTATTCATGCTTTCCCATCAGTGGCTCATTCATTAGCTGAGCGGCTACCAGCTGACCCTTCAGATCCAATTATATTCTTACAGGTAGAGACGTTTTCCGCCTTGGCTTCCTCCCAACCTCCACCCCAGCCTCCTCTTGATGTGTTGAAGCTTTTGGTTTTGTTGACTTTACTCTCAAATTAATAATGTAACTTTATCAGGGGAAGCTCTTCCAGTAGAATCCTCATTGGGTTTTTGGGAGCTCCCTCAAAGAGCAGAGCATTTTCTGCCAAATATAACTGTATAAATATTGGCTATAAATGGTCAATTTCTTGTGGGAAGTTTCTCTGACTGAACTGTGCAAGTTTCCACGAAGGAGGAATGATGATTTCTTCCTCACAGCACAACATAAATAATGACCTCATCCAATTTTTTTCATTAAGACTGGTGTCAAAGGAACAGTTCTTATCTTTTGAAATGGGGTTGTGTGTGGTTCTTACCCATAGTCTACATACAGTGAAAGTCAATTGGCATGCTCCCAGTTTGGAGAAGCACGCAGGAGCTCCGCCACGACAGCTTAGCAATGTACTGCTGTGGATGAGGGCGGCAGCAAAAGTATTTCAGCCATTAGACAGTGATTTCTGATTATATCACTGTCTTTGACTCCATTGAGAAAAACAGCAGTTTAACATTGCTGAACACAGGAGATGCTGGTCTAAGGACCCAGCTGGGCTAAGGTCTAACGCTGGAGGCGGCTTTTTGTAATTGTTTTTAATGAGACTGAAGCTTTTCGCTCACGTTTTTTGCGTTCAACACACCTCGCATTTCTGCGCTCTAGGCACCTGGCGTTTTTGCCAAAGCGCTCCGAACTCCTCGAGTTGAAAAAACTTCAACTCAGAGCGGAAAAATGCCCCATGTCATCTCTTTTTTCCCATTGTCCAATTGGATGATTCGAGAGACGGGCCTTCTGTGGTGGTCACAACAACAAATTTACAGTTGGTAAACAATGGAGGAGATTAGTGGTAGCGGTTGCTGGATACCCAGAGCTATACGGCCCGACGATAGACAGCAGGTTGTCAAACTGGCCCTGAGTCATCCTAAAATATGCCTAGAAATGGCCATCATTGAGGTGAAGCTCCTGGACCAACTGGTGGTACTCCCCATGATCCAGCCTCTTTTTTAGGGACTCATGTACCCACACAGATCTCTGTTTGTCTGTGCCCAACAGACTATTTACTGACAGCCTCTCACCCTCAACCAGGGCTACAGCAAGTTCCCTCTGCCTCAACATTTTAGGAACTAGATACTAATTACTGTGAGAAAATACATAAAGGAAGTATAAGGACGTGATGAGGTGGTTGCCTGGCAACAATAAAAAGGTGCAGCAAGTGTTTTTTACCAGTGGCTTTTGATTTAGTAACAAAAAAGACGGTGCAGTGCGCCTCACTTTTTTCAACCTGCAAAACGCTTCCTGTGTGTTTGGGGCCTAAAGCTGCCTCGGTCGGTTAGTCTGTTTGCATCATTGTGTGACTAGGTGTTTTCAAAAGGTTACTTCTGGTTCACCTAAACGACACAATAACGCTAACAAACTAACCAATCGAGGCAGTGGTAGACCAGCAGCTCCTGAGTTCAGTGAGCTAAAATAACAGTTTTTTTTTAATGGAGTCTGGTGGCTTTGACGAGGGCATAGATGAGGAACTGAAGACGTTTACGGCTTCCCCTGTCGCAAAGGCTGTCTGATATTAAGGGAAAGCAGTGAAAATACCCTCAATGTAGCACACACTTAAACTGATATTGTTTTTTTAGGTGGCTTAAATACATTTTGTTGCTGCCCTTGTCCACAGCAGTACATTGCTTAGCTTCTGTGGCGCTACTCCTGCCTGCTTCTCCAAACCGGGAGCATGCAGCCTGTCATCTACTGTATGTAATACACTGACTGTGGATAAGTGCCTCATACAACCCCACTTCAAAAGATCTGAGCTATCCCTTTAAGTATTTTTTTCCAGCCAGGGTGACCTCTAGCTCACCTGATAACACCCCATGAAGTCCCTGCAGTGGTCTGGGTTCGATTCCAGCCTTCGGCTCTTTGCTGCATGTCATCTTCTTTCTCCCTCATTTCCTATCTATCTATCTGAGCTGTGCTATCAATCAACCCAAAAAAATTTGCGGCTGTAATACCTAAGGCTGTTTATAGATGTATAGATGTAAAAAAAAATATGTTGTTTTTGTTGTTTTCAAAAACACTTTCATGCATAAAGTTGTGTAGAAACTTACTGGAAATGCTTGGTGGGTGGTATTATCACGCATACCATGTGCTGTGAACCCTGACCTTGACACCACTGACCCTGAGCTGAACCCTGACAAGGCCCAGAGGTCATCAGAGGGCATATTTCATGGGGATAGGGTTTGTTTTTTAACTGAGGAGGAGTTACACAGGGAGAGGCCCTTTTTGATTCATGGGGTCGTAACATTTCCTGTAGGCCGAAAACGAGTATACAAGTCTGGAGTAAAAATAGCAGGCTACTACATAAAAGAACACACTCACACACTCAAACACACACACACTCACTCAGAAAAATTCGTAATTCACCACAGATCCACTCTCAGCCAGCATTACATAAGGGGAAAAAAATGTGAGTCTCAAAAACAAAAGTGAGGATGAAAATCCACGGTGCAAGAACGTTTTTCATATCTGCCACAGCTGCAATTGGAGCCTGAGTTTAAGTTTTTCCCTTTACTTTAATGAGCTTTTCCTGTATGATCAGTTAAAAAATCCTGGATGTACTCGCTCCCCGATGGCCCTAAGTGTGACTCAGCCTCTGAAAGGCTCCACTGTGAGGATCAACACCGCTCACCGCACACTCTAGCACCCCTCCCACAGCGAGCACAGCAAGTCTATATCTGCTACATCACATGTAACATGCTTCAATTGACAGTACGGCAAAAATTGCGCTATCAAAGAGGATCAAAAGTATGGGAGTTCGGCGAAACAAATAACTAGTAGCAGGGTGAGTGTCGCTTTTCTACCGTGTATGTTCTTCATTATCTTTTCCAAGTAAACAGGTTCCTGAAACTTGTGCAGACAGATGGAGCGGTTGTGTTACAGTCTGCTTGGTGTTAAGTGAAAGATGTGTTGAGGGATACACTGAGCCACCAGCGTTGGCCTTAGGAGGCCCATTGCTGAGAGACAGAGAGAGACGGTCAGGAAATTGAGCCCATATGATGTTTTTCCACCGTCACAAAGGAGATTTAGGAGAGATACAAGGGGAGCCAAGAGAGCTGCTTTTCTGTGGGAGTGATGGAAAACAGGAGGAAGAGAGAGAGAGCTAGAGAGAGCAGCCCACGCCAAGAGAGAAAAGAAAGACAGAAAGTAGACGGTGAAAGGAGGCGAGTGTGAGAGACACTATCTACTCCTGCGTTTCATCTGTGGATGACATCATGCTAACCAAGTAGGAGTTGAATGCTTGAATGAACATGAGGAAATTAATTGCCACTTTCCCAATAAATGTCACTGCATATACCTTTTATGACATATCTATATCATTAAGTATTATTGCTCCTGAAGATGAATACGTGGACAAAAACAATCATCCTACTCCTGAATCCATTATCTTATCACTATCTGGCCTGACTGGTTGAAGAGAAGAATTATAACAGGAGCAATAACATAAAATTGTATGCCTTAAATACATTAAAGGAACACTTCACCCACAAAATGAGAATTTCTATATTCAATTCAGTTTTATTTTTGAAGCCCAATATCACAAATCACAATTTGCCTTAGAGGGCTTTACAGCATACAACATCCCTCTGTCCTTGGACCCTCACAGCAGATAGGGAACCCAAAGTCACACAGGTTAGGTTTAGGAAAACATACATGGTCTGGGGTCGTCACAGTTGTGTACTTAACGTAAAGTTAGGGTGCTTTCAGACCTAGAGTTGTCTTGCTTTGGTCTGAATCAGGGACTAATTTTGTTACAAAGTTGTATAATTGCCTAGAGTTGGTTCGTGTTCTCACGGCAGCATTTACAAGCGGACCAGATCAAATGCCTTGCACGAGAAAGCGTTGAAGAACGTTGAAGAAGAGTACACTTGCAAGATAAACGTGACACTTTCTAATGTCACAATGGAGGGACAACTACGTAGGTTGATTTTAGCGCTGCTCATCGTGGACTATATTGCTGTCATTGTTCATTTTAGTCAAACCATACAGTTTGAAAACGAGGCGCGGCTCCAACTAGAAAACAATGTTTTGATGCATTGGATGTGCTGAATGTGCATATTAAGGCAGTACAGGAGGAGGCGCACATTAATAATCCTCCAGGACTGTAACATGCTCATGTTTAACCCAAACAATGTGTCATGTGACTGCAGTTGGTTCGGATCCAGGTCGGAACACGTTCTCACCACAAATGAACCGCACCAGAGTTCATCTGTAACCCAACCGAGACCACCTCTTCAAGAAGGTCTTGGTCCGCTTGTTTTGGTGCACACCTGAGTGCGATTGCTGTGTTCACACCTGCCCAAACAAACCGCACTTAGGGGCAAATGAACTTGAGTTCGATTGAACCGAACCAAATAGGGTGTGAAAGGTTAGGTAAAGGTAGGTAAGTTAGGTTTAGGAAAGGAAACAGATCAGAATCAGATAATTTATTGCCAAGTAGCTTCGCACTTTAAAGGAATTTACTACAGCTCAGAGTTCACCTGGCTTCACACGGAACACAAACACTGGTCTCCTGGGGAAAAGTCCTGTGCTTGTTTGATCCATCAACTCCCCCAACCCCTCCTTATGTGAAGTTTCGCTCTTTATACTACTTTCTTCCTTACCCCTGTCAAGGCATTGGTCACACGATCACAGCCTTCCCAATTACATGGTTGTATATGAATTCTGGTGCATTACCTGTGAGAGGTACATGAGAACAGCCAGGAGATAATTTGGATGGTGACGTATTCCTTAAATTGCGTATATGGCATGGATCTTTCTTGTTGTTTGTGGCATTTTTAAGGTGTTAAAATGACAAAAATGTGTTAGTGCAGGACAAATCTAACACTGATGCTTCTTTTTCTTCCACAGTCACCTAAAGTGCGCCCTTATTCTGCGATGGACGGCGTCCCCTTCTTCCTCAGCAGAGTTAAACCTGAACCTCCAGAAGACCTGCTCGCTCACGACCTGCACTTCCACACGCAGACCGAGCCCGTCGACCTGTCAATCAACAAACCCCGCCCCTCCTCTTCATCCACCACCCCCACCACCACCTCATCATCCTCCCCTCTCAGATCCGCTTTCTCCCCGTCTTCTTTATCGTCGTCATCCTCCTCCTCCTCCTCTCCATCGGTTATCACCTCAGCCTCATCGGTGCTCACGCCAGGCCCTCTGGTTGCCCCCGGAACCGGGGTGAGAGGTCAGCCGTATTTGCACATCCTGCACTCTGTGCCACCGCCTCCATCCAGCCCTCTGAGCCTGCAGGGAGCGGGGAAGCTGGCCAGCCATGTTCACCGCATCCCAGTTGTGGTACAGTCACTGCCTCTCATGTACACCACTGCCGTTCGATCACCCTCCAGCCTCAACAACGCCATCATGCTACCTCTGCTGGATGAGGTCAAAAGCCAGGGCAAAGGTGAGACCACGCTCTGTGAATTTACTCAATATTCTTATGACTGACTTTCCTTTTTTTAGAAATGCTGTGAATTCAAAGTTGCCAGCAGCTATTCAAAAGGAAATGATGATATTTTATGACTCAGACATTGTGCCACTGCCTCATGACTTCCTAGTTTTACACTGCGACATAAGCTGTTTGACTTGACATAGACTTTCATGGACAGTTTCTTCACCCTTCCAAATGAACTATCTTATGAAAAATATTCAGCTTAAAGGAATACTTAACCCCAAAAATAATTTATATATCAATGACTCAAGAAATGACGGCAGAGGAGAAACCCGCACACCAATACAACTGGGCTGGACAGCCACTGAAAAGGTTCGCAGGCTGAGATCAATGTAAAAAAAAAAAAAAGAACATCCATACACAAAAGAAAGGTGCTCAAAGTGTAAAATATAATAAAAAGTGATTAAAAACAGCAGCAAACATTTCAGTCCTTGATGAGTGCTTCACAGAACAGATACAGACACACACAGATTACTACCAGGTGTGATGAATCAGTCAGCTGGTGCTACTAATTAGGTGAGATCAGCTCTGAGTAGCAGAGGCCTGGCTACCAGATTACAATGACCAGTCCAGTGAGTTTTTATATATATTTTTACTTTATTTTATTTTTAATTTAATTTTTTTTTTTTTATTTTAAACATTATTTTTTTGTTTATTTGTGTACTTATTTACTGATATTTTTATCATTATTATTATATTATTATGTTTGGTTTTTTTGTAGTTTTTTGCTGTTTATAGTTGGGGTTTTGTACATTTGTATATGTCCTGCTATCATACATCAGTGTTTGAGGATGTTGTGAATAGTACAGTACTCATAGGACATCATTATGATTTGGTAGAAATAAAAAGCTAAAAAGAAATAAAAATAAAATAATAAAATAAAATAAAATTAAAAAATAAAATTACAAAAAATAAATGAATACAAAAATAAAATAAAAATATACTATAAATACTCATTGGACTGGTCATTGTGATTTGGTAGTCAGGCCTCTGCACCTTAGAGTTGATCTCCTGTAATTAGTGGCACCAGCTGACTGATTCATCACACCTGGTCGTAATCTGTGTGAGTCTATATATGTTCTGTGAAGCACTCATCTCAGTAACACTGATGATAGTCAAGGACTGAAATGTTTGCTGCACCCTGATGTTTTTTTTTTTGCATGTATCTCAGCCCGTGAACCTTTTTGGTGGGTGTCCAGCCCAGTTGTATTGGGGTGCAGATATCTCTTCTGCCGTCCTTTCTTGGTTGTCCATACCAACACACCCAGGAAAAACTTTTTTGTTGCCCCAAGAAGGTGCAGTTTCACAGCGGCCCTAAGACTGTATCATTTACTCACCCTTTGTCATGTTGAATTTGTGAAGAAAACACTGGTTTTCTCACATGCCTTCACATTGAACCAAGAATCCAAAAACTGAGAAAAATTTCCCACAACTTGTGTTGTATAATCAGGTCTCATTTATCCAGCCCTATGCTCAATACTCACAAAACACATGTATCTTAAAACTATCATTGAAAATACTTAAGCAGTCTTAAGTGCAGACAAATGAAGCACCTGAGCAAGCACATGCATTTGAACTCATGCATTCTGATGAAATCCCTCCTCCCAGCTGGTTCATTAACCAGGAGTTCTATCACTCAGGCCCCCATTTACTTCAATTCATCAAGAATTTTCTCTATTTTTGAATTCTTTGTTCACCATGGAGGCATGTGACAAGTTTTCTTCACAAATTCAAGATAACACAGGGTTACAACTTGATATATAAATGATCATTTTGGGGGGTTTACTGTCAAACATGTTAAAAACATAAGGGAATGACATTTGTTACCCAAGTCCAGCCGCGTACAGAATAAATAACATGTGAAAGAGACCTATAATAAATAATTATGTAACCTAAAAGCCTTTAATAAATACAACACAGTTAAAAAAGTGCGTAATAGTGCATCAATAGCTGCACAGAGTCGCAGCAGTATAAGTGTAGAGGACAGACTTTAAGCCAAGCGTCTGGGAGGAAACTGCACTTTAGCCTCGTTGTTCGTGCATTGAGGCTTTGCAGCCATCTGCAGCCTGAGGGGAGGGAGATGAATATTGCTTTAATCAATACGGTTGAATATTTTCATTTATCAATTCTAACCATCACAATACACTTCAACTATATTCCTGCTAAAGGGGTCATTAAGAGCCTCCCAAAGTGAATTAAAAAAAGGTACATGTCTGATGTGACTGGGTCAGAAACACAGGATGACAAAGATGTCCACACTGGCATCAAGCAGTGAAGACGTGGCTGCAATAGGTGTGTGATGTGGTTTGAGAAATCCCAATGACAAGCTGTTTATGTTGGTATATTTGTCTTCCCAGATGTCCTACTGTCTTCACTCAAAGAACTTGCACACACAATGCTGTGAGAGCTGACTGTGTGTGCACATACTTTTAGAGTCGGACCCTCAGGCGATGATGTTCCCCCTTCAGAGCGGAGATGAGTTTTACAGGTTGAAAGGATCTCCCGTCTTTAACTGACAGAGATTTTGCTCGGCTGTCTCAAATAGCCTCTGGTGCAGGTAACCAGGGCCACACCAGTTGTTGCCTCTCTTTCTACCGAGAAGCAAACATCCGGGGCAGTTTGAGTATTAGACCTCACTGGCCTGGCAGAGACTGCGTTATTGGTTTTCTCTCTGGGTGTGGTTTTACTGCCAACCACTGGGAGTGAGCCTACAGTAGGTGTTTCTGTCCAACTCTGAGCCGCACACAGGCCCGCTGTTGGTTGTAAAAGAGGTTGCTTCTTGTGACTCCTTGCAGGACAGACAGAGACACTCGAACTTTAACTCACACCCATGCACACACGCAAGCAAACATGTGTAATTAGAGCAAGTAGTCAGAAAGACACTTGGTCGGCTGGGTGGGGTGGTCCCCTTAGAGATGGGCGTTTTATGTCTGCTCCCAAGGAGAGGAGAGGAAAGAAGGAAGGACAGGAAAAACAAGACTTGCATAAGAGGGTGTGGATGGATATTGAAGACGGGTGGCACTTACACAAACACATGCACGCACACACACATGTACGCAGTCCGACATCAGCTCTGCCCGGCTCTGAAAGCACAAAACACAAAGGAAATGGGATGAATGTTGAACGCTGGGTGTGGTGGATGCAGTCACTTTTAATGACATCGCAACCAGGAGACAAACAGAACACTTAGCTATTTATTACAGGAACAGTGTGGAACATTTAGGGGGATATATTAACTGGAATATAATATAATAAGTATGTTTTGTTTAGTGTATAATCAAGAATTGTTGTGTTTTTGTTTTTTTTAACCAGGAAGTCCCATTGAGATTGAAAATCTCTTTACAGAGAGACCTGGCCAAGGTAGCAGCCACTCAAAACACATTTAAATGCAACAAATACAACATATAATACAAAAATTCACAAAAAAACAACAACTATTAAAAAGCAACCACTTAGAGGAGCATAGCTGGTAACTACCAGAGCTGACACACAAAACCTCAGAATGTTATCGTAGAATGAGCTGTTTCTATCTACAAACGGAGCAGGTCCTTCATCGTCGTCGTTCAAGGAGATCGCCATGTTGCACCGCCATGTTTCTACAGTATCCCCAGAACGGACAAACCAAACACATGCTCTAAATAGGGCCATTAGTGTTTTCACAATGCAACCGTAGTTAGCAGTTCCTCCATGATGAGAGGGTCAAACATTTAAACATGATTTGTAATATGACACTGCTTCATTGAATGGCAATGGATTGCACTTGATAAGTGCCTTTCTAGACCTCTGACGAGTCAAAGCGCTTTGACACTACATGTCAAATTCACCCATTCACACACTGGTGGTCAAAGCTGCCATACAAGGTGCCAACCGCTACTCCGTAACCATTCACCCGCACTCACACCATGGAACCACTGTCAGGAGCAATCTGGGGTTCAGTATATTTTCATACTTGGACATGCAGACTGGAGGAGCCAGGGATCGAACTGCCGATCTTCCTCCTACCTCAAAGCCTGAGTTGCCCATAGATCAAGATGGGGCCATGAAGGATCCTGTGATAACCTATGGGCAACTGAGGCTTTGAGATAGGAGGAAGATCAGCAGGAGGAAGATCGGCAGGAGGAAGATCGGCAAGAGGAAGATCGGCAGTTTGATCCCTGGCTCCTCCAGTTTGCATGTCCAAGTATGAAAATATACTGAACACAATTTCAAACTTACATACACATCGAATAACGCATATAGCTTTGTGTCACAATCACTCTTTGTCTAATTTATATCTCTGCTAGCTTACATCTGTCTCGCTGGCTGGTAGCTTAACGGCTAGAAAATACACCTATTGCGCATGCGCGAAAGTTTCAGTGTCGTTAATGGTGTTAAACAACAGATTCGTTTGTTTCAGAGAGGAAGAGACCTCTGTGCATAATTTGGCTTATGATAAAAAGCTCATTAACATCTGGATCTTAAGGTATCAGAGAAAAAAGAAGAGCACACATTAACAGGTGCTGGGCTAGTGGCCCGTATCCGACATGCTGAAGGGCATTGGAGGAACACCAATTTGCAATGTAAAACTGCCTTATTCGCTGGTTTTACTGGTTTATACCACCTGGTCCATTTGTTTCGGAGAGGAAGAGAACTCTGCGGATAACTCAGCTCCTGGTAGAAACCTCCCCAACTATGAACACTGAAGGAATTCTAACTGGGAGAAGTTTCAGCTGGTTGCAATCTGCAGTCATCACCACTAGATGGCACTAAATCCCCCTAAATCTTACACACTGCTCCTTTTAATGACCCACAGTCAAAGTCATTTTTTCAATGGAGTGTTATACGATATTTTGAGTAGATTTTTTTGGTCCCATCTTATCTGCAATTTCCCCTCTCACGTGGCACTATTGTTTGGTGGCTGGAAAAATGATTTGTTGCCTTTAGGAGTCTCTATCTGAAGCCCACAGCCCCAGTATGAAGTTTAATGTGAGGGTCAAGAGCCCAGATTTACCTTGTTTGACTCCGTACAAACCAAACAATCATATGCAGTGATGCAAGTCTCAGTCATTCTGAAGCTTTCAACATAGATACAAAAACACTCAGGCACACACACATACACACTTCCACTCACCCACACGCACTCACACAAACACACACATACACACACACAGGTTGGCCATCCTCTTTAAGAGAGGGCGGGTACCCTTCCTTTCACTGCTGTCTCCCTGTCTCCGGCAGGAGGTTGCCATGGAAACAGGGCTTGACTGGAAACAACAGGAGAGAAAGAAAGAAATCCGGTGCTCTGCCCACCTCTCCACCACTCCTCCTTTGTGTCCCTCGCTCAAAATACCCCTTTCCAACACACGATGCATTTCGAACTAATTACAGGTTTTCCATAGGGTAGGCGAGCTGGTGACCACTCTGCATGTCTTAGTCTACGAAAACAGTTAGAAACCTTTAAAGCTAAAGCTCCAGCAGAGTTACAGCATTATTTCTGTGTGTGCCCCCCCTCCCCACCATCCAGTAATAACACCATGTCCGCTCCTAACTCTAGACCCTTATTATGGGCCATTATGGCCACAGTCTCGGCTGAGAGGGCAGAGGAGGTGACGTCCTGATAGCTTTTATAAAAGCACCAGGAGTACAGTAACTGGGGATGCTGCAGTTGAAAATGTATCACTGTGTTTGCGACAATTGCATCTTCAGAAATGAGAATAGCTATTAGATATTGTAAATCTCAGCCATGCAGTTTCCAAGTTGTGCATTCTTCTACATCTTTTCTAAATTACTGTACAACTCAATCAGGTTTAATCTGGTGGATTTGCAGCTACTTTCCTTTGACAAGTAGTCTCCGACAGGTTTTTATTTTTTCTGACGTTCATCTCTTGAGTTATCCAGGATGTGCGCAGCCGGTGTTCATGGAGACAGAGAGGACAGAATGGCTGCAGGCTCTGGCAATATATCCAATCAGTTGTCCAGGGGAGAAGTTGTCACAACTTGTGGAATAGACGTTACTTTGTCATGCAGCGCAAGAGACAGAGACCCCTGTGCTCGCTGGCTCCGAGGCTCAGAGGATCATGGTTAATCACATGCTGGCCAGTCAAATGTTGCGCGGGTTTTTCTTGGTTACTGTGCAAAGAGAGAAGAATCAAAGACGAGACAAAGCTAGCCTGCTAATTATCAGGATGTTCTGTGAAAAGAATGCAGCAGCGAACGGGTGGATTTAGACTTTTGTGTTGTCCTCGGGCCTTTTATGTGGAAGTTTGTCATTATCATGAATATGATTCTCTGTCAGCTGCACATGTAGAGGAGCAGAGTGCTCAGCAGAGTGGCACTCATGCATGCACACATACTTTTAACTTGGACATGTTAAGTATTCACACACACTCAACACACACACACACTCAATAACAAATGTACCCACTGACTCCCGTGTCTGTGTCCCGTCCTCGCAGCACACACAGACCCCAACGGCCTGTCGCCAAGGCAGATCAAGAGTGACAGCGATGACGACGACCTGCCAAACGTGACCTTGGATAGCGTTAATGAGACCGGCTCCACTGCGCTGTCTATAGCCCGCGCCGTACAAGAGTGAGTATCATGATCTGTGCACGTGTGTGTGTGGAAGTGTTGAGTCTCTATACTGACTTTTTCTCCTCTACTGACCTCAACAACTCTAAAAAAAAATCCTTGTATCTCTGTCTTTAGATTCTATTTCTGTTCCGTCCTGTCACAGGAAGATGTTTGGGAAGTACAGTCTTGATCCAAACACTCTTTACTGTTGGCTGCAGTTATATTCGGTGATATGGGAGATTCAGTTTAGCCCACTGCTACAGTACAGTATTCATTTTTTCAAGACATTTTTTCTCAAACTAACTTTCCTTCACATTATTACGTATTCAAATAGCAAAGAGATACATTATAATGTACCTGTTTATTTAAATAACTGCTTTATAGCACATTAAAGTAGCATAACATCGTTATGCAACATTGATACAGCAGCACACCACTATTTGCTATGTGAAGATATAATGGAGTAATGGCATCCTGAACAGTGAATGAAGTCATGCTACCTCTGTGTGTGTTCCGATCTGAGCATCTCTGTTTATTGTTGGTAAGCCTGTCCAGATGTATGTACATGTTGTTTAAGTGTGTATCCTACTGGGTAACTCATCACTGCCACTTTGTATTGTGCTCTCGAGACTGCGGCTTGGGCGGCATAATTCTGACACAGTTAACCTAACGTTATCGAAGCACTGAGTTGGTCCCTGTCATTCTGCTGTTGTTACCATGGTTACAGCTTGCCTGTATGCCATCATTACACATGTGGCACCTTGTAAATGACCACTGATCTATATAGGTTCACACAGGTTGATTGTTATAACACACACGTCACACAAAGACACACACATTACACAATGTGTTACTAATGACGCGTCACGTTCTCATCTGAACAAACTCTTCTTGAACTGTTACTGCTGTTAAATAAATTATTTAGGTACTCTAACGCTCATGGTGTATTTGGAGTTATCTTAGAGGAAGAGGATAGCATCCACCATGGATGGCTTCAGCGATGTCCTCTTCTGTTTGATCAGTCTTCCTGCAACGCTTAAAGCAGGATTTATACTTCTGTGTCGAATCGACACCATAATCTATGCTGTAGCCTGACATGCACCTCCCCAGTAATGTATCTACACGTCATGGCGACGCAGACCTCCTGTCTATTTTTGTAAGCTGAAACCATTTCCCTCATTGGAAACAAGCTTTTATTTACTTTAATTTCACAGATAAGACACAATAAATTGTGAAGACAGTAAAGCCTCCACAAAATAGCTTTTTAAGTCCTGTGTGTGATTTATCCTGGCTTCATATGAGCAGAGGAAATCTCCGCTGTCGTTATATTTGTTTGGGAAAAGTGTTTAGTATAAGACAGTTGTTTGTCGGTGAATCTTGTGAGTTGTATGGAGCCAAATTTTGTGATGTTACCTTTGTTAAATATTGCTGTTGTCCCTGGTTTTATACGAGTAGATGAAACGTCCACTAACTGCTAAGCTAATTTATACATATATTTATATATATCATTGATGACATTGTTTGACGTATTTCATCAGAGGCTTACATGAATATATACCACCTTGAATAACCTATGTGTTGCATTTATGTGTTGTCACATAAATAACAAACCCCAGCAATGAACAAGACAGAGAGAGTCCCTTATAGGCTGAGCACGACCTGATGTAAATATCCATCCGCACCTGGCCCGACCCGTGGAGTCCCATCAGGCTCAGGTCAGGTATCTACACTCTACTGCGCTCATACAGTGTTTATGGCTGATATCAGAAAGGCGTTGTTGCCAAGCTACCACTGTTAGCTCTGTCAGCACTGTTACAGTTGTTTAGCACTGTTAATGGAGTTAGCACTGTTAGCTGCTAGCCACTGGCTCAGCCACTTTAATGTTGAGAACCATGTCCAGCTAAAATTCACATAGAGCCCCTTTAATAAACACAGATCTCTATTAGGGGCTTTTATTTTGAAAAGCTAGTCCTCTGCAGTGTTCCATTGTGGGCTGCCAATAGTCACTCTTTCCCTTGCCATTAGCCATTCTTATATCAATTTAGTGAGGTTTTGGGTCTTAAACTCTTAAGAAAATGTAAATGTCAAATTTAAAAGAGTGACATTTATTAGTTTAACAGCATGAAAGTTTGATAAAGTTTGTATGAAGCACACAAATTGAACAAGTACAGAGGACATTAAGAGCTCTGACATGGCATTACAGAGTTCAGAGTACAAAGGTTTAAAATGTTTTCCCTGACACCGCTCATTGTTAGTCACCCTGGATGAGAGCATCATTTACATATGAACCCAGTGCTGAACCAAGCATTGTGCATCTCTCTGCGCTTTTTGTAACCGCTCTTCCACATTTGGATGTATATGCGTGGGCGTGCATCTATATGCCTGAATGCATATGGCTCAGACATACTTTATGCCCAGACATCACAACTCCTGTGGTGCCAGTCCATCTGTGTTGAATGTAAAGACTTCCCTCTCCAGTGGATGACGGCTTACAGTATTCTGATCAGAAACAGGAAATCAGACGCGGGGAAACATTTGGCTCGGCAGTGCCCTCCTCCCCTGCCGCCCATAAACACAGAACAGTCATAACCAGCAGTCTGGCCAGACTCAAGTTAATGCCCGTAGGACTTTTATTTAGACTAACTGTAAGGAAAGTATTCCAGGACTCTGTGAGAATCCTGCTAATGATGTAGGAACATTAACAAGGCTGAGGCTGACGGTCGCCCGACCCCAACTGGCTATGTTTTGGTGGTTTCAGTCCAGCTCACGGGGTTGTGTACAAGACATTGTATTGTTTGTTTATGCATTGTTGGCTGTGTGAACATCTACAGTAATGAAACTAAATGAGTTATTGTGGTGGCACTGTGCGGCGCATTGTGGTAAAGGCTCGTTCTCTTGCTGTGCTTGTTCAGTGGTACAAGCAGAGGCTGCCATGTTTCTGGGAAGACACACACACACACACACCGCACACACACAGAGAGACTCACTGGAGGACTCAGGTTTCAATGCAGGTTATTGAAAGGGACAGGCATGCCCCTGAGTGCCACACGTGGGCACCGGGTGGTCAGAGGAGAACAGAGGTTGGCAGGACCCAACCTTTCACTGCCCAAGCTTTCACTATGGAGAGAAATCACCAGCCAGGCTTAGCAATGCCCTGCCAGGGCCTGCCCACACACTCACTTCTCTGTGTGCAAAGTGCAGTCTGTGCTGTGTGGAAACTGTGCTCCTGTGTGTACGTGATTGTGCGTGTGAAAAAGTATGTGTGCACGTCTGTAAGTATTAATCCTCCGGTGTTTGTGTGTGTGTGTGTTTTGTACTGTATGCATGCACGTGTTTTCTGCACAGTGGACAGAACAGCTGGTTCCAGAAGGAGGTCAGCCATTGTCAACAGGAACACAGACTTGCATGTTTGTCTGTGAAAAACAAAGCAGTCTGTAGTCTTCTTGAGTTACACGCCGGTTTGGCCACATAGAGGAAGAATGTGCATTCTGTATTGACACAACACATGCGCTCTGTGGACATCTGCAGCGCAACAGAAGCCGACAGGCACTTCTTTTTTGAAACATATCGGCCCATTGTGTCACTGTGTTTCTCCTCCTTTCATTTTGACGTGCGCACCGCGAGCGGGCAAAGATTTGCTTTATGTAATTTAGTATCCACATTTACAAAAGCAGTCATCCAGAGAGCATCAGAGAAGAGGAGTGTAAGGGCGGAGGATGGGAGTGCCTGCAGCTTCCAATCCAGGTATCCATATATAAATAAATGAGTGAAAGGAGAGAGTGAGATAGAGAGAGTGTGTGTGTGTGTGTCATGTGCTTCTTGGGCAGCCTCCTCCATATTCATGCGTTTCCCTGGGGACGGGTGGATAGGCTATTGTGGGAGAGCGCGAGTGAAAGAGAGGAAGACAGTCAGAGAGAGAGAGAGAGAGGAGATAGGTGTGTGAGTGTGTGTGTGTGTGTGTGTGTTGGGGTTTAAGGGCTTGTGTTGGACGGGTTGTCTCTGCTGAAGTCTGGCTGATCCCCAAGGACCTGGGGGCCACGGAGCAGAGCAGGTGGAGGGAGGTGAGGCAAGGGGTAGTATCTTCGGACAGGTACAGGAATGCCCAGTGGGCAGTCTGCCAGTGCACACACACACACACACACACACTCACACACACACTCCCTTTCCTGTTTTCTCGATAAATCCACTATTACTGCAGGTCTGTTTAAAAACCATGTAGCTCTGCTGCTGTGTTCAAACGCTCTGTTGTTATGACCTTGTTTCCTATGAGAAGTTAGAAAAATATGTATTGTGTTTGCATTGTGGGAAACCCCTGTTGCAGGTGACACACACACGCACACACTCCCTCACCCTCTCTCTTTCTCTCGGTCTCGCTGCCGTTTACTCGTGGAGAGCAGACGGGGGGCAAAAGAGAGGGAAACAAAGGAACTATAACAGAGGTCAGCTCTGTTTGAAATCGTTCTCAGCTGTACTTCCTATTTTTTCCTCGGCTGCTTTGGGAGACACAAACAGACACATTCACACAGCCATGATGATGCTGCGGTGACACAGGGTTCAAGGCAGTTTGAGTTTGCCCCTGGGCTCACATGAGAAAATACAACGAATCGATTCTCACAAAACAGCTATGACACATATAGCCGGAGCTGTGCTATTAAAGACATAAAGATTTATTGTTTATGTGAATAAATGCAGCCTACTCACAAGTTTTTTTGACAGATATTTAGTCTCAATAACTGGGAAAGTTACTCAGCAGAGCCCTTGATAAAAAGGCAGACTCTAAACATAACCTTTGCATATTATGATTATATGTAACAGTACATTTAACTTTTTAAAGGGACAGTTCCCCCAAAAATCATATATATATATTTTCCCTCTTACCCGTAGTGCTATATATCAGTCTCGATTGTTCTGATGTGAGTTGCCGAGTGTTGGAGATATCAGCTGTAGAGATGTCTGCCGTCTCTCCGATATAATGGAACTAGATGGCACTCAGCTTGTGGTGCTCAAAGTGCCAAAAAAATACATCTGAAAAACTCAACAGCAATGTCTCTTTCCAGAAATCATGACCTGTTTACTCAAGATAATCCACAGACCTTGTTGTGAGCAGTTTCATGTAGGAACTATTTGCTTTCTACCAAACTACACCCACCAACCACATCACCGCACAGAAGGAAGTGTGCATCTACTCGTGGACAAGAGGCTTGTGCTGATGTAAACATTAATGGCTTCCTCCTCGGCTTAGCTGTGAGGGCCCTGACATACCAAGCCAACGGCTGGCTGTAGGTCAATATTAGGCAGCTGGTGAGCATCTGTTGCCCTAGTTTCTGCGGTGTGTCCCGCACTGTTAGAACCAGTCGGCCCTTGTCATCTTCTTTTTTTCAGTGGATTCAGCATGTTAAATTGGCATCAGAGAGGGCAGAGCCTGTAGGTTGATGAAATCACTCTGACTGGCTCTTCAGCTCAGTGCATGAGAAGAGCAATGGAAGTGAGGAAAGTAAACAAATATGTTAAGAGAATGTGCGATTTAAAAAAACCCTGTTATATTAGGTAAGCTTTTTTTTAGCCATTGAAGTCTAACAGGAAAGGTTTGTAATTGTTTTGTTATGGTTAGGTAGCACATGTTAAATATCCTTTATTCTTTTAACATCAAGTTGTGATGTTAATGTACTAACTGGCTAACTAGTGTCTTGAATCCGTCCTGTGGCTCTTGCAGTTTCCCTGTTTTGAAAGACAAATACAGACTACAGTTGCTTGCTAATGTGAAAAGTTGTTTCCTCTCACACAAGCTTGCCATTTGCTGTAATCTTCGTGGTGTTCGAGCGCAACTTTCTGGCCGAAACACAGGCAACACGAGGCGTTGCAAGTCGGCCTTTGTCGCCACAAATTCTTTGATGTCAGTTTTATGTGTCTGGGCCTTTAAACATTAGCTAGCTCAGTGGTGCTAAGTGAGCTAGCAGTAGATGCACACTTCCTTCTAAGCAGTGATACAGTTGGTGGATGTAGTTCTGTAAAGGAAAATACATAAAACTGCTCACAACAAGGTCTGTGAATTACCTTGAATATCATTATTTCTGGAAAGAGAAATAACTGTTGAGCTTTTCAAATGTTTTTTTTTTTTTTTTTTTTTTTTGCGCTTTGAGCACCACAAGCCGAGTGCCATCTAATTCCATTGTATCAGAGAGACGGCAGGCATCTCTACAGCCGATATCTGAAACACTTGGCAACTCACACCAAAACAATCTAGACTGATAAATAGCACTACAGGGTGATATGTCCCTTTTTAGTGGGAACCAGTCGATCTCTAGTTGCTTACTGTTTTTAATACACTAGCTGAACACAACTGCTCTGTTAGTAGCATCTTTAAGAGGTTAAGCTGAATAGACAAATGGTGGTGGTACTTCTTCAACCCACAGAGAAGCATGAAAATCCTTTAACTACAGTTACAACATGCCGAATGAGTTTTCTTTGCATGACCCAAACAACATGGGAAATATTAAATTAAATGCTTACACTTAGGGCTGCAACTAAACATTATTTTCACTGTTGAATAATCTTCTCTTTTTGATCAATTATTTAGCCTAAGTATGTGAAATCATGAAAATGTCTACGACCGTTTCCGAGAGCCTAAAGTGATCAAAATCAGAATCAGAATCAGGAATATTTTATTGACCCAGGAGGGGAAATTGTAATTCGTTATAGTCGCTCCGATGTAATAACAGAGAATTATAAGAAGTAAGAATAAGAGTATGAAATAGAAGTATGTAAATATAAAGCAATAAAATGAAATTAAATAAAATGAAAATGAAATAAAATAAATTAAATTAAATGAGAATAAAATAAAATAGAAATTAAATAAAATAGAAATTAAAATGTACATTAAAATAAAACACTAGTACTTAAGATATGAAAATATTAAAAATAAAATATATATCATCACCATGCTGAGGCTGTAAGTGTGAAATTCAAATACCATATATATAGACTAGAATGAATAGAATAAACAAGGATAGAATAAAAGTAAACATAAGAAATATGTACAGTTATGTGCATGATAAATTCATCATGTCTTCAGATGTTAAGTTTTGTCCAATCAATGACTGAAAACAGATTTCTAGTTTACAGTGGTTGCCTTCATTGTTCATAATCAAATGTTGTTGATTTTATTGTTCTCTGTATCATATCCAGTTTTATTTCAGTTTCAACGCTTAAATTCAGTTTTCTTTCACTCAGTTCTGTTACTTTTCTGTCTTGGTCTAATTTCCTCACATGGATCATTAAAATGTCATCTAAGTGGATTTTGAAGTTTGAAGTACCGCTTACTTTTGTTTCGTCGACAAGCGCTTTTAACGTCTGTCTTTCTGCGAGGACAGAAGCTCACTAATTGGTAGCATGTCTCACAGTGGGAAGTTTCTATGAGAACCCGAAATGGATTTAACCAGAAATCTGTCAGCGGGCCCTAGAAATGGAGCAGCGGCGACGACAGAATTATCACCAGTAGAGGCGAAACAGTTGTTGCACGTTCAGTGAGTTAATTTCTGATGAATAATGAGTCGTCGTTCGTTCTTTGTTTTAGAACCTGTTGTACTCAGAACTTCCTAAATTATATCATAATCATGGAGTCACTTCATGGATGAAGTCAGAATGTAAACATCCGCCTCGTCTGCTGGGTTTCTGAGCTCAGAGTGTTTCCACTGTAAATCCTTCCTCACACACACACACACACACACACACACANTTCATGGATGAAGTCAGAATGTAAACATCCGCCTCGTCTGCTGGGTTTCTGAGCTCAGAGTGTTTCCACTGTAAATCCTTCCTCACACACACACACACACACACACACACACACACACAGGCCCACAGTGGGGGAGACCTGGGATAGTTGTAACACTTTTAATTTCTCTAAGCAGAAACGAGCTACGAATCACCTGATTCACTCTGCATATGCTTTGTTTTCACTTCATTTATTTTTTTAATTGACCCTTTTAGGGCCGACGTCACAATGATATTATTTTATTAGCAGGAGGCAAAACACGACTCTCCATCACAAGGCTGTAGGCTACATAAATGTCGTCTTGTTGTGTTATTGGGAGCCAGAATAGAAGGAGTCATGGCTCAAAACTTGCTCAAAATTTTATCACATACCAGCCGCCACTGCCCGTCAACAAACACAAAGAAAGCTATGGTTAAATGCGATAAGACGAAAGGACTGGACGGAGGCGATCATCAAAAGTAATGTTATGTGTATTAATTGTTATCATGTCCACCTCATCAGAAAATTAGGGAGGTATTAAAAGGAATATTGGATTTCTCCATAACAATAACTTTTTAGCGCGTTAGCTAACGTTAGCTTCGATATAGCAAAACAAACTGGGGGAAACCTTACAAGAGTCGTCCTCCTTTGTAAGATTGGCATAGTGATCAAACACAAAACTTCCTGTGACATCATCCATCCACTGAGTGAGAGCATACGGGTCGGCCAGTCTGATCTCGTTGGTCATTGTTTACAAGTTTACAAGTTGTTTACATTGTTTTCAAGTAACACTCGCATTCCCAGGGAGTGAGTGACCTGACATGGTGCGTCCGTAAATTCAGTCCGATGCTCTAAACTGAAATGAGAGCCCTGTTGGTCGAAGAAACGGAGCGTTATATTTCTACATGAATTAACAAACGGTTAAGTTAATCACGCATTCAGACAGAGCTCTAAATTTACAAACGGTCCAGTTTGTGGTAGAGTGCACTCCAGTACTCGGAATTTCTGAACGCACCACTCGCATCATCTTCCTCCATTGTCTATAACAAGCCAACAGAACTTGCTAGCTAGCGTTAGCTAATGTCTGTGGAGAATTGTTTTGCCTCCAGCTAAGCCCCGCCCACCAAAAACATCATACTGTTTACTAACAGTAAAAGGGTCTACAGCGTTGCCTGCTTTGTAGATAACTTCATCAAACTTAAATCGAGTTTATTATGTGTTTATGTAGATATCTTTTATGCAAGCTGCTAATGCTAATGTTTTAGCTGTTAGCTGTAAGGTTAGCTAGTTGGTGGCTACAAGAGTTTGGGTTAGTTTTAACAACATGTAAAAAATGTAACAACCTATGTCATATATATATGTCAAATATTACACACACCCACACATGCTGTTTACATTAAAAAGGCATTTAAATGTTTAATAAAAAGCTATAAATGTCCTAAGTTTTTACAAATCCTTAGGGTACAGCTAATCACGAGTATGTGGTGAATTGTAACATTTTGTTCCTTGTGTTTGAGACTTGCGTATTTTCTGTTTGTGTTACGAAGATAACAGCAACATCATTCAAAAGTCCAGTGTGTAGGATTTAGGGGGATATATTGGCGGAAATGGAATATAATATAATAAATGTGTTTTCTTTAGTGTATAATCACCTGAAAATAAGAATCACAGTGTTTTGGTTAGCCTATAATGAGCTGTTTATACCTACGTAGGGAGTGGGTTCTCGTCTGTGGAGATAGCCATGTTTCTACAATAGCCCAGAATGGACAAACCAAACACTGGCTCTTGATAGAGCTAGTGGCATTTTAGCATTGGCCACTGTAGTTTGAATCCCCTCCACGAGGAATGCATCAGAGAAACAGATTTTTTTAATGTGAAACTGTTTTATTCAGTGTTTTTACCAGTTTTAATCACCTTGGGTCTCATTTATAAACACTACGTATGCACGAAACAAGGCGTGAAAGAGGCGTACGCCACTTCCCACGGTAAAGTTGTGATCTATAAAAACAGACTCGATGGGAAAAACTTTGACCCATGCTTACGAACATTTTGGAGACAGAAAAATTGGTGACGCAGGTGGTGAGGTGGAAACCTATACTACGCATTGTTTTATAAATGAGACTCCTGGTCTGTTTGTGCTGGAGAGGAGGAGACCTCTGGATAATTCGGCTCCCATTAAAAACCTCCTGAACAACGAGCACTGAAGGAATTCTAATCCTGAGAAGTTTAAGCTGGTTGAAATCCTCAATCCTCATCGCTGGATTCCACGAAATACTCCTGAATCTTACACACTGGATCTTTAATAGCAGACACATGTAACTAGGTTGTATCACATTGTGACTGCACCGCCTTAAAAGAGCTCCGAGATACAGACAGAAATGTTTCAACTATCCTCGACCTCCCCCACCTCAGATTCTCAATTTTAGAATAATAGATGGCTCGGTGATGTCATCAATCATTTCTGATTAAAACTCATTGTTTTCCTTTAGCTTTATGAACACACTTTTTTCCTAATGTTCACATTCGACACCACGTTGCAGTGCGATATTTTCTGAACTTAGACACACGCCGTAGAGACAGAGAGAGAAATGTGAGGGGAGTCGGAGTCCACTTCATATCTGACCCGTGTGCTCATTTCCTGTACGGCTTTAGATTGGCAGTACGCCAAGAGCAACAGGTGATCAGCATGTATGTGTGTTTTTCTGTATTTCCGTGTATTTGTGCGGCCTGTGTGTGTGTGTGTGTCGATTGCAGGTCTGAGTCTGCATTTGACGAATCGTGCTTCGGTGAAACACTGAGAGACAGGAAGTGGGTTGTGTGCGGTGGAGACAGTTCACTGGAGGGCCTGTCTGGCAGCCCCTGCTCCTCTTTCAAATCCCTCTGACACAGCCGAAGCTGGTCCTTTAGGACCTTTACCTGCTTCTCAGTATCAGCGGCAGACACCGGGAGCTGAAAGGAAAGCAACTGCGCTCCATCACTGCTGACATATCCCACAAATCACCCCTCCCTTAGTAAACAGAGATGTTCTTGTTTTCTGTTTGTATCTCTCTCTCTTCCTCGCCCTTTTGTCGTGCGAGTGCAGCAGTCATGTGTTTATGTCTGTGTTGAAGGTGCTCGCTGCTAAGCGTGGGACATGAACTACTGACCATCTACCACAACCCTACCCTCTCTTTCTTCCTGAATTTCTTTGTATGTGTGCAGCCTCATATTCAGAGAAGTGATGCGTGAGCACATTTAAGATTTACCACAGATAGGATACAAACACTCAAACACTGAGAAGTCTCGCTTGCAAAAGCACACACACACACACTCTGCTACAGGGCTTCACCGTTGGAAGTGACAAATTATATAATCAACAGTGATATTGACGAGGTAATGGAGAGGAAATGTCACGCCAAAATGTATTGATGACAGAAATAACTCAGGAGTCATTAACCTCATTGAACAACATTGAGAAATAAAAGTCCTTTATCCCTCCACCTGTGATTGATGAAAGTGGAGGAGCAAGAAGAATACCAGCTTTCTTACCTCATCTACTTCCTCACTGTAACTATGCTGCGGTGCTGCACTGCCACCTGCTGGCAAACCCATAGCTTCACCACAGTCTTTGGTTATTTTAACTGGGTACCTTTCAAATGCAGGACGAGGCCAGTGTTGGCCCTCGGCATAGGCAGTATAGGTGAATGCTAAGGGTGCCATCATCTATATCTGCTATTTCTTTCTTACTATTACTACTATTATTCTGACATATTACATCAAGCCACAACAACATAACTGTATAGCAAAGCCTACTAAACACGACACTTAACCTGCTCTCTAGGGGAGATGGGCGAGATATCCAACGTCACGTGAACCCTAGAAAACAGTGCTGTATGTTATCATGTCAAAACGATAAAAGCTCCCTGGTACCCACTCAGCTACCACTACACTACTGAGATGAGTGTTTATCGTCACCTCTAAGCAGCCTGTAGCCACAAGAACCAGCTCACAGAGGTTGCATTGATTTACATTGTGAAGCGTTTTCAGTAAAAATGAGCACTGGGCAAAGTAAATTTCAATGCTCTCATGATGTGTTCGATGTAATCTTGTAAAATATTGTGTTGGTGTTTGAAGGAGAAACTTGTTGATGTTTTCACAGCTCTATAAAGAAGATATTAGAGAGGGAATGATGATGTATCATATATAGTAAAAAGGACGTTTTTCATGTGAAAGGTTGTTTCATTAATGTGTATTATTGAATTTGCTCTCATTCAAAGGTAGTTTTTGTAAGTAATGTGCAGTACTTTGACTGTTGACATATATTTTTGAGTTTATATCTTGAGTAATAATCTAAACTTTAAGTTGTTTTACGCCCTTTAAAAGAAGAAAGCTGTGCAATCCCCCTGTGAATCTTTGGCACAGGTGTAGGTTTCTTTTCATCATTTCTTGGGGGCTCATATGAAATGGGGAGTTTGGGGTCCTCCGCCACTCTGGTGACTTGTTATGCACCAATTTGTGTCTGTTATGCATCCGTTTATGTTGTAAACGTCTTTAATTTTGTCGAAATAAAAGTTCTGAGCCACTTCCACTGTCCTCTCATCCCCCACAAATCCACTCCTATGAGCTTTTGCGACCCCTAGTGGGCGTTAGGACCCCCAGGATGGAAACCAGTGTAATACAGCACAGTTTAGTACAGTGTAATACATTAATTTCACATACATTCTCAGGATTGACTCTCACCAGAACAACCATTGTCTCCCAACGACAAAACTCTGTCACCCATAACACAATGACCTACAAAAACTGGTAGCATTACAATATGTTTCACTGTTGTCTGTATTATCAGTGTTTTTATTCAATAAACCAAGATGGCACCTCTTCACTGCATGGGTTGTGCTACCTTGTGATATGTTTCAGTAGCATTCATATATAGCATTCACATATTCCTAAACTACTGTAAATAGCCATTTTAAAATGACACTGCTAACTAAACTTCACAAAGACACAAAATTGTATTTCTTGTTTTCCGAGCTGTTTCATCACATCCACAATTACACTGTATTGCAGCTGTGTGCAACACCTGTGCATTGTAGTGTGTGAGAATCGTGTGCTTCAACAGCACATTCAAAAATCAATGTTTTTTTTTTGAATATGCAGACTGTTTTGAGGATGTTTTATGTTTTCAGACTGAATACACCACATACCCAAAACCTGCTCAGAATTAGACTGATGATATCAAAGTCACGGTCACAGTCTAATAACGCTTTCATGTTGGTTCTTTTTCTCCCATTGCAGTTCCATGTCCCCGTTCAGCATCGACAGCATACGGCGCCCCCGGAGGTCAGAGTCACCAGATTCCAAAAAGAGAAGAATCCACAGATGTGACTTTGAGGGCTGCAATAAGGTGTACACCAAAAGCTCCCATTTAAAAGCACACCGGAGGACGCATACAGGTCAGCAGGTCTCACTGTGAACACTCAGATCCTGTGATTTGATTTTATTATGTTGTCGACTCAAGCCATCCGACAGTAACCACATTTATGTTTCCGGAAAGTCACACTCCTTGTTTGTAATAGCCAGTGCCATGGGCTCGTAAATATGTAACTCAGGTAATATTGTGCTGAGGTTGCACTGAAAACAGAGTCTGACTGTCACTTTGAAGAAGGGATAAAGTCAAATTTTAATCTGGAACAGGTCAAAGGTCAAAGCCAAATCAAGACGTGACCAGAGCAATTTGAAAAAGACAATAAAATGCACATAATTTATTCTAAATAAATAATTAGAAATTAAAAGTAGCATAATGGTAGATGTAAACCTGCTGTATTGGTTTCAACTGGATCAAACCTTAATAAATTAGTATATTTTTATGTAGCTTGAGTGGAAGAATAAGCTCAGTCATGGGAAATAAGCCAGACTTGAATCCAAATAGACACACGTACAAGTCCAAGATATTCACAAAGTTTGTTTAAAGCTGGACTCAAAACTGAAATGAAATGATAGTGGAAAAACATGTTAAAGTTCCAGGACTTACTAAACACCTTTATCCCTTTTCCTGTTTGTCATTTGCTCAAACTCAGACTTGCACAAAGGAACATTTTGATGCCATGTTAGGAAGCCAAAATTGTCTGTCACATGAGTTTATTTGTAAGGAGTACAAAGTAAAATGACACCCACCACTTCTTGGATCATCATGACTATTGGTCAGCCAAAAAAGGGAACAACCTTTTGGTGCATTTTCTTTTAAGTCCGTATCTATAATGCATCATACAAAGTGGCACAAGGAAGTTACGACATGGAAGGAAGGAAGTTGTGCATGTATTGTCTTGACACAAACGGGCTTGACATTAGACAACAATAATATACATATTACCCAGAAATTAGCATTGCATATCTGACAAAGATATCAAAGACAGGAGAAAATCAATCATTTAAGTGAATAGTTTTTATAGTATTATCACTAATTTTATATCTTATATAGAAAAAGCACATCATTTTGTTTTAGATAGCTCCTGACTATTTAAAACCTTAAAGGGATAGTGCACCCAAAAATGAAAATTCAGCCATTATCTACTCACCCATATGCTGAGGAAGGCTCAGGTGAAGTTTTAGAGTCCTCACATCACTTGTGGAGATCCCAGGGGAGAGGGGGTAGCAACACAACTCCACCTAATGGAGGCTTACAGCGCCCCAGATTCAAATGTCCAAAAACATGTAATTGAAACCACAAAATATCTCCATACTGCTCGTCCGTAGTGATCCAAGTGTCCTGAAGCCCCGACAGAAAAAGCTGTTTGGAAAAACGTCATTTGAACTCTGTTTTTAGCCTCACTGTAGCCTGTAGCTCTGACTGCCTCTTTGTACACTGCGCTCACTTGTGTGCACTTGCACGTGACTGTGAGACGTGGGCACCGCATTCATGTGTGTTCATGTGCTTTCACTGGTCTCGCGCAGCAAGCGCACACACGTGAGTGCGGTGCACAGAGAGGCAGTTAGAGCTACAGGCTACAATGAGGCTAAAAACAGAGATTAACTGACGTTTTTCCAAACAACTTTTTATGTCGGGGCTTCAGGACACTTGGACACTACGGACGAGCAGTATGGAGATATTTTGTGGCTTCAGTTACGTGTTTTTGGACGTTTGAATCTGGGGCACCGTCAGCCTCCATTAGGTGGAGTTGTGTTGCTACCCACTCTCCCCTTGGATCTCCGCAAGTGATGTGAGGACTCTAAAACTTCACCTGAGCCTCCCTCAGCATATGGGTGAGTAGATAATGGCTGAATTTTCATTTTTGGGTGCACTATCCTTTTAAAGCAGATGGGTTTGCCTTTTTGAGGACATAAATAGCAAATTGTGAATTAATAATATTCTGCCATTTCATAATTTATCTTTGAATGCAGGTATATATCCAAGGTAGCAATCTGAATCACTTGCAAGGGCCCGTTCTCTCTACGGGCCCCAGTGCAAGACCACTGCCTGTACTGTCTTTATTTAGGCACCTGATTATATAAACCTACAGTTCATAATGCATTAAAACACATGTAACACTCTATGAACTCTAATATCAGCCATCTTAATACATTATATATGGTCTCCTAGCCACTTACTCAACATCATTCAGGCTTTTTGTCACCATAATGGAAGGAGGCTGTGGTTATGGCTGCCATAAGGCCTTCCTGATGGCTCACTGTCTGCTTTAAATAAGGTGTACAGTGATACATACAGTAGCAGACACATTTAAAGGGGAAGTTGACACATTCTCGGTCATGTTATAAATAACATCAGAAAACAAAACAAGCATAGATGTGGGTCAATTACACAACTTCCTGTCAACCTCCATCATGTATCACACTTTATATAGACAAGAGGAACACACATTCGTGAAGACGTGTTGATGTGTCACATGTTGATGGTCTTTGTAACTGTGTCACTGGTGTAGCTGACAGGATGTAAAACAGCATTTGTCTGAAGTCAGGAACCTTCAGATTTGATGTGTTTTTCTTTGGTTTGCACGAAACACAACGAGAAAATGTTGGATCTTCACCAGACAGCACACACCTGTCGTCTAACATCATCAACAGTTGCAGTTAGAGCTGCTATCGTGCCAAATTATATAATTACACAGAGTCTAACTTTATAATAGATGACTTAAAAAACAACAGTTAAAAATAGAAACAGAAAGACAAACGTCCACTTGGACTCAACGATGAACTTATTAGAATTTTGTGGTCAAAAGTCAAAGGTCACACCAACATGTTTTTGACTGTAACTCTATAATTCATACAGTAATCATGACAAAATTTCACACAAATGTCTAATATGATAAAATGATGACATTTTACATCCAGTAGGTCAAAGATCAACTTCACTGTGACATCATAATATTCAGCAAAAACACTTTTATGACCCTTACACAGCGCCATAACTCATGAACAGACGGAGAGACATTTGGTCAGATACTAAATTGCTGACACTAATCTTGAAACTCTTGAATCTTGCTGACTGTATAGATCTTCTGTGCGGCCGGGGTGAAGTGTGTGACACATCCAAGTTTTAGAATTTGTTGCTACATATAAGTCTGTACACACAATGATATAAACTGTAACTGCAGCTTGACTGGATCAAGACTGGAACAAGCTGAAGATCTATTGAGAGCATCCTAAAACTTGCTTGAGTTGTCTCACCCATCAGAGTGAACTTAAACTCAGCCTTTGTTGTAATGATGTGATAAGTGCAGAAGTTGCAAATCAATCTGCACCATAACTGTGTTACTGTGCAATGATAATGTACCATTAGCTTTAATTGTTCACTGTGATGGATCACACACCTCAAGCAAGTTTCAAGAGTCTGCAAATTGATTTTCCTACCATATTTGTGTATTCTTTACTTCACTATAACTTTAAAGTAAAGAGTTTTAGCTTCTAACTTGCAAAGCGTGGATGTAAGTTAGGAGCTAAAACTTGCAGAAAGCACCAAAGCTCGAGCCTTCATGAGCAACAGATAGTGATTTTTTCTACAAACAACAATGATTTTTGACTTTATAAAATATTATGATCATACACTATCTTATGATTGTTTAAAAATATTATAAAAGGCTTTCAGCTGTTCTTTCAATACATTATAGGCAGAAGGTTACCAACTTTGAGGACACAAATTGACATTTATAACGAATCAAGACTAAAATAGCCAGTATGTGACTTGGACTCAGGGGTCGCGTTAACCGGATATTCTCGGTCATTGACCGGTTTTTTACAACAATGACCGGAAAATGTGAAGGCCGTCAGTCATTTTGACCGGTTGCACTTACCACCCCTGCCCACTTGGCGGCGGAGTGCACAGCCAGTGGCTGCCGTTTTCACACTGCAGACAAAAAGTCATTCATCTGCTTCATGTAGCGTTGTTGACATAACGCCCTGGACACACCGGACGCGTTAGTGACGCGTTAGTGCCGTCCGGTGTGTTCAGGGTGAAGCCTAATGGCACGGGTGTGTGGATGTCTGTTCATCTTTTCGTTCATGTCCTTATTGATGCACACTTTATAACTTGCTTGTTGGATTTATTAAAAACGAACGAATGAAAACTAAATGTCTTTGAATATCTTTATTATCATTTAAAAACGAAAATTAAAATGACCGGTAAAAATAGATTATGACCGGATTTTTATGACCCTGTTGGTCAAAATGACCAGCGACGAAAAAGTCTAGCGCAACGTCTGCTTGGACTTGAGTCACAAATTTGATGACTTTAGACTTAACAGACTCAAAAAAGACTAGCATGTTGGCTGATTCCAATTGTTCATTTTAAAGCCAATATCGGCTGGTACCGATGACGTGCCGATATTATCGTGCATCCCTACTTGAGACTTACTTATGACTCACAAAACAATAGACCTGTTTCCAACAAACACTTTCGTTATGGTACCTTTGGAACCAAAAGTTACCCTTCAGACATGGTACCTAGACCCTAGTGTTTCCACTGCAAACAGTACTCTTTCATGTGGGCAGGGTTGTTGTCACTCACTGCTGCGTCCAGCACTCACTGTATTTCCTCATTACTGGTGACACAGATGGAAGTCTGCACCTCGTTTATCGTCCACAGACGAGGCTGCACGCTAACATTTTCTGAACAAAGTAGAACAGGCTGCAGTGAGAGTCTCTCTCCATGGGATATTTAAAAACAGTGGGTTTGTGCGTTTAGTTCTTACGGAAGCATATTGCATTCACTTGACAAATAAAAAAAAAATCTGTTTTATTGAGTAATTTTTTTTTTTTTTTCTGTTTTTCGGTGTAATTTTGTTTCTGTTTTTCTGAGTATTTTTTTCTGAGTTAAGAGAGCAATAGAACAACAGACGCTTTCATTCCTTTCTTGAGAGATCGATATAATGGAAGCAAACATGACCCGCTTGTTTAGTTTAATCCAGTGTTACTTTGTTTTGGGTTTGAGACACTGGGAG
>NC_065512.1:14473049-14603436 GCF_006386435.1 Epinephelus moara | reverse complement strand
AACAGACTGCAGTGTTCACAGCTCCACCTTTTAGTACCAGATCTGTGTGCTAGGTACCCCAACAGAGGGGGGACCAAAAATGGGGACGGTACAGAACTCTTCCATTGGTACCATCCACAACTTTTCACAGCTATTGACCTGACCCCACCTCTGGTAGTGAACATGTGATCTACAGCCACTGACCGTGCCCTCTGTTTCCTGTCTTCCTCTCCAGGGGAAAAGCCATACAAATGCACCTGGGACGGCTGCACGTGGAAGTTCGCCCGCTCCGACGAGCTGACGAGGCATTACAGAAAACACACGGGGGTGAAGCCCTTCAAGTGTGCAGACTGTGACCGCAGCTTCTCCAGATCTGACCACTTGGCCCTGCACCGACGGAGACACATGCTGGTGTGAATCAGACGGAGAGAATAGAGATACAGAGAGAATGAGAGAGAGAGTGATCAATGAAACAAGACACACACAAACACAGGCAGCCGGGGGAGCGGGATCTCCCTGTGAATGTTTTTCAGCTGGCCTGGACGCAAACACACACACACACACACACACACACACACACAGACGCACTCACTCACACACGCACACACTCTCATCCATCACAAGGAGAGAAGATGAAGAGGAGCACAAACAGGGTCACTTCTGGATCCTCTTTGGGCTGGAAGGAAAAGACGGCAGGATCTGTTATTGTCATTGTTTGGAGTCTAATAGGGAACTGTCTTTTACAGCACTGTTTGTAAATGTTTCACTTTGATTTTTAAAGATGAACTCGCACTCTTTATTTGGACAAAAAAATATATATAATGCAATCGCAACAGTCTCTTTTTTTTGGTATCTTTCTTTTCATTATTGTTCAAATGGCTGCTTTTCCAGCACTCATAATGTGAAAGACCCCATTGTGTGGAATGGATTTCCTGTGGGAGCAGACACAAGTTAGGAGCTGAACTCAATCACAGGAATGCACTTGGGCCTAGTTGGAGTTACAGGCAGTATTGTTGCACCGTGGCTCCCTGTGAGTCCAATTTGTGACCAGCAGAGGACGCCGTTTCACCACGGATGGATTCCTCTGCCTGCTGGAGCCTGCTGTTAAATCCGAGGCATCCGGCGTAGAAGTTGAACGAGGGCTGGACTTTCACCTGTCTCACAGCCAGCAAACGGTAAATAACAAACAGCCACAAGCTGAATGGATCAACCTCATCAACACTTACAGATATTCAACGGAAACTGGACATACATATCATCACACCAGCAAATAAAAACACACCGTTTATGACCCGCTCACAGGGCCGGACAACCCCAGATCTCATCAGTGCTATTCTTTATGTTGAGCCTCTTGAAAGCATTTCTTTAAAAAAAAATCTTTGGTGGAATTTGTGCTGTGATTAGCAATCAGTAAAGTGCAATCTTAAAGGATAAATATACTTTCAGTATGTTTTGTTTATTGAATCTTGCTTCTTTTTTTTTTAAATGCCTGCTTATTGCTTATGTTTGACTCAGAAAAATACAACCCCTCATGTACAGTGAACTTTGAAACAATCAGAGGAGATTTCCAGTATGTGAAGAAAAAAAAATAGAGGCACCTTACAGACTCACGCTTTCATTCTGTCCTTATCAGTCTGTTTTTCTTTTCTTTTTTTTTGTGGTTATTCAGCTCTGTTTTCTCAGCTGGGTTTTGATGGTGAAAGAAACCTGCGTTGTGGTTTTTTGCACAGCCGCACTTGACCATAAGCTGAAACCGACATCAGCTGCAGTGTTACAGGGATAGTGTGCTACCTGATGTACAATACAGAAGAGCAATACATACTGAACAAAGTGACGGGAAGGAACGCCAGCCTTCTCTTTGTTCTGTTTGCTGATGTCAATATTGGAGGAGAAGTTTTCCAGCCTGGGGGCCGACTCCTCGCACTGTACCACGACTCCCTCTTGTTTGATTGGTTCGTAGCTCCAGCACAAGGCTCTAATCTGATGTGTCTCAGTTAGTGAGTTACTCTGAATCATTTTATTTTGTTTGTCTCAAGTACAGAAAGTCACTTGAAATGTTCTCACCTCAGACCAGATATATGTTGTCTGATTTACCTGAGATTTGGCTATGGAAATACTGAAAAGTGGAAGAATCACATATGCACGGGGGGACATGACCCCTCAATATTTCAAACATTTGGACTTCTATTGTGATAAAATTTAAGATATTTGCACCATAAATTGATGCAGAAAAGGAACAAATTTGTGTGTAAAACTACCTGAATTGTCAACTTGTCGCGCTCCAAATTCGGTGGAGTGGGCAGATTCATAGCTCTGGACCCAGGCAAGAAAATTAAAGGGATAGTCCAGATTTTTTGAAGTGGGGTTCTATGAGATACTTATCCATAGTCAGTGTATTACATTCAGTAGATGTCGGTCGGCACTCTCCCAATTTGGAGAGGCAGGCAGGAGTACTGCCACAGAAGCTAACAATGCACTGCTGTGGATGGGGTCCGCAACAAAACGTATTTCCGCCACCTAAAAAATAGATAAAAGCTTAAGTATATGCTATATTCAGAATATTTTCACCACTTTACCTCACTACAGATGGCCCTTTCTGACGTGGAAGCTGTTAATGGCTTCAGTTCCCCATCTATTATTAATGCCACCAGACTCCATTGAGAAAAACAGTAATTTAAAATCGCTGAACATGGGAGCTGCTGGTCTACAGCTGCCTCAGTCAGACAATTTGTTGTGTTATTGTGTGACTGTGGGGAATCTGAAGTAGCCCTTTTAAATGCCGAAGTCACTCAATAACACAAACTAACTAACTGATGGAGGCAGCAGTAGATCAGCAGCTCCTGTCTTCAGCGATGTAAAATTACTGTTTTTTTCAATGGAGTCTGGCTTTAAAGAGATTGATACACAGCTTCAGTTCCCCGTCAGAAATGGCAAGTCTGACTGCAAAATAAAGTGGTAAAAATATACTAAATATAACATACAATTAAACTGTTATTATTTTAGGTGGATAAGATAGGTTTTTTCTGCTGCCACCATTGTCAGCAGTACGCTGCTTAGCTTCTGTGCCATTAATCTTGTCTGCTTCTCCAAACTGGGGGCATGCTGACCGACATGTACTGTCTGTAACACACTGACCATGGCTAAGCACCTCTACAGCTTCAATTCAAAAGATCCAAACTATCCCTTTAAGCATGTGATGCTTAAAATTTTCTGGCAGAGGACCAACATGCCCCCCCGTTCCATATGTCCCCCAGTATTGAAACAAAACCTACGCCCATGTGTATGCATACATACAAAGCACATATTATATATGTACAAAAAGAAAACATTTTAGATGCACTTACTGGCAGAGATATCTTCTGAACATCACTTAACCTTAATCAGGAAATGTAATTAAAATGTACGTTTTTATAGTCTTAATAACGGACATTTTTGCAAGTGTTTCCAACGCTCTTCATGCCGTGTTAGATGTGCAGACATAAACTCAGAGCATCAGGCCATCCCATATTATTTGATAGTGCTGCTAAATGCATTTATTGGACCGAAGCCAGTAAAAAGAAATGGCAACCTTTTTGATAGCAGCACCTTGAAAACCACACACACATATACCCGCACACACCCTCCCTTTCAGCAAAGTAGCCAAATCCAGGAAGTCATTTCCACACATGCACCCAACGTATGTGACACCCCTTTGATTTTGTAATGGAGAATGGTAATGTACGTCATCATTATTTATGTATATTCTTTGCGCACATGTCATTATGCCCAGTTGTATTATCATTTTTGGCAAAAAGCATATCAGCACCTTGTTTGTTTATTAGTATGATTTTCAAAATTATTTTATTTCAGATGTCAATTTATAAACAAATAATCATCATCCTATTTTATCCTCCATATAATGTATAAGAACATTTTATTATTGAGGGGCACTTCATCTTTGCATATAACTCTTTTTCTTCTGTACAAAGGATCTTTTTGAAATGTTGTAATATATGTGATAGTGAAGATAAAACTTATTACAAAGTTCTACAGCCTGTATATACATTGGAAAAATAGGGCTTTTGATTAGTAGATGCAGGAAATACATTTATACATGTAAAGTCTTTTTTCAGAGACTGTAATTTATCTAATTTGATATACAGTGAAATGGGGCTAATGGTATCCATCATGTAAATTATCATATGTGACGTTCTAGGACAGTTTCTTTGGTTTGTGGTTTAAATAAGTTCACAATCAAATCATTTTGATTCCCAAGGCTGAACCAGTGTTTGCTATAATTAACAAATTATTTATATACATTGACCGTATTAAGGTACTCGATTCCCTGTGTTGCTATTTTGCTATACCCGGACAAGAAATTATATCGATCAAGCACATATCAACGACAAGTGTACTCTCGTATTCAGTAACGTTGCATGCCTTAATACACCAGTTTTTGCTCAATTCAATTAGACTTGAATACGGTGTCTCCACAGGACAGGGTGTATTATATTTCCCGTCAGCATCTCTCCTCATTTTAAAGCATAATTTTGTAACGGTAACCAGGGTCAAAGTTATGCAATAATAATGAATAGTGCCTCATATTGCAAACTTGTAATATCAACTGCTCTGTGCAGAGTTTGGATTTCAACACGTGTGCTCAAATTAATAAACATCCATAAATTTTGAAAGGAAAAAAAAAAAAAAGCACAGACGACATTATGCAAGTTGGACCTTTAATGTTTCTTTTCGCACTGAGCCTTATGCCATTGTGTCAGACGCAGCATCCTCCCATAACACTTTCCCAGGCTGTTTATAGCTCGCGTTATTACTTTGCTCGCAATAAGTCACTTCCTCCAAGGTGACTGAGTTACAAAGGCCTCTCGATGTTTCAGCTTCATCACATGAATTCAACACGGAAGATAATGAGGAATCTTGTGGCTGGCATTCCGGCTGTAGAGCGACGCCTTTTGTTAATGAATACTGATCTTACACTTCTCTCTATCAGTTGGATATCTATTTTTACTTTCTGTGTAACATCTGCTTTTGATTTCCTGGTTTTTGAAAATTTTTAAGTAGTGAAAGCCAATTGTTTCGAGTTTGCTGATATTACGTACAGTAATCGTTGTTCCTGTATTTATGTAAAGTGAGTGTAGTGTAAATATATTCAGATCTTTTCATTCTTACCGTTTGAGAAAAAAAAAAGTAATTGTGATATTGCTCAGCATCGCTTCAAAAGGGAGATTCTGCTCATGGAATTCCACATCTGTAAAAGAAAAATTTTTAATCCTGATATTTTTCAAAAATTCAAGAACAGGTGTCCTTTTTTTTTTTTTTTTCTGTTACGCTTTTCTTTTTCTTCCAAGAGTTGTTTAAGTATCCAGTCAGTGTTTTGCCTTTTTCTCTGTATTTTTCATATGGATGGAGCTGTGAAATTAAAATAAGTTCAAACATATACATGTATATTAATATGAATGGAGGCATGAAGGTTAATAAAGTTGCATTTTGTATGTAACACACTGGTATGGAGCTGGTTGCTATCTATGACTGAGATGGCTGGTATGTGGTGTCCATGTCACTTAGTCATCTGAGCACTGTACTCACATTCTCAGGCATTCAGAAACCTAATCTTGGTATTAGGGAAGACATTTTAAATTGGAGATGTTATATAGTACAGTAGCTTGTACACAGAGTACATCTGATCGATACAAGAAGAGGGGGGAAACTACACAACCATTGGTTCACCTACTTCTTTAAATTTACTGTACATGTATCAGAGGTGTGGAGTCACATGATTTAACTCAAATTTGATGACTTTAGACTCGACAAAATCCAAAAAAGACTTAAAACTTGACTTGATCTTAAACAAAAGTGACTCATGACTTCACTTGGATTTACCGTAAAACTTCAATTAAAAGCTCAGTCTCTTAAAAGCCTGGTGTAGCTGCACATTTTGACAAATAAACACCTGTCTCAATCAGAAGCCTGGTGTGGTTGCCAGGAAGTTAATTTTTTTTATAGACGTTCTTCGGATATATAAAACCAAGTTGTTAGCGACTTAAAATTATGTGTCTGTTCCTTGATTACCCTGTAGGTTATTCATATTCCTTTAGTCTGTAAGAGTCCTCAGATCAGAAAATAAAGGGTTTCTCATGAATATAAATCGTCTTTCGGAGCTAAATCAAATGAATGATTCATAATTGATATGTTATCTGAAGCATAATTTTTAAACAAGTGATAGTCATACTGGTTTAAATAAACAATTTGATTGCATTCCCCATCTTTGCTGAGCAACAGTTTGGTGAGAAAGGAATTAAAGGCCTGTCCCAGATATAGGCCTGTTGAGTTCAGTGATTTAAGCAAATAATAGCCCGGGCTATTAACTGAAGTTTTATGGTAACCCCGCTGACTTTAAAATATTTGACACCTTCCCCCAAGCCAATTTAAGAAGAGAAAGTTATAGACATTTTTAAAATATGAGATGAGTTAAATAAAAGCAGTGGCAGATCTTCCTACAGGTGACAAAGGTGGGCTCCCCTATCTGGTGGCACCTAAAAGAGCCCCACCCCCAAAGAAAAAACAAAAGAATAAACAAATTTTCTATTTTACTTTAGTCGGGGCTTTTTACCTTTAATTGATAGGACAGTATTAAGTGTGAAAGGGGGAGACAGAAGCTATGTTTCCATCCAAAAGTGATTCGAATCATTGGGAAATGCGCATTAAAAGAAATACAAATCCTGTGTTTCCATTAAATGTACGGACTTTGGTGAAAACTACACGCGAGTTTTCCACAGAACCGGGAACAAAACAAGTCTCGCATTCTTCTTCTTCTACGTTTTCTGGCGGTTGGCATCCAGCTTGTAAATGCATTACCGCCTTCCCGACCCAGAGTGTGGATATCACCATGGAGGGAGGTGCGCTACGTCAGACTTAATTCGAACATAACTGTTTCCATCCCCCGTTTTGCGAATCAACATTTTTTCGAATCAACCAAAACCCAGCTAAAGCGAGCGTATTTTAGTTTGTGCGAATCAGGGGATTTTAATTAGAATTTTGGCGTTTCCATCATAATTTTCCGATGCGATACTTCTAGATGCGCATCTAAACAGGCTGATGGAAACATGGCTAGTGAGAGGGGATGGGATGCAGCAAAGGGCCATGGGTTAGGATCACGCCCTCAACTGCTGCGGCAAGGACATGGCCTTTGCACATGGGGTGCCTGCTGTACCAGGTGAGTTAGCGGGTGCCCCTAAATAAACAGATTTTGACACTGGAAAAAAACAAATTAAACTTAATGGAAATGGGGAAGTGGAGTGTATGTACGTGGAGAGTAATATAGTGAGAGAAAATGAAAAGGCAACAAAAAAAAAAGAAGACAAAGTTTGCAAATTTGCACATACTTCTATTCTTTTATTACTTATTTTATTATTGTTTGTTAGCTAAGTTGTTTATTTGTGTTGATTTCTCATTAGCTCTTGTTTATGATCACAATAAATTCATTAAAGCCTCAGTGTGTATAAATGGTGAGTAACAGTGACATCAGCGATCAAATTCTAGATTGCAGGGCTCACTCGCGCTCACTCGCGCTCACTCGCTCACCCCTCCCGTTGGGTAAGTGACGGTGGCCTCGTAGGACAAAAAGCCTTGCGCAGACAGAGACGGCATCATCCACGAGTTTTTCAAGTTTTTCAGGAGTAGGCCTATCTAGCGATGAGGTGAATATTTATTTAGGAATCTAAACCATGTTACGATATTGTAGCGACCCTGCAGTAAATGTTCTGTTATAATGTCAATGTTCTGTGAGTTAATGGCATGTTTGGGATTGAATGAGTATAGGTAGGGGGGCGGGGTGCGAGTGTGACGGGGATGAGAGCTGTGTGAGTACGCTTGCTGGTGTGTGTATGAGCAAGCTGGAGGAGAGAGCAGGAGTGCACAGTTGGAGTTAAAGCTAAGTTCTTGTTTGTTGGTTGTTTTGGCGTGGTTACGGCCAACAGTAACCTGTACTGTTCAGTAATAAACGGTGGTTTGCAGAATAACTGCGTCATCCTTTCTGCACGTCCTGGCGGACGCTACGATATGTTATAGCTTACCAGTGACATATAGGTTATCTGTGAGATATAACGTTATGTTAGGAGTGTTTTATCTCTAATTGTTTTGGTAACACGAGCAAACATTAGCACAGTATTGCTAAAATAACACGTTTTATGTGATAGTCACGGCACAGTGCGGCAAATATAGGTTGGTACGATTATAATATATGCGTCTCCAGAGTGTTCTTCCACAGGAGTTCTTTCCTCCTGGAATAAGCAACGCCGATATTCACTCGCGTTTTGTCCCGTCCTCGCTTATCTGATCTTTTTCTTTTATTTGGTGGCGTGGTTTCCCTCTTACGTGGCAAAACATATGTATGGTCCTCCATTTAAAGTGCGACAGAATCATAAAAGTACAATGCAGGTTCACGCAGAAGCGCCCCGGATTGAGCTTCACCTTCTCTGTCTCCAGTGACGACAAGTTCTAGGTAAACGCGAAAGGCGAAGCGCGTGTATGTCTTTCGGCCACTGTATTCAAATATGGCAACGCAAGAGCCTCCAGCAGACCGCGCCCTGCCTGTGTATATATAGAGAAATCATTCTAAGCCTATGAGAAAGCTTCCATTTGTATGTGAATTGCATTACACTTTAGTAAATATATATTTATGAAAGCAATAGTTGATATTTGCTAATAAACAACCACGTAAATTACACATTGTAACTTTAAATTTAAAAGATAATAATTTAGAATAAAAAAATAAAATAAATAATAATAATAATAATAATAATAATAATAAATAAATAATCAATTTGGGGGGGCTTACCTAGGGCACCGAATGTGCTAGGTTCGGCACTGACAAGTCAGGACGGAGACATACAAAATTCATTCTGTTGTGGTACTGCTTAATAGTGCTATATGCAATGCAAGTGCAAGATCAGCTCAGCAAAATAATACTAATAATTACAAATAATTACAAATCTTAAAAAGTATTTATGATGTTTTGAAAATGTAATATATTACTCTGTTGTTCAAATGGCACTGCAGTCGGTGAAGAGCGCATTATGTCTTGTTCAGGACACAAAACTCACTTTAGGACTTAGGACTTGTCAGTCTTAATTTGGGACTAGACACTTACTTGTGACTTGGAAATCAAGCCATGGCCCCACATGTGTATGTATATATATATATATATATATATATATATATGCACATATATATATGTAAATGAAAATCCTCACTTATATATTTAAACATCCGAAACATTCTGTACCTCTGTGTAATATCAGATTGCTTTGTTATCATCCAGCACCAACAGAGAGTGGTATTTTAAGACCTGGTATGTTTAACACAGCATGTATACAGTTTCTGAGAACAGGTTGCACTTAAAAGAAAATGCCCAGTACATCCTGTACAACACTCCATTATAACTGGATCTGGATGAATGTTTCTGTCAGCCAGCAAAGGATTCAGATGATTACAATAACAAGGTTTCTATTCCCACTCCGCATAGCATTTGGGTGTGCAGTATATCACACGCATGATTTATCACTCACGGGGGCCCATAGTGTGTAGGCTATACTGCACGGGCAAAGTACGTAAGCAAATAAGAGTGATACTATAACAGTCTCTGCAGGCAACTTCCTGTGCTCTCAGGACAAGCTCAGACAACTTCTCCGGTGAGTTCAGCCTGTCTTGGCACCTTCTGTCAACACCTCTGATGTGACTCACGTCAAGGACACTTTCCAACAATTACAAAACAAAAGAAGGAGTCGTCTTGTTTTTGTTTGGATTACATGGAATTGTTAATCACATCAAGTGCATGAAGGGTGTGGTCCCGAGCAACCACCGAACACTGACGCCAAATCATGTGTTGCAGCAAAGGACTCAAGCAGCGAAGACGATCAAAGTCAGATGTGAAGAGAGAATAAAACCAGTTTGGACTAGTTTATGAATTTGAAATGTCAGAAACTACATCTGTCAAATTCTGAAAATATTCCACATAAATATCTCGGGGTTTTTTTCTCCTCCTTCATCACAAATCAGAACATCAGACATTTTTAACTTGTAACTTTAAAAATATGCATAATGTTGAAACCTTTGTCTACATTTTTGCAGATTTTAAACATCCCTGCTATCTCAATACAAAATGTAAAACGTCTATAACTGTAATTCACCTTTACTTTGACCTTTAACAATGAGCTACAGCGTATAGATCGATATAATAAAGTCAGACAGACCAATATTAACATTATTATAGTCTTACAGCATATAAAAGCTTGATGTAATAATTTGTAAATTTGATTTAAAATTTAATGGAAACACACATGAATAATGCAGAGAAAATCTCCCAAAATGTATGTATTTTAAAATACACAGAAAAAAAAATCAGAAATCCAAAATCTAATATTCAACACAAACCTTTTATTTGCACTGTGAGGGTCACATGGCTTCATAACACATTTCTTAAAATCAATTTGTGGCTACATCTTCACGTTATGAAGCTATGACACAAAATATTGTTACGCCTTTCACGTCAAAATATCCGAGTGTATATATCTAGTTTAAAAGTATTGCAATAATTCACTGGCACAATCTCTGCTGAGCTGCTGTCGTCGTGGCTGCAGAGGGATTACAGTGTAGACCGTGACAGTATCCAGTATATAATTTGATCCTTCTTAGACTTTGCCCAAAAATCAAAAAATAAAAATAAACTTTGCAAATAAAAAAAAGGTTTACAATCTTTATACACCCTTAAAACAATCAATGGATTGTATCCTTAAACAGAAGATACAAAATATATACATCTTAACAAATTATAGAGAATTTGTTCAACCCGACTCAAATTAGAAAGAAAGTTGGTCATAAATAGAGATTGCTATAGTGAGGAAATGAGGAAGGGCAGCCAACATACAGAATCATTTAAGTAGAGTAGAGTACCTGATGAAAGAACATTGTCCCAACGGGGCAGCTTTGCTTTTCATTCGTCCAAAAAAGAGCAGTTAAAGGCACTTTCAAAAGGTGTTTGAAAACATGGATAGCAGTCAAAGAAACCAAAAGCTTACACAGATGTTCAGACTGGCAGGTGCCAAGTCTGAGTCCAAAAAAAAAAAACACTTTGAAACCACTTATGAAGACAAATCATCAGTAATATGATAATCCTGTTATAAAGTTATGACCCGTGATTGTCAACCAAAACAAAAACGTCTGAATTTGTCCGTCGTAAAAACTTGCCAGGAAGAAAATAACTCTGACCTGCTGCTGAAATGTCATGTGCTCAAAGCTGCTGTAAATTTTATTTGAGCACTTGTCTTTAACCATACTTAGTGTAAAATGAGATATTGCTGCGCCGCTAAAGTTAACATTGGGCAAAACAAGCTGGTCAAAACAAGTTAAAGGGCAATTTTTGTATTTTTCAGCCTGGACCCTTTATTCCCATGTTTTTGTGTCTAAGTAACTAACAGGGATAACAATTTTGAAACTGGTCCAGTATGGAGTGAGAAAATCACAGCCGCTAAACAAGCTGTAATATAACCACTAAGGGCAACTGAGCACTGTCAATTGACGTCCACTAAAAGTGCTTGTTTTTGCCACTGATGGGCTCAGATTGTTACTATAAGTGTCCGACAATTTACAGAAAAGATCCCTATAGAGAAAGACCTTCTTGTTAAAAAGTAAAATCCATATTTTTGGAAACAAGAAATAGCCCAGAAATCGCTACTGGCAAACCAACCAGACTCCATTTAAAAAAACAGTAATTTAAGCATGTGTAGAGTCAGCATATTTTCACATCTAACCACATGAAATGTGTTTATTTCAGCCAAACCAGAGTTGGTGATTGATGGAGCAGTGAAGAAAAGAACCAAGATGGCTTTTGAGTTTTCTTTTGTTTCTGTCGACTCTGAAAGAAGTGTGTCTTACTGTAATAAAACTAGTGTTTTTTTAAATGGAGTCTGGTGGGTTTGGCGATAGCGATTTGAGGGCTGTTTCTAGTCAAACAAAAAGGATCTTACTCCTTACCAAACACATCTAAATCTGTAGGGATCCTTCTCACAATGCTGTCAGACACTTATAATAACAATCTGGAAATTGATGGAAATTGACAGTGGCCAACTGCCCTAATGTTACACTGCAGCTTGTTTCACTGCTGGCAGCTGCAGCCCTCTTGCTCAATACTGGACCAGTTTCAAAAGTGGTTGCTCCATTAGTCACTTGGACACAAAGCAAGAGATACCAGGGTTGAAAAATACCAAAGTTACCCTTTAATACTTTTCAATAGTTGAATAAAATGATACAGTGTCCATTGACGTTCTGAAATAATAATAATAATAATAATAATCTAAAAAAATGCAACGTTTGGATTAATCTCTGCACCTGCCTGAAAGACATTTAACATTTCCTGAAATTAAGATATCTATGTTGCAATACAAGGGGGGCATGGATACAGAACATTCATAACGCTGTCCAAATGAATATGATTAATAGTTCATACACATTATCGTCCTTTCATTTCAGTATTATGAGTAAATATAGATTTTGTTTTGAGTTATCCTCTGTGGCAAATTAACCCATAAATCTGGCAGTGTTAAAGTCACCCTGTAAGCGCGGCGAACGGCGCTCATCCCGTGATTTATTTCTCCTACTGTGTCTTTCCCTAAATCCACAACTTTAACAAACTGCTGTTACTTCCTATATTACACATGCACGTGCCATCAATCCTACGACCTGCTGGTTAAAACAACGCTTCCTTTGACACTCCAGTTGGGAGCAACACTATATCTGCTCTTACAGTATGGCAGTTTGATATTTAAGTTAATTAAATAAGTGACACCTTTGACACATTGCTGATATTAACTATACAATGGAAAAATTTGAAAATAATTGATATTTGAAGTTGTTTGTGTACTTTTAAGTGCAACAAAATGTAATAAAACTAAAGGCTGAGTATTAATTTTATTATTACATTTGGCTAATGATTTCTGACTGACATCTTTGCAAATGTTCCCCAATATTAGGGCCTGAAATAAAATAAGGCAACAGTAATATTTGATCTTTTTACACTAAAACAAACAATTACTCATGGGCCAGCACTGCTAAGAATGTCTCCACTGGGGAGAGTGTGAAATAATCCACAGTTTTTTAATTTGTTGCTGATATGTAAGTGCCGGGTCTTTGTCCACGTTTGCTGGAAAATTAAATTTGCAAGAGAGGGGGCCTCTAGCTCTGGTGTCTCTTCATGTGCAGGGCCAGGTGATCGGAGCGGGAGAAACAGCGGTTACACACGGCACACTGGAAAGGCTTCACCCCGGTGTGTTTCCTGAAATGGCGAGTCAGCTCATCAGAGCGGGCGAAGCGCCACTCACATCCCTCCCAGGAGCAGTGGTACGGCTTCTCTCCTTCAGCAGACGCAAAAAAAAAAAAAAAAAAGAGGCAAAATGAAGCCAAGGCAGACGGACAACACAGTTCCCTCAAGAAATAACACTACTTTAAAAGTGTGGAGTATTTCTACACATTTCAGATGAGTTTCGATAATAACAAAGCTGATACTTTTTCATACACGTGCCTCAACTGTGAGCCATAAATCACAGCGTGTCCTGTCTTTCTCCCCTGCCCCCTTTATGAGAGCTGCAGGCTTTATGTGATTTGACAGCAGTGAGATGTGGGCCAGGTCTGTCAGCACACAGAATGCATCTGCATGCCAAGTACATTTTTCTGCCTGGCAACACCACCACTTTCACCCCAAAATAAGAACTCAAAACATTTTACCTGTGTGGGTCCGAAGATGGGCTTTTAGATGAGAGGACTTGGTGTATACTTTCCTGCACCCTGAAGGAAAAAAAAGTTTATTAAGATCAGTTTACTGTGCTTAAATTTGAGATTTAGGGCTCTAGTTTTGCAGACCGGGCGCGGCGGGGGCGCAGAGCACCTGCGCTTTGCCAACTGGGTGTGGCCAGGCGGATTTTGTAAGTTTGGCACACCGTGCGCCTGGCGCAGCTACTCCTCTTTCCCACCTCCGTCCCTCCTCCGCACGAAGGCGTAATGAGAGTTTACTCAATTCGCCATGGCAGAAGAGAGCAGCAGCGTCAGACGGCCAAACTTCTCCCAGGAGGAAACTTATGTTTTGGTCCGGGAGGTCTGCTCGCAGTGTCCGACTATACGGAACTGCGAGCAGACCTCCACGGGCTGATGATGCAAAGGTAGCCTGGGAGGAGGTCACCACAATTGTAAATCAATGTTGCGTTTCTCTCGTGCGCGCGCTTTCTCTTTCTCTCTCGCAGTCTCACTCTGTTTCTTTTCTTTTGACTTTTCTAAGATGACAGGTGCTGAATATATACTCCCTATCTGATGCTGTGGCTGTTTGTGGTTGGCTGAGAGGGAAGTGAACTCATTAGTTTGCAGCTGTGTTAATCAAATCAGGTTGGGTTTCCATTACGCGTGCCAAACGTGCCAAACGGTGCCAATCCCCTTTGATCTGACATCAGATGTGACGGGACAGTCGATATAGAGATACATTTATGTGCTGATTGCAGATAGTTGCATTGAATAGTGTTTTTTTGGGTATTTATTGCATCGTTAATGTGCCTGATATTCTGGAAACCTGCCTGTGAGGTTTTGGTGACGTGTGCGCACTGTCCGCCGGTCAGCCAAACTTCGGCTTACACCGGCTGCGCTCCGCCTGCGCTGACAGTAGACCTGGTTTCAGCTGGCGAGCTTTTAGCGCACCTTCGGCGAAGCCTTTTGGCACGAAACTGTCACTGCGCCAAGCTGGATCTGTCGACACCTCCCCCTGCTGCGCCGCCACACCCATCTCAGCGCACCTCGGTCTGCCAAACTACCAAACTGAGCGCGCCTCGGGTTGCGCTGCTCGAAACTAGCTCTGCGCGGGGTTCGCCACCCTGCGCCACCTGCGCTGCGCCGGGAAACTAGAGCCCTTAGTGTTCAAAAACTTTATGGTGGTGCAGACTAGACAGAGGTCTGACCTGGAACATCACAGTGGTGAATCCGCCGTCTCTCCAGATCAGGATTATTCCGTCTGTTGTACTTAACAGGGGCGGACTGAGCTAACACCGGGGACAGCGGGCCAACACCTGCCGTCGTCTGAACTGGTGTCAGGCTTAAACGCTGGACTGGCGCAGGACCTGGGCTTTGGACTAATCCAACGTTAGAATTCTGATCTGGGCTCTGGATTGGAGCTACACTAGAAGTCTGTCCTGGATCGATGGGATTGTGGGTCTGAAAAGTTATCTTAGAGGCGATGCTGGCTTCGTAGGAGGGAGGCGGAGAGAGATTGTGGAGGAGCTCCTTCCCCCTGTCTGGACTCGGGGGATCGGAGTTTGGTGGAGAGGGCGGCAAATAGGTGGGTCTCTGCTGATGGCCTAAGTGCCGGTTAAATGGGAAACATTCGTTCTGAGGACCGCCCGTGGGTTTGGCAGAATTCTGCGCTGGGCCTACGTGGACGTTCCCGATGGGAAGACTCAACGGCGCCATGGGGATGGAGTTCAGCTGCGACCCGTGAACAAGCTGCTCCAAGTCAGAGTTCAAAAGCTGAAACAGCGGGACGTCCTGGAAATCTGGCACTTCCTGTTTGATGAAGAATTTACCGCTGGCCGCGTCGGCCGTGCTAAAAGCACCCGGGTATTCTGGGAGTGTTGGCGGCACGGCGTTGTTGCCCTGACAGGTGGGGTGCATCAGAGAGTGTGACGGCTCTGTTTTGATCTGTCTCACAGTCCTGCAGAGGCCGGGGTGCAGGTATGTGACGTCAGGAAGGAGCAGGCTCATGTTGACACTGTATGGAGGGGCGAAGTCCTCGGTGAAAGGCGGCTCTAGCATCAGAGCGCCATCCCTGCACAGCATTTTGGGATTCACAATGTCCTGTTGGTGCGGAGACAAGTAGTTGTCCATCTCGGATTTACCCTGTAAAACAAAAGAGAGGGAATCATTCATAAGTGTTGATTCCAGGGGGGGGGGGCACATGTGCATTTGTCCCCCTCAACAAAACATAAAAGTAGCCGAGGACTTTTATTTTGACAAAATTAAAGATGTTTACACATGGAAGGATTACTAAGCAGGCCTGTTGTGCATAGACCCAGGGGCCCAAAGTGTAAGTGGGACCCTTAACCGCAAAATGTCCCTCAAATTTACACATACTGACCAGGAAAACAATCAAAATGGCCACAAAGAGATGCAAAGGAACCGCAAAGAGACACAAAATGACTACAAAAGGGGGCAAAACAATCACAAAGAGACACAAAACTACTACTAAGATGCAATGTGACGACAAAGAGATGCAAAACAATGAAACAAAATTAGCTAAAAGAATTAAAAAGCGTGTGCTCCTATGTAGGAAAGGTGCGGAGGGGGGAGGGGTGGCCTTTTCATATCTGTGCCCAGGGGCCCACTGTCTAATAATCCGCCCCTGCATTTACACTATAAACTGATGCCGAAAAGACAAAAACTGGAGCATAAAAATTCACCAGAATGCAGGAAAGTGATGCTCAAAAAAAGTGTTTGATGCTGAAAACTTTCTCACCAAGGACCCCCAAATCCCCCTCCCCCCATGTTAAAATGAAACCTGCGTCCTTGGAATAATTAGGTCAGCCATGGTAACATAGCGTTACTCCAAATGCAGTGGCGTCAGCTAATAAGTTTGGGCTCTCACATGAGTTATTGATGTAAAGATATTCTCCTTTATCACATCACAGGCCTGTCCACGGAAATGGCCGGGCCCCTGAAAAGGTCTAGTGAATGGGCCCCCCCTCAAATCTGCTTTACTTATGTCAACACATGTGTCTGCTGTCTCATACTCCCTCCTTGTTTCGATGAGTAAATTTCTCAGGTCATGTGGCATGTTGCCCTCAATTTTTTGGCGACAGCAGTGCACAACAAAATAAATAAAAATAAATTTAAAAATCATACTACTGCATTTTCAGGAGAGGGAGTTATGAAATATATATTATATATTTATAAAAATACAGAATGCAATACAATAAAACTTGATATTATATTTTTACATTTACATTTTTAACAAGTAATGGTGAATATTTTGGTTTTAAATACAATATGGCTGACACTGCTTTTATTTAGGATGAACTTACAGTAAGTATTGCTGGACTCCATGGGCACCCTCAGCAGCTGGGCCCCAGAAAGCTTTCCCATTTAACCCCTCTTATGGGTGGTCGTGCCACTTCATAACGCAAAGAAGATGGAATATATTATGGAACCTGAACGCCTCATCAGTTATCACTACTGTTATTCTAATCATGATTAAAATGCCCAAAAAATACCAGTTATTTAATGCAAAAACTACTGACTATTCTCCACTGATGCTGAAGAACCACAAGACTTATAAAATTAAAAGAAAAACTGACTGCTGTGAATAAATTTGGGGATGCATTTGGGGCCTGCACTTGTGTACACCCTGCCACATCAAAGACACCCCCCTCCACCCTCCACCCCCTCCCTTTACAAGCAGCAGCCGCCCTTCTGAAACAGCCTGAGCTGTTTGGAAATACATGTCTGAAATTAGAACATGCAGTTGCTCTGCAGCGCCATGCATCTCTTTCCTCACAAGTTTCGGGGGAGCGGGTGCAACGTTTCACATCCCAGCCATGCCCTGCCTGTGATCCACTGACTGTCAGCATCAATACAAGACATTCAAAGCGGTCACGTGCTGGGGACACTAGCTGGGAATATTAGAACACAAGCAAATATCCTACAGGCCGGAGTCCAATATTAGGAGGCTTTACATCTTTACATGAAAACAGCCTGTTTTGCTTTGATCAGCAACGTGCAGAATCTCTACGTCAGCGGGCATCAGTAAACACAGTGGCGCTCAGATGCAGAATAAAAACACAAAATGCAATCCCATACCAAATTATAATCATGGAAAGAGGAAGTTCCCGGGATGGCATCCCTCGCGGTGCACAGCACTTGTCCATGATCTTCACCTCTCAGCCCGTCGGCTGTCAGTGGCGCGGGGGTTTTATGGAGAAACTGCGCGTCCTGCCCCGGAGCAACCCAAACATTATTCCTCACGGCAGCGGCCATAAAAGCAGGAGGTACTGTGAGACTATCCGAAATCTTTCACCAATAAATTAAGCATATGTTCTTTTTGGTTTCGAAACAATCTGTACGTGCAGGGAGCCAGCTGTCAACCGTTCATTCTGCCTATTTTGCGCTGGCTTGTCAAATTACGCAACTGCGTGATAGCAGCGCGTCTGCAGGGCGGGGCTCGACATGTACAAAATAAACAGGACAAGCAGGAGATCGGGGCAAGACGTAGTGTAATGAATCCTGAGGTTGTAGGTTGAGGTGAAATGGCTGAAGGTAGAAATAACGCCAAACACGTGGGGTGGAGGGGGGTGAAGAGGGCAGCTGAGGAAGTGTCTGTGTTTGTGTCCATCAGAGAGCAGCTCATTCAGAATAAAGTCAGGCAGTAAATAATTGCTTTAATGGGAGCAGTGTTCCTGGGGATCATGTTAAACAGGCTGAGTGGCTTCTGCAACTCTCATATGACTCATTTGACTCAAAGGTTGAAGCCAAGTAAGATCAGGAAAGTAAAAAAAGTTTAATTACATGCAGTTTTTTCAGGTTAAATCACCAATATTTGACTTTTTAACCTCTCTATGAGGAAATCCAAACTATAAATTCACACACATCTCACCTGGAGTGAATCAAGTGAGCACAACCGCCCTTATCATTTCTTTTTAATGCACTTTTTTTGATTTTCCTTAGAGCCTCCAGCACGCTTGGGTCCTGGTCTGGCATGTTAAAAACGCCACTGCAGTGCAGCTGTCTGTCAGGACTGCATACTTGATGCCAACATTCCTGGGCCAGCAGTGAAGCCTGCACACATACACTGGCAGGGGGATGTTTCCATCAAAATAGCTCAGCATTTCACTCAAATACATTGTGTGTCACATTCAAATGCAGCCACGGTGATCTGTGCTCAACCTGCATGCAGCTGAACTTTCACCTTAACTGCAAATGCTGCATTCAGGTACTTAATTTAACATTTACGTACCTTTTGTCGTGACCTTGTAGGAACTCTGATGTGTTTATCTGCCCCTTTTGTTGTTCTTTACATCCTTGGATGTACTGTAGATATGTGGCTCAGCAGTAAAAAAGAGTCGGTAATCCAACCGCCAGCCCTGTCGAGAACACAGTGACAGCAGCTTTATGCCTCAGCTTAACAAAACAGAACTGACTTGTCAGGGTTTGTTTTTTTTCCCACACAGGTGTATGGTAGTATGTTGATGATATAGTGCCAGTGCAACAAGCTGGAACTGGAAACACTGGTATGCTACGACGCTGGGCAGCATTTCATTACAAGAGGAGAAAAAAACAAGTGTATGAAAGGTTTTTTTTTTTTTTTTTTAATGTGACATTTACTGCCACTCCCATTCCATGTTTGTCTTCAGGCAGTTTTTGTGCTCTTATTAAAATGTTGCACCCACTGAAGGCTTGACTGAACTTGTTTTTAAATGTGAGTGTCTCTTAGGTTGGGTAGGGTCACATGTGAAACCTTAACATATTCTGTTCAGAGTGTAATGTATGAAATGAAATTGTACTTTTCATATACTCGTCAGAACAAAGGGAAAGCCCGCACTCTCATTATGCTCCAGAAATCTTTACTAATTAGACAATGATTCGAGCGTGTCAGCTCTTCATCAGGTCATCTTCAAACCTTAACATATTTTTAATACTGTTCAGAGTGTGATGTATGAAATAAATTGAAGTATTCATATACTAAAAAATCTGATTCACCCAGTGGTTTTGGGGGGATTAAAAGTGGCAGGTCAAGGCCTTTAGCTGTGACACTCTTTATCCTCTTATATTTGTTTTAATTGTAGTGTTATTTTACTTCCTGTCACTTTAATTCCACTTATTTTTTCATACTTTATTATTGTGTAATCTTTATTTAGCTGTAAAGCACTTTGTAATGTTGCCTTTGAAAAAAAATGCTGTAAATATAATATAAAAAGTCACTGTTTTGTTTATCTTAATTGTGATATTATTAATAAGGATGCCACGCAATTGAAATTCCTCAAGCATTATCAGAAAATGCTCACATATTCCTATTTCTCATTATTCAGCTACAAAGAAAAAAAAAAAAAAAAAAAAAAAATCTGAAACATATTCAAACGACTGCTGATCATCCAATTAGGAGCTGATTGATTGCTTGTCATGTGCTGACCTTTCAGAGTGCAATTTAAATCCGTGGATGTCTCAGCTCCAAGAGGAGCAACTGTCATTCTTGGCCGTGGCTCTTCCTGCGCAGCGAATGTGAGCCGAGCCCTCCTCCATATCCCCCCGTATTAAAACCTCACAATATGCCCAACAACTGCACGGCGGAGGAGAGAGAATGCACGGTATGTGCTTACAGCATCACAACTCCTCTCTCCTCTCGCATGGACTAATATGGCCAAGCCAAGAGGGGATGGGACAATAAACACATGCGGGACGTTACTACTGTAAGCACAGGGTGATATTTGATTTTTTGTGTTTTTAAAAGGGGAAAATAACTCCCAGTGAGTGTATGAAAGTGTTTGGTTTGTGAAACTGATACGACCCAAAGTGTGTACATGAATTTGAAGCTCTTATCTCTGTCCGTCTGTGATTAATCTTAAATGTTAGTGTAACACAAGAAATACAAACAAAATCTTATGCTCTATATTTAGTCTGTCTTCGAGCAGGTGCTTGGCACTCCCACCAGAGGGCAATGGTCAGCTGCAGTGGAACTCCACTTGTGCGGTTACGTTCTGTAGCTTTGTACTGCTGAACCATCAAATTAACACAGTTAATGCATTCCAGTTTTATATTGTGTATAATTACCTCCTATAGCCAGCAAGTGGAAACAGCAATGGGATGCTTTTTTATGCAACCATTTGACACTTTCATTTAGTGCCTTTAAGGTTTTCTTAAAGAGATTGAGCATGTATTTGATGACATACAAGATCATTAAAAAAAAAAACAGTGGTTATTTTTATTCTAAATTAAAATCTTGACATGTGTATTTAGGCAGGAGTGATTGTTTTAAAAAGCTTGCTTGGTATATATTATCTTTGACTTCCTATATTCTCTTTAAAACCCCGCATAGGCACTCAGAATTATAATTTATTTGATGTCAGCTGTACAAAGCCCGCCCTTGAAAAAACACAATCAATAATTTCTTCTTTGGCTTTATTATTTCGTCTCAAGTTTGGCTGTGTTACAAGCCGGGCTTGTTGACTCTGTACAGCATTTATCTGATCTGACACAGTTTCATTAGGCATTAGTAATCATTTCCATAGCACACAACATTAGAGTACTCCTGTTTGTAAAACAGCAGATGAGGCTAATGCCGTCCTCTGGGGAGAAATTCAATATAATTCGTTAATTAAATGGAATAATTTAATTACAGTAACTTAGAAAGCATTCATCAATATAATTGTTTCTGGAGCCACCATTATAATTGAGGTTTAAGTGAAAACAAGTCCGTTTCTAATGTTGGTAATGTGCTGACATAGTTCTCCCACCCTCCATTTGTTCCTCTCTCTGATCTTCCACCATGCCGTTTCTCCACAGTGTTTTCGTTTGATAGCCGGCCATACCACATCAGCAAGACCAAAACATTTATTACAGCCATTTAATTTAACCTCTCTACAGGCACGGACAAGAAGACAGAGATGATAGCACAGCCGCACTGAAAGACTCTCGCTGTTCGGCTTCTAATCTGATCCTCTCTACTGCCCTTTCATAAAGACACCAGAGTATTACCCCGACTCCAAACATACCTCTGCCATTTAAACTGTCTTGGATTTCACCACAAAGGCGACCAAATAGAGTCCAATTCATTCTTCAGGGCCAAATAATAAAACATAATTTTAGTCTAATCTGCCTAAAGAATGTCCTCTGTTTGAAGTTGACAGTGCTCTATCTTCTGGGAGGAATAATTGCCTTTTTGAGTACAGCAGGAGAGGCCACTGAGGTAAGCCTGTCGAGGGCCTGCACCTTACAGGTGTGCCCTTGGACAGACAACCTCCTCGTTGTTCTGGAGGGAGAGAGACGGGGAGAGCCAGACTGGAGGAATTCATCTGCCAGTTGAAACTTCACAAGGCACCGGCATCGCAGCGCCACTCTGCATTCTCAAACCACTGTGTGGCCGAAGTGAAGCGAACAATGACACAGTGATCTGCAGTAATTCCTCCTGTCTGCTACAGCTGACAAATTCTTGTTTTATCATTCTGCTGGACAGGTTTGTAAAATCGACCCGGCTGTAATCTGCTCAATTTGAACAACTGCATGTGTGACAAAGTTACTGACAGTTATTGTCCAGACATGTAAACGACACTCCTCGTCTCCTACAGAGCTGCCTCTGTGTGCTTATTCCAACCCCACGTTTGCCTACACAGCCATTGAAATCCTGTGCAGCCATTGATTACAAAGTTAAACATTCATTTCCCAATCATTTGAGTTAAATTGTCGCTATTTGTCAGCTATACGAGATGGTTATTTTGAAGCCTTCTGTCTAAGACAAACTGAATCTCTGCTTCATTTGTCAAACTTCCCCCTGATTTTTAATGGGCCCTATTAATTGAGCAGAGAAATCTGTCCCTTTCTGAACATGGCATTGAAAGCTGCTGAACAGCTGTCCCAGCTCTGGAGAATCATATGGAAGAATGCATTATCGGCCTTGTTTGAATATTCCCTTAGATTTGGAATAATCAGGCAGCTATTCAGCAGTGAGATGGCCACGCACAGATGCCAAAGCACAGCTGAGGGGAGCACAACGGTGTAATGCTGCTCAAACACACACAAAACCGACGGCATGAAAAAAAGAAAACGTGAATAATGCAGGTGCGCTTTATTTCTGTATAGTGTGCTTATCATACATAATAGCTCAGACACTTTCTTTCAGTCCTTTTATCTCCCCTTTTTTCCCTTTCTTCTTCTCTTGTTCAAGGTGATCCTGGCTTTGCATATGGCTGATTAATCTTATTGCACAGCAGCTAACATTGATCACAGAAATGATTAGAAATGCATTAGTCAGCAGACTGTTTGGAGTGGTTGGGTTTAAGTGCTAGTGCCAAGCCATTTTCCATAGGTGTCCATGTTTTTAATTTTGTTATATAGAATTTTGCAAATGGATGCATGCATGCCGCCCAAATACAGCATCAAAGCTTTAATGCTTACAGACATAATTTAATCTCCTAGATGGCAGGCCTGATGGACTGTGTAGAGAAGGCATCCCTGCTAAATTCATTATGCTAAAAGTTGCGAGATCTCACAAGCTGATGAGAAGAGAGACGGAGCAGCATAACCTGTTTGTATTTTGTGCTGTATAAGAAGTCCTGGCTCTGCACTGCAACGCTGATGACAGCAGACTCTGCTCTATCAGAGGGGTTGAGCCTTTTACCAGAGAGCTTTCACCAAGTTAAGCTAACGGTACTGACTTCTACATACAGCTGTACTCATAATGTGGTATTTAGTTTTATTTGATATGCTGTGTTTGTCTTTGTCTCCAAAGAAATATAGTGATCCAGTGTTCAGTCACATACAGCAGGGCCCAATTGTTAAAAAAAAATGTAACCTGGATTATCCGGATTTGGAAGCCCCATGTTTTGCTATCCAGGGTCAGCTAATCCATTTTACTGTTGTGCCTTTTTTACAAAGCACCTGATCCAGATACAAACTTTTCAGGATTACAAAATCCAAATATCCAGCGATCTAAACGGGACAACATATGATGAAGTCATAATGTGGGACAAATATGGTTTTGCATCTTGGGCTCTTAAAATATTAGCAGCCAGTCAGCTAACATTCTGCTAACATACAAATTCGTGTACTTGAAACAATTTAAATTGGTGTGAGATAACGAGGATAGGCAGAGCGAATAATGAAAATAATCATTGGTTTCAGAACTTTCAAGGATGTTGATTTTCTCTTTTCAGTAAGAAGACTGCTGCAGCTAACAAAGAATGCTTTTACAACAAAAATGGCTGTTGGATTTCATTAACTGTACACTTGACTTTTTATGGGAAAAATGGTTTTGAGTGAGTACTTAATACAATCAGATAAACTGGGTCATTTTTCTGAGGTAAAACCAGCTTATTTTAGGCTACTAGGTGCCATAAAATCATGATTTATGCACTCTAAAAATGATTCACTGGCTCAACTTAAAGAAAATAAGGTAACAATTTGCGTGCATCTTTTTAAGTAGTTCCAACTCTGGTATATTGAGTCAATCCTATGAGTCTTTTATAATCTGTCAAACTCAGTTTCGTACAACCAACATGATTTTCTTTGACCTCCAAAAGCTTAATTAAGTTAAACCAACTCAATATTCATACAAAAGTTGTGGTGATGATTAGTGGCCAAATTATTTCATTTAAGATAATTTAAGTTATTTAAATTAATTCCATCCAACTCGAAAATGTCAGAAATGTTTTGAATTTGACCAACTTCTTAAAATAAGTTGTCAATTGACTAAAAACATAATTTTTTTTCATGGTAAGAAACTTCTTCATTTCATACGTTATCCACTAACCCCATGAACCATTTTTCAGAGTTTGCTATTGTGTGCCAGCCTGTAATATTACAGATATCTAATATTTCTGTCACTTAAAAAAGATTAAAGATGATGCAGTGAGTCCCTGTCAGCAACAATACTGTAGCCATCACTGTTACACACAAGCATGTTCATTGCAGACAATAACGCACCAAGGAAACAGGGTGTCTACAGGTACATGTATGAGACAGTTAAATTTTGTGTTTGTTAAGACCTGTTCAAGACACCTTATAACCAAATTTAGGGACAGATTGTTGGACGAATCATGTTTAACTTATTTAAGCATCGCAGGCGAGTAGTATCTATGTGGTCATGTGCAGAGGTAAGTGTTATGTACTGTAGGAATATGGTTATTAGAGTGAGTTAAGTCAGTCTACATTTCGCCAACAGGTAAGTGCAAGTATGAAGTACAATGACAATAATTTAGTTTTTTAAAGAGAAGCTTTTACATAGAAAGGCTTCACTCATTTTGACAAAGAAATTTAAAAAAAAATGAAATTGGATAAAATGACTGTAGTAGTTAAGACCTCAGAAATTCAAATTTAAAACTATTTAATGGCTCTTATGACCTGTTGTAACAGGAATTTAAGACCTTTGAAGACTTTTTAAGGACCTGCAAAGTTGGGCAATCTCTTATAATGAATAGTTAGGTTACATGAATGAATTAATGACTGAACTGTTAACTGGATTTAACTGTCTTTGTGTAATAGATTTAATTGACTGTCCCATTTTACCTGAACATGTCATCTGAGTGACTCAGGGGTTCTTTATATGTTTGGAAATCCAAAGTTTCTCAAGTATTTTCCTTGGCAACACATTTGCTTCATGGAAATATAGCAGAGAACCATCACAAGCTCTGAAAGTAACACTCAAGGTAGTGTTCAGAATTTTAGGTGAGATTTTTGTTGGTAATCTACCAGGAAGTGTCCCAAATTATCCGACTTCACAGGTAGAAAGGTAGCAGGTAGAAACAGCCAGCAGGGCGTCACTTTAAGTGTTTATTTGAGACAGACAACAGCATGGGGGATGCAGTTGTTAGATACAACCTATCGCTGTGTCATTGTAACCAATGTAAAGTGGTGAATGAAAGTTAAAATTAAGTACTTTTTGTTTGATACTGACAGGTATTTGAGGGATTATTTTATCTTTTATATTTATAGTTTTTCTTTACTGTACTGAAAGGCTTAAAAGGCAGCCTACTGTCTACTTTATCACTGTAATGTTTAAAGAAATAAAGTGCAAAATATAAATAAATGTATGCAACCATTTTGTTCCTGAATTACATCCTGAATCCAACTTCCTGCTGGAATCAGGATAGTCCTGATTTTTTTGGATCAAAGGTATCCCAGTCCAACTAAAGGTTTTGAACCACTGAAGGTTTGATCCAGATCAAAAACAAAACTGGATTATATGATCAAATCTGAACATCCCATTTCCAAGATTCCATCTAATCCAATATCCTAAATCTGATCTGGGCCCAGTTAATTACATACTGTTTAACACAGTTTCTACTCAAGTGCGTTTGTTTAAAAAGTGACACTGCCACCTAGTGAGCCAACCTAAGATGATTTGTTGTTTTGCTCTTGAAAGTCAACCAGGATATCCATTTGCTTTGGAAGCGCTGCCGTTTTTTTAATCCCTACAAAATAAAAGTTAAATGCAGAAAAATCCTGCCTTCATCCCGACACACTTTTTGAAGCCATTCTTCATTTTCCCCTGACCTCACTGACTGCAGCCCCTCCTCCTCACTCACGGCTCAGATGCCTCCTTTAATCATTAAACAAAGTCTTTCTTTCTTCACAAAATGCCTTTTCTTCTTCTGATTTTCAGAGGTAATGGAAGTTCAAGTTCGCTCTAAATGCCTTTTAGCTTTTACGTTTGCTGTATGCTACATAAGAACACCCACTCCAAAGCTACACCAGGCTGGGTTCATTATAATGATGTAGTTTGCAGAGATCATAAGCATGAGGGAATGCAGGCGGAAAATAAACCATTTATACCTTTATTTTACAGCTACAAACACAGGTGTAGATTTCAGCGGGGACACTGGGGACATGTCTTTCTTAATATTTACAACATGTGCATTTGTCCCCCCCACCTATAAAAACATCAAAGTAGCAGAGGACCTTTATTTTGACAAAAGTAAACACATTTATACTATGAATTGATGTGGGAAAGGTACTAATTGATGCATAAAAATTAACCAGAATGCAGCAAATTGAGTGTTTGATGCTCAAAATTTTCAAGCTGGGAACCCTCATACCCCCCTTTTCCTTATGTCTCCCCAAAAGTTGGAACAAAACCTACAAGATTTCAAGAATCTAGTCATATTACAAGAACAGCGTTGTGATTTCGTGGAAAAAAAAGTTGTAATATAATGAGAATAAAGTCTTCCTACATCAAGGGAAAAAAAGTCATTATATTATGTGATTAAACTTGTAATTTTACGAGAAAAAACTTTATGCCAGAAATTCATGTTTTTCTCTCATAAATTTACGAGTTTAATCATGTAATATTATGACTTTTCCTCATTAAATTACAACCATATCCTCGTAATATTATGACTTCCTTTTCTTGGATTGGTATGACTTTATTCTCATTTAATAAGGATTTTATTCTTGTAATATTATGACTTTTTTCTCATAAAATTAGGACTGAATTCTCCTAATATTACAGCTTCTTTTTCTTGAAATAGTATGACTTTATTCTCATTAAATTAGGACTTAATTCTTGTAATATTATGGCATTTTTCTAAAAATGATGACTTAACTCCTTACTTGACTTAATTTTCTGTAATGTAGCTCTAATCCTCCTTCGTAATATTAAAAGAGACAAAATAAGAATAAAAAAAAGGAATAAATCACACAATCATTTAAATAAATAATCTTGTACACTTTTCCAAACAGTAAAAAGCGCTTCAACACATAGCAAAGGGACATCTTTACAATTAAAAACATGGCATCCCTTCAGCAGCGGAGGTGCAACTCATAAGGGTCCCACCAAGACAACTCTTGCCACATGTTCAACACTCCCCATTAAAAACCTGGGGAAATTAATGAGCTTCCATTGGCACCCTCACAACAAAGGGATCTATAAAGCAGCCTTAATGTTCTCAGGGAAACTTTACTCTTCAGTAGTTCCCAATCAACCGGTAGCAGCAGATTTTGTTTTATTTCCCTTGTAACCTACAACAGGAGCTAAAAATGCAACTCACTGCAACTTTACATAAATGTTATCCTTGATTGGAATCGCTTTAAGCTCTTTCTTAATCAAAGATGTGTCGATAATTAACCATGTCAGGCTGTCAGAATGTAATTACGTGTAAATAAAATGTATATCTTTAAATGAAAGCTGAGTGGTGTGCTTTCAAAAATCTATAAATGTGCTAAAGTATTGCCAAACGACATTAATTTGTTGTATGTTCACAGTTCTGCTAAAAGAGCTGTAAAAAAAGGCTCAAATGGTGTACATGGAGAACAAAACCCTCTCATGTTGTGAGCATTGATTTGTACTTTCTACCTGCTTGTACACAATTAAGAACACTTAGGAATCAAAGAGCGCAGAGGTTTGCAGAAAGGTATTAATTAGAACTTTATTTATGCAGATGCTTTGTAAATTTGCATAAAAAGCAATTCCACAGATGGGTTTATGGCAGTAATGACTGTTCCAGTCTGCAATAAAACATCTGCTTAATCACAACAGAGACAGTCAATGGCTGCTGTGAAAACAGGCTGTCCAAGTACATCTCAAAGAAAGTACCGAGGTGAAGAGCCGGCGTGGACAGGTAAGGAAAAAATAGTAAAGAGATTTAGGGGAGAGAAAAAAAAAAAAAAACCTGTTCAAAAGCAGTGTTAGTTAAAAGAGACACACTTCTCCCAAACATTTGCTGGTGGTACTTTGAGTGCTCTGATGTTGAGAAAAATACCCTTATCGTGTTGGCAGAACAATCCACTTACTGTGTCTAAGAGAAGAGAGAATTTTGTTCCAAGTCAAGCCAAGTCTTTGTCTATGTGTGCCAACTATTTTGAAAATATTCCACTTTGTGTCTTTTTAATCCACGAGAGCCACACACAGATACGAGCCTGTGCACAAACACACACACACACTCCCTCACACACACATACACATACATACACACAGCAGTGTGGCTGCAAGGTCACTCCAAGTATTGATAAATCACCCAGCTGTGATTCCCTCCTGACAGCTCAAACTAACATCAAGCTGGATGGGGGAGAACAAAAGACCATCAAGCGGCCCTTTTCCTGACACTTTTATTCAATCACGGCCAGATTGCTTACGACAGCACCAGCAGCTGTTTCGTCTTCATCTTTCCCCATTTGATAAAGCGTGTCAAGTCATATTTCTGTAAGTACTTCACCTCACCCCATACTGTGCAGATCTGCAGCGATTCGGCATATGCACATTCCACATGAGGGGATCGTCAAATGGGTCAGGGAGTAATGACACCCCTCTGAAGGTCGCAGCACACTGGCGTGGGGGGTGGGAGCAGGTAGGGTGGGTGGAGAGGGGGGGGCGACGACAAAGCAACAAGCTGAAGGTCAAAGATAAGAACAGCCACAGAGATATCTAAGATAGCCGGCAGAAATTAAACAATGAGGGAAAGGCAGTCGGGCTTTGATTGCGTGATTGTGTTGTTTAAGAGAGAAGGAGGGGGGGTTGTTGGTGCTTGGGATTGTTATTTTGGGATCGCCATCCCGTTCAGGGCTCTTCTGTTGACCTTGTTCCTCATGGGATGGAGGTGTGACAGGACAGAGAAATACTGCAGATGTCTATTGTTTGTTTGTGATCAGACATCAGCCCACGCAGAAATGAGATTTCCATTTCGCAACTGCCTTTAATGTTTACATTAAGATTGCCTTTACAGGCCCCTGGTTTCCTGCGCAAGTGTCTGATAACAATTACAGGTGTTTGAGTTTATTATAGAGAGGATGAATGCCGTATTTATAAAATAATGACTGCATCCAAGGACGAAGTACTCGACTGCCGGGCTCTGATTATTTTTATGCAATTATTTGAGGTCATTAAGTCACGTAAGTGTTATAAATACAACAAGGTACTATCCTTGTTGCCTATTATGTCGTGATTACCTGCACAAACTTTGTAGAAAATTAACAAAAATATTAATACTAACTAGAAAAGTGCACTCAGAGGGGGCAGATATCAAGCAGGTGGCCGTGACCATTCAACACAATTCATGTAATTCCAGCGGACGTGCTGTAGCGTGTTTCAAAGGGGCCCAGAAACTAATAAAATACTAACACCATGCTATTTTTGACAGAGACACAGCATGTCACACAGAGCAGATTGATTCCTCCTGCTAACAGGCACTGGATGTAAAAGATAGATACAATCTAATCATAAGGATGAATGTATTTTCAATGACGAAAACACAGCAACAAATCTTTAATCCATGTCATTCATAACTAGACTTTGAATCGTATTAACTTTGTCTGTAGGCTACAGCAGAACAAAGTAGGAAATAGACAAAAAAAAGAAATCATTTCACTTCATAGCCTGCTAACTTCCTTATGATAGAGGCACAAATATCGAGGGAAAAATGACTACAAAAAGTCTACAAAATCTGGCAGGCAAAAACGCTCCACTACTGAAACAATAAGGTACTTAACTTTAGTGGATCAGAACATTTAAGGTATGAAATTCTTCCAAAGATGCTCCGGTTCAAAATGAGACCAAACCTTTCTATGGATGGCAGGTTTAAATCACATCGAAGGCCAAAATGGGTCCTGCAACACATGGTAGGCTTGTTGTTTTTAACCCAGCCAATTTCTGGAAACCTTGCGGTCCCTACCAGTCAGTTAAGAGGAGTAAGAGCCCAGTGTCACTCCGAAGTCGTCGAAATCCAATGCTTGCGCAGTGTCTTGTGGCGTAAGGAACCAACAAAATAGGCGTCATTTCATGTCGGCATGATATGTGGGTGGTTGCCGATATACTTTAACTGTGCCCGTCGGTGTCAGGGAAACAAGGCGGGACAAGGACGAAAGTTAAGGTGCCGAAAGTCCATGTGGGGCTGGTGGGAGGGATGATGGATGGGTCCAACAAACATTGACTTTCACCCGAGAGAGTGGTGTTTGCATCCCGTAAGATTCTCAAGCCAAACCCTGTTCTTTTTTTCCTAAACCTAACCACGTGGAAAAAAACATCGATACGTGGTGTTGTACCAACGAAGTGAGTTTATTTTGAAAGAGACTGTATGTAAACGTTAAATTTCCTGTGAAAACCGAAGTATATCTTGAAAGAGGAGAACTTTACACGGTGTCCCAGAACCTCAACAACCAACACACCCAGGGTACTTTGCACGTCATATCTGGACGTGGAAAGTCCATGACCAAAACGTCAATATGTGACGAGGTTGGAGTGAGAATGTATTGGGAGTAAGGAGTCAGAAGTCAGTGACGGTATAAAGCAGTGAATAAAACAGGTTTTTCAACAATTGTGTTTCACCGCAACCACTAGAGGTCCTTCAGCATTCAGTCATACATGTGCACAAAAAATATGAGGCTGATTGGTCCAGTAGTTTGTTAAATTAGCTGCAGACAGATGGAAACACACTGCACACACACACTCATGCACACATGTAACCAAACGATGATGCCCTCCAGGCTCAAGCCTTCCGGATATAATAAAAATACAGCCGTTTCTATCTTCTGCTCTCATGTATGCCGAACAAAAATAGCCTTCCCTGACTGGACAATCTAGCGTGTATCAAACTTCCATCATACATCATTAGAGAAGGAAGAGTCACATGAACTGCAGCTCGTGCAAACTGTGTCACTGGGAAGATACACTAACACACCTGCTCAAGCCACATCTGAAAAATGTCTCAGGATCACCTCTTCAGCATCTTTCCGGAAAATAAAACAAATGAGATCTTCTAACTCAGGTGCTATTTTGGCCGGAGTGAACGGCCACTAGTTGTGTGTGGTAAAAGAGACATGTAAATCAGGTGGAATGTGGGAGACGCTCATATCAAAAATGGGACAGCTCACTCCACTCAGACTTGGCCTGGCTCCCAGGAATGCAGTTAGCTAGCACACAATCACTGCCTATTCACGGTGGCACAGCTGCTGTGGACATATGTTCCCCACCAAAGGAGGAGGACATCAACCAGGCACACCTTGAACAGGTTAGCAGATGAATGGCGTTCAGTCCTTTGACAGTCTGCCCTCGTCTCGTCGTATTTTCCCTTGCTCAACAAATAAGTTCCTCTCCAGTGTGGCCTAAACTTTTCCCATTCATTCATCCATGACAAACTGAGGGCATAAACACGGCAGGAACAATATCCTATGATAGATGTCGTTGCTTCTGTAAGTAAATACTGGAAACTGGTGAGATTGCTCGATCATTTGGGGCGTTTCTGAGGGACAATGAACCTCACGGAAAAGTAATAAGGAATATTAATAAAGCGCATACAAAGACTTTTTTCCTAGCCCTCAGCAAATGACCAAATGTGAGGGAAAAGATTACATTTATTCATAGCTGTCTTTCATCAAGAAGCTTAAAACCCAAACTTCCAATGTAACCCCAAATTATATGCATATTGAGCTGACCTCTTTCACCCTTTTTCTTAAAGCCAGGGAGGAGGTGTGATATGCAAAAACCCACAGATCCTTCAGCTCATCATTTAGACGATTTCAGCACTTTTGCTTTTCCAGCTGTCCAAGGGTGATCACGTTAGTCACTAATAGATAAAAAGGAAGCTCCTCTATTAGCATGGAGGTCATATGTGAAATGTAGAAAAAAAAAATCTCACACCTTGCTGTCACTGCAGTCAGAGAAAAAAAACAACGTGATTTACACTTGAAATTCACTTGATGCAATGTCAAACACTTTGAATCGAGAGACAGAGAAAGCGGCAGATAACTGCGATCCATTCTCACATTATCCATTGTTAACACTCGTGCTTTTGTCACCCATCTCTGCAGCTATGACCTATTAGCTTTAGTGAAGTGCTCTGAGGCCACAGAGCCATGTGAAGGTTGTTCACCCATCCAACAGGGCCATTTACAGGAGAGAGACCCCAGAGCCGAGCCGCGGCAGCTCTCTAATGACTCTATCAGCTACACTGATGGGAGCAAATGGCACCCAGAGATTTCAGCACATTCCCTGAGCATGCATTACATTTGCTCTCCTTATTTTCGTTATGGTGTTGGAACGGTAATACATAAGTATGCATGTAAGGGCGATGTAAAACAGTTGAAAATACACCAGAGCAATATCAGATTTTCATTTTTAAAGGAACAGTGTGTAAGATTTAGGGGGATCTAAGGGGCATCTAGCGGTGAGGACTGCGGACTGAAACCAGCTGAAACTTCTCCTGGTTTGGATTCCTTCAGTGTTCATTGGTCAGGAGGTTCTTACCAGGAGCCAAATTATTCACAGGTCTTTTCTTCTCAAAAAAACAAATGGACCATGTGATTAAAACTGGTGAAAACACTGAATAAAGCAGGTTCATGTTACAAATCGGTGTTTCAACACCTCACAGACGAGCCGCTAGCCCAGCACCTGCTAAAGTGTGCTCACCTCTTTCTCCTCTGATAATGTAAGACCCAGATGTTAAGGAGGTTGTGGAGCCAAATTATCCGCAGAGGTCTCTTCCTCTCCTAAACAAACAGACCAGGTGATTTAGAAAAAAACACTGGATAAAACAGTTTCACATTAAATTAAAAAAAAAGATGTTTCTCCAACACATCAGATCATTGGAGACAGTCCGCTAGCCCTGTACCTGCTATGATGTGCTCACCTTTTCTTCTCTGGTAACTTAAGATCAAGATGATCAGGAGTTTTTTTTTTACCACAAACCGAATTATAGACTAAGATCTCCTCCTCTCCAAAACAAACCATGCAATGTGATTAAACCAGTGAAAACACTGAAAAAGCAGTTTCATTTTTAACATGTCGTAGACAAGCCGCTAGTCAAGCACCTACTTAAGTGTGCTCACCTCTTTTTCCTCTGATAACTTATGATCCAGATGTTCCGGAGATTGTTACTGGGAACCAAATTGTTCGCAGAGGTCTCTTCCACTTTGAAACAAACGGACCAGGGGTCTCATGTATAAAACAATGCAAAGGATCCATATTAAAAATGTACATATGGAAAAAAGCCAAAAATGGCATGCCAAAAGATATTCAACATTTTCTATAATCAGGCTTTTACCTCAACCTCTGCGCCACCAGTTTCTCGTCTCTAAAATGTTTATTAGGATGGGTCAAAGTTTCTCCCATCAAGTCTATTTTTATAGATCACAACTTTTGCGTGTGAAGTGGCACACACTTCTTTCAGGCCTCGTTTTGTGTGTACGCAATGTTTATAAATGAGATCCCAGTGATAACTTAGGATCCCGACGTTTAGGAGGTTATCCACAGAAATCTCTTCCTCTCCGAAACAAATGGACCAGGTGATTTCATAAAGACACTGAATAGAGGAGTTTCACATAAAAAAAAAAAAAAAGGTGTTTCTTCAACACACATGTCTTGTCAGAGACAGTCCGCTAGCCAAGCACCTGCTATTGTGTGCTCACCTTTGTTCTTTGATAATATTTTTTTTCTGATAACTTGAGATTCAGATGATCAGGAGATTTTTTACCATGAGCCAAATTATGTGCAGAGGTCTTTTCCTTTTCAAAACTAACAGACAGAGAGATTAATACCAGTAAAATTACTGAATAAAGCAGTTTCATATTACAAATACGCAGACTAACCACTAGCCCAGCACTTGCTAAAATGTAAACTTAAGATCCAGATGTTAAGAAGGTTGTTACAGGGAGCCAAATTATCCGCAGAGGTCTCTACCTCTCTTCAACAAACGGATCAGGTGATTTAGTAAAAACACTAACTAAAACAGTTTTACATTTAAATTTTTTTTTAAAAATCTGTTTCTTTGACACTTTGGCTCATTGGAGAAAGTCCACTAGCCCAGCACCTGCTGTTGTGCGCTTACCTTTGTTTCTTTCATAACTTAAGATCTATTAATTCATAAAGCCCAATATCACAAATCACAATTTGCCTCAGAGGGCTTTACAGCATACAATATCCCTCTATCCTTGGATCATCACAGCAGATAAGGAAAAGCTCCCCAAAAAACCCTTTAATGGGAGAAAAAATGGTAGAAACCTCGGAAAGAGTAAGTGAGGAGGGATCCCTCTTCCAGGGCGGACAGACGTGCAATAGATGTCATGTGTCTAGATGATCAGGAGGTTGCAACCTCTGCCGAACTCTTTTCTTCTTCAACACAAACAGACACAGAGATTTATACCGGTACAAATAATGAATAAAGCAGTTTCATGTTAAAAAATAAGTGTTTTTCCAGCGGTGCTCATCGCAGAGGGGCTGCTAACTACGTTGTTTGATGTTTGGTTTGTCCATTCTGAGGTATCGTAGAAACATGGTGGTGCAACATGGTAATCTCTGTAGACAAGGACCCGCTCCCTATTTAGATATTAACGGCAAAGGTAACGAAAACCCAACAACTCTTATTATCAGGTGCTCCTACACCAAAGAAAGCATACTTATTATATTCTATTCCATTTCTGCCAATAAATCCCCCTCAATCCTTCACACTGCCATGTTCACTGACCCCCCTTTATACACACACACACCAAGTTTACTTTCAAGTTAATACAGTATGACGCCACCACCATCTTAAGTTGCAAACACATCTTCAAATGATCCGTTAGCTCTTTAACCTAAATACAACCTCGGTATAATTATTGTGATTTCCAAGGGAAGCTGGGTTGATCTTGCACCTCAATCCAACAATTACAGGAAACTATGTGTAAGATAAAAACAGAATATGTGCTTCCCTTTGTGGGAGATGGTGCGAAGTCACAGGAGTATTCATTAAGGCCTTTGTGTCCTGTTTGAAATAGTGCTGTTAAAGGCTTTAGCTGTGGGCATCTCTCTGGAAGAGATATAATGATCCTCCAATTAGAGACAGAATCATGAGACCTGTTTATTAGTCCTAATTCATCTCCTCATTGTGCTGAGCATATCAAATACCACAGAGGAAAAAAAAAAATCAACAATTTGCCCACCATAATTACAGATCTATTAATAGTTTCACAACAATGACAAGCAAAGCTATTCACATCATTTTCTACAGTCAAGAACAATACCGCAGCACTGTCAACGTATCCATTAAAGCCTGCATTTATACCAGCTCAGTGACATCTTGCATTTCAAAGATGACTCTGAGCCTCTTCAGATAAATTACACTTTTTCATTAACCAGAATGGTTTGGGTATTATTAATTCTAAATGGATTTTCAGACACCTCTCTACATTTGTAGCTTATCATACAATAGCAGGCTTTTGTGGCTGTAAAGGTATTTTCAATTAAGAACAAGAAAATGAAAAGAAAAAAAAACTGCGATGCATTGTTGGGGTTTCTGTTTCGGGAGTCTGAAAAAGGGATACAACACAATGACAAATGAAAATGCTAATTCCTGACTAGAAATACACAAGTTAACATTCAGCAAAGCTCAGGACATATAAACCTGGAGACTCTTGTCCTCCTCAGACATCCCTGAGCCATAAAATGAGAATAAAAGATGATGACAAAAACCAAACGTGCATTCAGGTTATCTGTGGTAGATCTGCAAACAATTACAGTTTGTACACTAAACTATGTAAGCATGATTGTACAAAGGTTAAGAAATACAGATTTAATAAATGTTATATGTCAGCAGCGATTAGGCTTAGTCTACTAACACAACTTTTTTTGCCTGCACTCTATCAGCTGTAAAGGTCCAGTTATACATTTTTGTGCAAATCTTCCATCACCATTTTGCAAATATCAAGCTGACCTTTCACTAATTTACAACATTTTTGTATAAATTCCATGTTGCCAAATCTCCCCTACAAATAAGTATCATTAGACTGTGAGTGCTGGATGGCATTTTCTTTTGCCAGGCAGCAGGTAGGCTCAGTCACAGTTCAGGTAATGTATCATAGTACTGGTCATGGTGTGCAATAAATACTGTTTTAGTAACAGCCAAGGTGCAAACAGTGCCATGGTACAGTAATGTCTTCATAGCAGGCCTACAATGTGTCCATATGCTGTACAATTTTGCTGTATTTGTCAGTGTATGGTGGGTTGTGCTTCAATAATACTACAACATAAAATCCATGGTACAAATAGTCGACTGTGTGGATTACTGAATGGGTCTCACAAGCATAGGTCCAAGGACCTAAAAGTGTCAGTGGCATCCCCTGGCCTTTTCCTAAAAACTGCCATTCAAATTATCACTTACTAAAAGAGAAGAGACTCACAATGACCAATAAGCCACACAAGTAGATCACAAAGATCTGCAAAGAGACATAAAATATCGACGAAAACAGGCAAAATAAAGATTTTGTCTCTTTGTGTTTGTTTTGCCCGTTTTCATAGACTAATACACTACAAAGAAACACTAAAAGACTACAAAGAGACTAAATGACTACAAAGAGAGACTAAATGACTACAAAGAAAGAAAAAAAATGACTACAAAGATACACAAAATGACTACAAAGAGACTAAATGACTACAAAGATACACAAGATGACTACAAAGAGAGACTAAATGACTACAAAGAAACACAAAATGACTACAAAGAGAGACTAAATGACTACAAAGTGACACAAGATGACAAAAAAACCCCTGAAAATTACCTGAAAGAAACACTTCAGAGAGCACAAAACAACCACAAGGACACACAAAATGACTACAAAGAGTCAAAAAACCACAAAAAGATTCATTATGACTACAAAGACACACAAAACCACCACACTGTGTGTCTCGCTCCTATGTAGGAGAGGTCATGGGGCTCCTTATACACAGGGTTCTAACATATTTTCACCAATGAATTTTCACGACTTCTCCATATAGTCACACTTGAGTTTTACGTTCATTTAAACTGTCTTTCATTTCCCCTGTTTTTATACGCTTGAGGGTTTTTATCAGTTCTTTTAAAAGTTGTCTTCATGTTTTAACTATTGACATGTAAAGATCTTAGTAATTCTGTTTTGAAAAGCCCTTTATAAAGATTAGTATTATTATACTATCATTTTTTGATTGATTTTTTTTTTTTGTTTTGTTTAATGCTGTCTGCCAGAGTAGACATGTGAAAAACTCCTTAAAAAAATCCATGTTTAAAAAAATTAACTTTATATTTTGTTTTCATGCCTAAAGAAGAATAAAAACACTTGTAAGTGTGTGTTTGCTAACCTTTATTTTGAGCTCTGTCAGCTGAGGTGTCCTGCTGCTAACCGCCAGACCACTCAAACAGGAGCCTGTAGGAGCCGCGGTGAACTTCCGGAACACGAAACGGAAGTGCGTCAGAGGATGCGCGTGGTAAGAAAAGCTTAATTAGTGTAACGGACCGCCTATACCTTATTGATAGCTATAAAACTTTAGCTTAAAAAATATTTACCAGACATTAAAACTTTACCACTACAGCAGCTACCACAATATGGAGGGGCTGTTCTTAATGTTGCTAATGTTAGCTAAGCTAATATTAGCTTAATGTTAAGCTAACGTAAGGTGAGGGTTTGACAGCGCTTTACTTTGCTCCTCACTTCAGCAGCCTCACAACAACTACGTTTCCAGGAATTGCACTTAATGTAATGCAATGTCAAGTCTATTAATAAAGGATTAAGAGAAAAAAAACAAACAAAAAAACTACATTTCCAGGTAACACTTCCTTGTTACAGGTCACGTGTTTCTTAATCAACCAATGAGAAGCTAGAAGGACTCAGACTGAGATAAATGTGTGAGAATCACTGAGGCAGATCCAGCAAATAATTTAACTGTTTTAATTATATTGCTAATATATAAATAATAACCGTGAATATAAATATGTGAATAGTAACCTGTACAAACACTATAAATGTATTTTTAGTAGATTATATTAAAAAAATATGAATTAACTCGTAAACCTTACACTAATACAGTTGAAATGTTACTTTAAATTTGGTCTTTAATCTAAAGTTAACCCCAGCTAATCTACAGATAAAGTGTAATTACTCAGTTGCAGATGTTCTCGATTGGATAAAGCTAACTTAATCTGTCGTGAAAAGCTGATACTGAATGTAAGTAAGTTCATTAAGTTGTCAGACTTGATAAATGAAAGGTGTTGAATATTGTAAACCTAAAATGGCAAATCTTTTTTGCAGGTGATGGCCTATGTCCTATTTGACTTCCACAAAGTTTCCCACTCATTGTGTGGTAGAAATAAGTGGACTCTGATGACCACAGACCCACTGAAGCAAGAAGCACACTGCAAAATGTCTGTGGAGGACCTGCCATGCCACCATTTTGAAGACTTCTGGTTTGTACAGCAGATGATATACAGTATATGTCAAGTTAAGTCAATTGTCTTGTTATAGCACATTTTATACCGCTTCATTAAAGACCAGAAAAGACAGCATGAGACTAACATTAGGACACAGGACAGCTCATCCTTGTTATATAATATGATCTACTGGTTTGCTGAGAGTTTGGTCAGGATGATAAGATGCAAACATGACGTGCCGGAACACCGACCATATTCAAATGCTTACATTTTACAGTCCAAATATTTTACAGGCAGTGACCAGGAAATATAACTCCTGTACAATTTAATGCCATCCAGCACAAGAGCACGGCCATAAATCCCAAGTTGGTGAAACTTAAAATATGAGACTTTTCTTGAGACTGTGACAGAGAGGTGTTGATTCACCTTTATGGCTCACGATACTTTATTGGGTGATTATATTTTCACTGCATGAAGTGACACGACGTCAGCTTCAGCTCCTTCGCAGCATCACAGATGCTCCTTTGCTTAGAGGAAAGTAATAGATTTCAGGGTCTAGTGAAAGTTTGTCTACAGGAAGCCTATTTGGAGACCTGTTAATATTAATTTAGTCATTAATGGTAAAGTGATATATTGTTGAATGAAAGAAATATAGTGGTATGGCAATGGCACAACCAAGATGGTACATGCAGTTTTACTTTCAAAATGTACTATTGCACTGTACCCTCATTCACTAATAGGATCAAATCACCATGACATTTTCACCACAGTGCCACATTTTAAAATTAACTAGAAATTACAGCAACATTTTCAAAAGGCTTTATCAAGTCATACATTTAACACTGTATCAGATGACTTCAAACTGGCCCAAACACACTCACCACATGACCTTGAGCTTCCACTTGATGCTAATATTTATCATCTACCCATGTCTGCTAGGAGCTTAAAGAACAATCATTAATTGTTGGAACGTTACCCTATTGATATAAAGTCACATATATGAAGATATTTTTTGAAAATGAATATTTTTCTCCTCTGTTTTAAAAAAAAAAAGTCCACTCAGCCTTCATCATGTGTGAATCGGGGAGATTATGTGATCATTTCCTAAATGCTCCATACACATCCATACCACAGACTGAACACCCTCACTGTACAGAAGTGAAGCTAAAATATCCTGGATACGGCCACTGTCATGTTGCTTTGGTGATGTCATTCGAAGCCAGAGTATGCGCATTAGTGATGTCCGGGGTATCAAGTTTCCCACCCATACATTTGTCCAACCAATCGCAAGAAGCGTCCTGAATTTGAGCCCACCAATTGGCTCATACAGTTGTCAATCATGTTGTAAAATTCCCATTTTATATAATTAAATAACTAATTAAAACGAACACTTGAACACAGAGTAGCAGGATAAAAAAATACCTTAAATGTTAGAAACCATCTTTGGGAAAAATTTATTTGAGTTTGGCCCGTGTCCCTTCTACTAGCATGGAGAATGCAGGCGCTATACTGCAGCCAGCCACCAGGGGGCGATTGAGATGTTTTGGCTTCACTTTTGGGGAGCTGTTATGTTGTCCATCTTTACATACAGTCTATGATCCATACAGATAAACAGTAACCAGAGATTTGAGAAATATGCACCCTAGAAGGCCCAAAACACAGTCTGCATGTAGACAAGGGGCCAAACGTAGTGGAAAATATCTGTTAATGAAAATATCTGTATGTAGAAATACAAATAATAATGAAAAATATTTAAAAAGCACTTTTCAAAACAAAGTTACAAAGTGCTTTATATGGTTGATCCTAGATTGAGTGATTGTTAGGATCAGAAGAGTGTTGTAGCTCCGTTCACATTCTCCGGACTTATGCAAAGTGAATTAAAATGCAGCTAATGCCAAGTGTATGTGCGTCACAGTTTTGTGTGTGAATTGAGTAACATTAACATCCTAATGTGACAACATGCTTTAAATTTGCAGTGGGATTTCTGAAACAAAGCTGCTGCTGCGCTTCGTCAGTGCAGTCCATCCACTCCTCCTGGCTCCAGAGTGTTGGCAAGCTGCTCCGATCCCCAAAATGATGTGACAAGTGGACCTCAGGTCAAGGTAATACTCGTTAACAGATAAAATAAGTTCATAGTTATTAACTTGAGAAAGTAACAACAGCCAGTATAGCAGATTTGATACTGTACGGCTATCAAATCCCAACCCAGCTGACACATTTAATGTTTCCTTAAGAACAATCTTTGCTGCCTGTGTGACAAATAGTGCAGCTCATGACAGTAGAAGGAGAGGCTGCTGCCAGCTTTGGGGGAAAAAATAGTGGGCCGCACCAGCACATCAGTTTCACACGGTGCTGGCTTCCTCCTGAACTCCATCATATTACCAGCCAGAATGAGGCCAACGTGTTGGCACAGCAGAGAAAATGCGAGGTCGTCTTACCAGTATAGTGAACCTGGCCCAGCTCTTGACACAACACAATGCAACATTATCCAGCAATGGAACTTGAACGGGGTAAATCTAAAGTTTATCTCATGATGGAGTTGTAAAATACAGTCCTGTAGTATTATTAACCACTGTGCAGTGTTCTGCTGTTTGATAAGCCTTTAAACTCCTCCATCTATTTCTCAAATCGCTCCTCCTGGATTGTATTTCCCTTCCATTTGCATTTTCTTTAAATTAGTGCTGTTTAAAGTCTGGATGCCCGGCTAATCTGAAACAATACATTTTACATACATTTTGTTATTTGTCCATGATTTGCCATTTTATATTAGTTATTCAAAAACAATTTATGTACCGTTTTGAGCAGATATCCTGGATCTTGTGTTATTTGTGAATGTTGGATGTGTTTGGTGTCGCAATTTATCAGAATTGTGGAAATTTGTCTGCATAATAATCTTATATGATACACAGGGCTTGAGAGACAGATTGACCAATAATGAGCATAGTAATTACTCTGCAATTTTTCCATTAGTCTGGGGGAACTGCATCAAATATTGCCGTTCACATCACCTCTAATGATATTAGAATCAGAATCAAAAATACTTTATTGATCCCCGAGGGGAAATTGTGATTTGTTACAGTCGCTCTGAGAAATAGAGGTATGTAAATATAAAGCAATAAAATGGGAATAAAACTGTACATTAAATAGAAAAATAAAAAAATAGAACGTTCGTCACGCAACGGTGTTTAACACTAGTACTTAAGATATAAAAATATTAAAAATAAAATATATATCGTCACTGTGCTGAGGCTGTAAGTTTGAAATTTGACTACAATATGTACATCACTAGACTAAACTTGAATAGAATAAGTAAATATAAGAAATATGTGCAGTTATGTGCATAAAAAATTCCTATACTAAAACATATTGTGGCAGCTGAGTAATTGCCCCCAATAGATATTTATGAATTATAAATACAGAAGGTGAATAAAGTCCAGATGCCACTCTGCTGACTCAGAGTGGCTGACACTTTGAGGGAGGAGTTGTGCAGGTTTATGGCCACAGGCAGGAATGACTTCCTGTGGTGCTCTGTGGTGCGGTGCATCTTGGGGGAATGAGTCTGTCACTGAACGTGCTCCTGTGTTTGACCAGCACACGGTGGAGTGGGTGGGATGTATTGTCCAAGATGACAGGAATATTAGACAACATCCTACTCTCTGACACTGCCACCAGAGAGTCCAGCTCCACCCCCGCTATGTTACTGGGTTTGTGAATCAGTTTATTGAGCGTGTTGGCGTCTGCTACCCTCAACCCTCACAACATATTGTGTCAGCGAAAATACATTCATTTAAAAAGCCTTTTGAATTCAGTCATTCTTGATAGTTCTTCTGGTTATGTTCTGCTGTGGTGCATACTTTCATTGGCTTAAATATGTGAGATGTGAATGTCCAGGCCATTCAGAGCCTATCTCTGATTCTGGGCTGGATTGTCTGCACACAGCTCTCAACATGGAGATGGCTGAGCCGGCGGCTAGCAGCTATCGGTGCTATAAATGCGAACGCTGCTAACAACGGCAACAGTGCAGACAGAGCTAACGGTGTCGAGGCCTTTGCACACCGAGTCTGGGATTTTCATCCGCAATTTTCGCATATTAAAAATAAATACGTATGACGTCACCTCACATTGTGTCAGTTGTGGTTGCGACTCCGAATCTTTTGTACATCAATCAAGTTTACGGAACAGTTCAACTTTCTGCGTTTTTCCATATAGTCTGTTGAAAGCCTAAAGGCCTTTTCATACTTAGTCAGTTTTCTTTATATGCATTTTTTGAATCCGTCATTGATACGCACAGAAACCTTGCACACTGATTCAGATGCATTTTATTGTCCTATTTGTTGTGAAAATTCGCAATACGTGACAAAATTAACAGACGCATTTCCTCCTTTGCTTCTCTCCACTGGAGTTACCTATCTGGCTGTCACCACTCCCTCCCTGTCTTTCATTTGGTACCGCGGTTGCACAAAGGGACGGAGCTGCCCTCCACATTCTGTGTGTGGTCCACATCCTCCTCCTCTTCATCATCATCCACCTGAATACTACTGTCTGACCTGTTGAAAGAGAGCTATCTGAGTCATTAAATAATTGCTCTGTCTTGTTGCGGCCGTGTCCCACTGCCACATTTTCTTCACTGATTCTTGGTCAAATGTCTATAAGGGCTCTGACGGACGCAAAAAATACAGAAAATTGAACCTGTTCCAAAAATTATAATGATGGGCGAAAGTTTTGGACAAAGAAAAAAAAGCCTCAAGGAGTTGTTTGACCAAGAAGTAATGAAGAAAATGTGGCGTAATCTGCGGGACACATACATCTGCACAAGAGAGCGGAACAGGGTGCACGGTATCATTTCATAACTTAGATAGCCTACTCAGATAGTAGTATTCAGGTGGAGGATGATGACGAAGAGGAGGCTGTAGAGGATGAGGACCGCACACAGACATACAGAGAGACAGAGAGGAAGGACAGCTCAGTCCCTTTAGGTAGCTACGCCGCCAAGACGCGGCTACCTACATCCAGTGGAAAGAAGTGAGGAAAGAAATGTGTTGTTCCATTTCGTATGTTGAATTTTTAGAACGATAAAACGCATCGGACTCAATATGCCAGCTGCGCGTAACAATTTTTATCGTCTGACGGATTTAAAAAAATGCATACGAAAAACACGGACTTGGTGTGCAAAGGGAACTGGATGGTGGGCGTCACGCTTCCACAACAACGGCATCCTGCCACCGAGTGTTGGGACAGCGCTGCCAGCAGGAAACATCGTATTTGCGCAGTCTAGATTAGCCAGCCAGTGGGACTCACATGCAATAATTTGCACATACGGCTGGACTAGCTGCCACAACAAAGAACAGAGAAGCTCGGATTACAACAATCACAGAGGTAGCGTGACTTTATTCTCCTCTCAGGGTGCTATTACTTCATTATATCTTTATATGTCAAATAGTGGTTTGATGCTATATTAAAGCTGTGAATGTCACATACAGCACCTTTAAAGAATTTTCATGCCATGACTTTATTATACAGCAGCTTCACTTGCATTTAGTGTTGTAGTGGCATTTTTACATTCATAACATGATTTGGTAATAAAAGTTAATTATTAATTGGTAAGGTTAATTATTCTCACTTACTCTCAGTATGTGCCCGCTATAAATGTGTTAGGGAAAATAAGAATAAACAAATGCTGATAAAGTGAAACCATGTGTTCAGCAGACATCTAAGTAAGACAGACTGAGGCCCTGCTGTCTGTTAGGACAGGGCAGCTCTACTTTGGACAAATTAATCTCCAGTAAAGATGACTTAGATCAACTTTGAAAAACACTAAGATGAAAACCCATAAAATGATTACGAACGGCGGCCAGAATGACAAGTATTATCAACAAAAATTAATCAGGTGCATCTTTTCATGAACTCAATTAATAATGTGCAACAACGGGGTCTTTTTTCCCTGGAATGAAAATTAATTAGCAGGGGAAGGTCACTCGGAGATGCTGACATCACTCATCAGGCCGCTGTGGCAGTTCTAATTATTTGTCTTCCAGGCTTGGCTGATCAAAAATTATTGCCATACCTGAGCAACATTTAGAAAAAAAGCTTTGTTTAAAGCGCTTTTAATTAGACCTGCTATTTGATTAATGCCGTGTAAGCGCTCAGGATCGGCCCTCTTATCAGCATTTCTGACAAGTTTGCTGGGTATTGTTGTGTGAAAGACATTTTACTGACGCTAACCGACTGTTTAGTATCTAATTCGTTCACTTTAGTTGCAATTAAAAAGCTATTTACTGCGAGGGCACTTGTTGATATTAATATAGATGTTGTAAACTTTGACAAAGCACTCTGTATTGATACTTGAATTAAACGTGGCATTAAGTGATAATAAGTAAAAAAAAAAAAACTGCAATATGTGGAGTCGACCTAATAAAGAGTGGAGTCCCTAACAACCTGGAAAATCACACACAAACACAGTGCTGTTATGAACTGTGCAGTGATCACACAAGTTGCTCCTGCACATTCCTACAGTGAGCAAGTGTAGCTCTAAGGTCCCACAATTTATTGCGTTTTTGTCAGCCGTAATTAATAACAAAAGGCAAAGGTCACAGCAAGCAAACATGATTACCTAACCCCTGCCTGATAACATATCTAGCCACTGCTGGGCCCCTTGGACACACAGCAGAGAGAGGACTTGTCACAAAGCAGCGTTATGATCGAAGCTTTATCAAGCTCCTGTGGGTTTTTTTTTTTTTTCCCACTGAGTTACCGTGTTGACTCGTTGCCTGAACTATCTTCAACCCTTACTACATCAATTCACATTACCTGCAAATTAGCAAAGTTCTACTTTCAAGCTCACAGTACATTTGATCCAAATAGACTCTAAATGCCATTTCTGTTCCTATTAACCTACGGATCGGTGTGGCAGATATTTTCATGAGGTTGCTGGGGAAAAAACACGAGGCTAATGGCTTGGTTGTGACAGCGCTATTCATGATGATTTATGATTCTGTGTTTAAGTTGATTACTCCACTGCTGACTCGGAATACTATTTCAATTAGTGCACTGAAGGTCACTCCACGAAATCCCTCCATAATCTATTCCTATTAACACTAATGCGCCGAGTATCCATATCTGTTCACCCTTGTTGATTCAAATCATCCCCACTCCTAACGGCCAGCTTGTTTACCAGTTTACTGGTTCGGACGTATCCTAGATGGTAATTTTCTCTCCTCCGTGTATCATTAATGTCTTCAGTCTTGACACATGGCTAGGAGGGACATCTCAATAGAGCTTGGGTGCATTTTTATTGCTTTTATTATTTCTAATTTGTTTTACAGATCAAGTGATATTTATGCTGAATGAAATTGATCCTGAAAGCCCTATAGGCAAATGTGGTAATATTGTGAGGTTAGAAAGCAACAACCTCCTATTACTTGTCATCATGAGAACCAAAATAGCCTCAGCGTGATCAAAATTTTAGAGGTCTAAATTAATTTTACATCACTTTCATTCATACTCCCACTCACCCATGCAGAGGAGGAAATTAGCTACCTGTATTTAATCTAATATGTTCCCACTGTAAGCGCTGGTGGACATGATAGACTTAATCAGTTCACACTGAATCAAAAAGCTCACCAGACAGTGCTTAGCGATGAACAATGTATTAAGTTTCAAAGACAAGGTCTCTGAGTTTACCACCAAGAATGGAGGCCTACTTTATTTTACAGGATGCATTAGTCTCACAATCCAAATAGACCTGTCTTACTTTGGCCCTGTCTACACATATATAGATAATTTTAAATCAGATATTTTTCTCCTACGTTTCAAAAACAAAAACAACTGACCACACGACCTTCGTTTTCTGTCTCTGTCCAAACTAGTATACAAAAAGGACTACCCCTCGTTGTAAAGGTAGTAAAGTGTAATATTACAGGCTAAAGCCCAGTTCAGACTAATGACTTGCGACGAGACAAAACCGTTTTAGAATGTTGCAGGGAAAACTTGCAGCGGTGTGAAATGGCTGTCTGAGCTCAACTGAAGCCGGCCGATGGTGTCACCTGCAACTCCACTGGTCAAATCACCAGTGGCTGGTTTTAGAACGTAAAATACGTTGCCTGTTTCCACAGTCAATCGGCTTGTATTGAAGTCTGCTGGTCAAGTCAAAAGCAGACGTGTGTTCGCTTGCTACGATAGGTGCTCTGAGCCCTCTGTTTCCGTCCTCACGGTGTGTCGTGTCTGACGGTGGGTCGCTGTATGTGCTTATGCCCCCTCACATACACACATTTTCTTAACGACAAACTAATTGGCACTGCTTACTTATATTATTGTGCCGTATTTATTATGAATACAGTCCATCTGATGCTTGTTTTTCACCATTTCATCACTACGACAAATGTAGCTGTAGCCAGTATCTCACTATCACTATCCTCATTCATATTTTAAGAAGCTACAAATTATATTCAGCCACAAAATAAGCCTGAAAAGCTGGAAATCAGAACAGAAGTAGAGAGCTGTTGCATAGAGATGATACACCGTCATCAAATTGTATTGGTGTGAACTGTCAGGTTTTTAGAACGTTTTAGAATGGTGCATTGCGAGTAGTTTCCTGTTTCAACTCATCTTGTTGCAAATTTTTGGTCTGAACTGGGCTTTATGTTACCTTTTTCAAAACACTTTCTAGAGATCTCATCACCGTGTATTACCCTTCGATATTATGACGAAGATTCTTACTCAAAAATGCAATTGATAATCTGGACATGTGAAAGGTTTCCTTCCACTCATCAATAACAATTTCATTCTCTAAATTATCCTACCATATACTGGTTCAAACAGGTCTGATCAAAAACTGAAAACTGTCTTTCCTGGCAGACCTTAAACAATGTACGCTGAGATGGACCAAAAAATATTGGGGGCAGCAGATACCTCAGTTCGTCAGTGAAGTTGTGGAGCAATGCTAAGTTTTAAATATGAAGTAGTCATTAGTCCAAGCAATAGACTGTATAAAGATGGACACGTCTCCACTTCCTCCCACTGTACAAAAATGAAGCCAAAATATCCTGATAACGACGGCTACCATCTTGCACTGATGTAATTTGGTACCAGAGTCTGTTTAGCAGTGATGTCCATGGTGTTGAGTTCCCACCCATATACCTGTCCGACCAATCGCAAGCCCCGCTATTGATCGTGAGCACACCGATCGGCACACACCACTGTCAATCAAGACCCCCTTTTTATAGCAATTTAAACCAAGCTTATCAGAAAAACCAACACTTGAACATGCAATAGCATAAGATTATTTACCTACCTATACTGCAGCCAGCCACTAGGGGGCAATCAAAATGTGTTTAGCCTCACTTCTGGGGAGCTGTCATGTTGTCTATCTTTATATATAGTCATTGGTCCAAACAGTGCTAACAAGATGGAAACAAACCATGGATGTAAACGATAGTCTGCCATTGTTGTTAATGTTTCTGGCACATGCTCATTACACAAAGCAACAATGGATAGTTACGAATTGAGGAGTTGACATCATCAGTCCCCAAATGCTGTGTTTTACACAGATACAAAGAATGAAACATCTGCACCTTAAAAGCCCAAAATCTCAATTTTAGTGACGTAAAACTCCATTTGTGTGTTGACAAGAAGCCAAAGAGGAAACCTTTACAAAAAAATCTGTATACATGTAGACAGAGCCTTAGTTGTTCTGACTGCAACAGGGGCGAGATATAAATCAGACGTCAGCCACAAATTTATGACTAGAAGTTTATTGCATATTTGCCAGTTAAGCTTTAAAGTTTTCTAGTTGTTTGGATTAGCAGCAAAAGATTTTATTGCGTGTTTTAAACGAGCAGACAAAAGTCAGTAAAGAAAAAAGGTGGAAACTTTAACAGCTCTTATCAGCTACAACAGGCCTCTACGGGCCTCAGGACAGGAAACATCCTTTTTTTGAGCGAAGGGTAAAAGTGCTGACATTGTCACCAGTTGATGGGACTCTATCCAAGGGATAGGTGAAAACACTTGGGCACAGTGACATCAATTTTCAAGATGATTTAACTCCATGCTCCTGTGTTGGAGGAAAGAAACTTCAGACCCCTGATTTACCTCCGATGACAGCCACGCGGCCCCCGAAACAATGTTTCCAAGGCTACTAGCGAATGACGAGTGGTCACGTCTGTACAGCCGTCCCCATTGGTTTGATTTATGTGACCGGGATCCAATAAAAATGGCAATCAAATCAACCCAGCCACTTTACAGGTAGAGGGCTGTCTGATTGAGTTGTCGAAGGCATGGCTGAGGCTCAGAATGATTATGCTAGGAAACGGAGAGGGGTCCATCTCTCCGCACCCAACAAGGACACCATACATCTCCCCATGCAGCTTTCCTACTCCACTGTGAAATGTATCCAAAATAACTGCACACCTACTGCTTGCCTGCCTCCCCTCTCTGAAGGTTATTTGTCGTCTGAAGGACTCTCCCTGTCAGAGTATGATGAATACCATGTACACAGACAAGAGCAGCGTCAGGTCCAGGATTAGCCGGAAAACTCACTGATCTGTGAATAACCTAAAAAAGAGGAGCTGAAGATTAGCAATGATGCTTTTAGGAATGATCCATCAAACTCAACTACCTCAGTCACTCAAATGAATCATCTCACTTGATTCTTTAACCCAGGCGAAGTACGAGTGACTGCCGCGCTACCTGCAGGTCACAGAGATCATTTTGAGGATGTTTATTAAATCAGTGCTATCAATTTTCTTACTGATCATCTTTTATCTGTCCTGTCCTTGGGGATGACTCAAGCACACAATGATGTTAAAGGTTGCGGTATTCAACTTATGGCTTTTCTATTCAACCTCCAGGGCTCCGCTGGCAATATTGAATTACAGCCATTGCCATAACGTACAAATTGATACCTGAAATACGCCCCATATTGAGAGAGCCTGTCAGTGAAGTTAACTCACTTCTGTTAACAGAGCTACTGTACAAAGAAGAACAAAAAAAAAAGAGCAAACAATAATCGTGAACTATTTGCCTTGGCTTTGAACTAATGACAACTTAGGCAGGCCTGTTTACTGTGCATGAGGAAGCACACATTCAGGAAGTAAATTGGATCAAAGTACAAGCAGCTGCTTAAGTACTTACTCGCTTCGATAAGCAGAATGAAATCACCATCATTGTTGCATTAGAGTGACTTGCTTCAGTCACCGCCAGGAAAGCAGACAGGAAGAGGAGAGGGGAGCTGATAGTGTACCAGCTCCATGTGTCATGAAGGAGCCGCTGGCTAACAGCCAGCCTGAAAGAGAACAATTGAACATCACTGTAGAGTCTTTTTGTGTTGGAAACGCAATCACCTTGTTAGAGAACAGAATGCATTGTACAACAGGTACAGACACATCCTCTGGAATAATAGTCAAGCATGTGCCATTTCATCCAATCAGTCCACATATTTCAAGACATACATTTGGGAGGAAGGTTTTGTTTTGTGTTTCCCTTTTGCTGTAATTGTGACCTCTGTAGACCGATTCACAGTGACGTCGCACGATCAACAACATTCGCTTCTGGCACAACTGGCAAGCGATTTAAATTGCAGAGATATGTGAAATGGCGACATTGTTTATTTCTGTTGTTACATTCAGCAGAGGTGGGAATCACCAGAGGATCCACAAATATTAAGATACTTAAGTCACCATACCATAATATTGTGATTTTATATATTTTGTGATATGCTGAGGATAGCGATAAAATGTATTCCGATATGTTGCGATGTATTACCTTTTTTCAAATGTAAATGATGTCCCCAAAGGAAAACTTTGGCAACATCTGTTTTATATAATAAGTTTTAATTCCTTTCATCTGACTTCAGCCATTTTTTAATTGCAGCAAAATGTATCTAGCGGATTGAAAAAGCAGTTGATTGTGTGATTGACCGTGTGACGATATGCTATTGCCACAAAAATATTGCGATACTATGCTGTGTGGATTTTTCCCCCACCTCTAATGTTCAGCCGTAACTATAAAGTTAAAGATATGTAGTCAAACATGATGGTCTGACTTATTTGATATTTCCGCTGTGCTTATTTTATATACGGTGTTGCTTTGCTAGAATCTTTGATAAACTAAATTTACTGGCACAGAAGCTAATCAATGTACTGCTATTGACGGGGTTGCAGGAAAATGTGTTTTAGCCCGTCTAAAAAAGCCCCACCAAAAAAATAAAAAAATGAAAAAAATCACTAAGCTTAAGTGTACACTATATTTGTAATATTTTCACCACTTTACCTTACACACTGACGGAGGCAGCCGTAGACCAGTAACTCCCATGTTCTGCGAAGTGAAATTACTGTTTTAGTCAATGGAGTCTGGTGGCTTTGAGATAATGTCTTAAGCCAGGGGTGTCCAAACCTTTTTGAATGGGGGCCAGATTAGATCATGTAAAAATACCTGGGGGCCAGCTGCTTCTTGCATTATATTTGTTATTTAAAAAAATCCCATACAATTTAAACAAATGCAGCTGTTTCATCTTTGATTAAAAAATATTCAATTCTATGTCACTCCTGAAAGCGGAGGTCCTCGCTTTAAGCTTCTTTGTTTCTCCAGCCTAGTTTCTACTTGGTGCATATCTCAAACTATATGTTTATATATGTGCGATTGTGAGGTGAACGTAAAAAATGGTGAACATATTTGATTAACCAGTATTGTGTGGCGAGCCACATATAGTATATTTTGAAAGACAAGCTGCGGGCCATTTAAAATCTGTCCATGGGCCATGATTGGCCACCATGCTGGACATTTGACATGCCTGGCTTAAGCTCCCATCAGAAATAGCTATTTGAAGGCAAGGTAGTGCTGAAGATATTCTAAATATAGCATACACTTGTAGTGATATTCATTCTTTTAGTTGGGCCTTGTTTTAGGTAGCTAACCAGCAGTGACCACTAATTATCCATGATTTACCCCTGGCAGTGTGATACTGGATACTGTGTGTCATGTATTGTACTGTCTGTTTTGTTGTACTCCATGACTACTGTCTGTATCTCAAATTACCCCTCAGGGACATTAAAGTTTACCTTACCTTATCTTACCTAAAGACCAGCAAATTGAGGTAGTGTTTGCTCAGCACTGTAGGCCACCACAAAAGTCAACAGAACACACATTTAAAAAAAAAAAGCATGGAATAAGCTGCTCAGTTATGGTGAGAAAAAAAAGCAAATGACAGCATAGATATGAACCCAAGGCCCTTTCAATATTTGCTTTTTAGGGGTCAAGACAGAGAGTGAAAACAAAAAATTCTCCGATCCGAAATGACATCATCTTAAGTTTCCACTGAACTCCGAAGACCTTTCCTCTCCAGCAAGGAGGACACAAGGAAAGTTCAAGGATTGAGCAAGTCAGTTGGACTAACATGCCATGGAACAGGAAATAGCCATTCATTGATTTTGTGTGTGTCCAGAAAGATCAATTTTATTCTTCCTTTGTTTTCAGACTACAATGCACTAAAGCTCCTGCAGCAGCAGGATGTGTTTCGTACAAGCACGGTCCAAATGAAGCTATAAATCAAGTGTTGGAGCAGAAACACATAATGTCATCCCCCATGGACCACGTACTGTACAGCACCGCACCTCAAACTCCTCCATTCTGCTTTCTCTCTCTGTCTGTACAAACAGCCGCACAATGTCAGACAATCTAATTAATGTGACTGTCAAAATATGAAAACAAGGACTGTTGAAAACTGCCGAGAAAAGTTAGCATGATGCACATTATTTTATTTCAATATGTAGTCGTGTTATTATTCTAAACTCCTCATGAAGAAGTCCGTCATGGTTTGATTATATCGCTTTTCATTCGCTCCTTTATGACTGTTATCTGGTTCAACATCATTCTGTTGTTATGCAGTTTGCTGATTAAGTATGTGTGTGTGCACGCGCGCATATGCGTGTGTGCATAAACTGACACTTCTTTAATTGTATTGCACTTGTGCTATCTGGTGCCGGAGTTAACTCGTAAAAGTGAAGTCTCAAGCAGATTCCCAGCGTCTGCCTATTTAAGATTCATAGAAAAGACCATCCACCCCAATCAATATCTACTTGAGATTTAAGTTGCATTATGTGTCCCCTTCACAGGCATGATTTAAAACATCAGCACAAAGTATTCTTAATTTTATTGCCTGCCGTAAATTAAAATTAATGATGCTGACATCCACAATTAACAATGAAAAATGCAGATTCTTATAATTACTTTAGCAGTAATATTGTTTTCAGCCCAGGCTCAAGGTGCTCCTCATATGCTCCTCAACATTCAGTAAAACACAAAAAGACAGCTTCATTACATTTTATTTGCTATAGGAAACAAAAAAAAAAGGGTCTAACAAAAATCCACAGCTCATTTGGGAATATCTCGCCATGCATAATTAAGCAAATTTGATTGGAATTAAGCATGACTTCTTTTGGTTGGGTTTTAATGAATGCAAATCAGGCATCTACATCCCTAAGATTAATTTCAGCCAATTAAAAAACAAAGCTTGTTGGAAAGTGTAAAAGTGTTCAAAGCAGGGCAGCAAAGCAGTTTCTCTCTCCCCTCTCTCTCTCTCCTCATCTCATCTTCATAACTTGCACTCAGGAGAATCCCCCCCTCAACTTTGATCATTAGCATGAAGTTACAGGCAAACAGTATGAATTCAAATGTGGCAGAAATGCACTGCCAAGATCCTTATGCCTTTTTAATCTCAAAGTTGCACCCCTTAATGGTTTCTTTACACAATTATTGTTTGAGTGCTTCTGCTTTAACACTGACAGGACGGTAAGGGAGCGCAGAAAGTGTGTGAAAATACACTCAAATATTGAAACAAGGTGCCAATTTTTGGCCCGGGATGCAAAGGTAAACTTTAGAGAGTTAAATATATCATTGTTGTGGGTTTTGACGGGACAAAATATGACAATTACTCTGCATTAGTTTGCCCACAATAATGTTGGCACAACCCGAAATCAACCTTTATCAGTGTTCAAGAGCATTCAATCCATCTGACTTAAGCACTCAGGAGATCTCATCGTGGTATTTTCCATGTGAAGGCACCAATGCACACCAGACCAGTGACAAATAACGGCGCTCACACCAATAACAAATGCCAGTGTCAGGCAGAGTGTATGGCTCACGTAGGTGTTAGTCTCATTATGACAGCTTTAAATTACCCTCCATCTTGAATGTTATGCTGTTTTTGCACCTATCATTGCGCCGAGTAAATCCTGATTATTTGGAGAGTCGGACGCAAACGCTAATGATTGAGGGCAAGCAGGCACCTTCAGGCTAATGCTAATCTGCCTGCACATTGCTCGGTAGAACGCCGTGTACATTGATTTGATCTCTCACATCAAAAGACAAACAGTGGTGCAAGTCAGCACATCCCCAGTCAATGTCATTCCTTGAAGTGATTCCCCCCACACGTGCATCTTCGCGGGCCGTGGGGAGGAAGGGAGGGAGGGAATAGAGAATTAGGTGATCGGATCTATTGGCATTTCTTTAAAGGAGATTCATGGTGGGAGGACACAGGAAAAGTGAGGAAAAGTGGTTCCCCGTTCACCTGCTAGCCGGAGCCAGTTCTGAGAGGCTTGCTGTGTTTAGACTGCATTAATCCCTCTGTCTCTACCTGTTACAGAGCTTTCATTAATGTTGTCTTTTAACATCAAGTCTCCTGCAGAGTGGGGAATAAGTGGAGAGTTCTCAGAACTCTGCAGAAAGTTCAAAGCGCCACAAGAAACCCTTTATGTGTTCCCTTAATCATTCAAAAGCCCATCCTAGTATGCCACTTGCGTAGCTCCTCCATATGACGAGAAGAATTAATATTTGGCCTCTGATGCATTCTTTTTGAAAGAATAAAGGAATGTGAAGGAAAAGCATTATCTATTCAAGGAGCGCAGGGAATACTCTGACTGTGTCTCAGTTCTGTTGTAGCTGCTGCGTCTCATTTTGTCTGTAGCAGATCACAGGGCCGCAGACTGGTACGTTTCTGAGGGAGAATGGAGAGTGGGATATTGTACTGTTTTATTAGAACCCTGTGGGAGAGTTTTGTAGAGGCAAGCATGCCATTGAGCCTATTTGCATCATGCTAGCAGTGAATAGATATGATAATATTGTAATACTTTGGAATCACTCCCACAAAAGTGGTTTATGTGATGATTTTTATGTGGTGAGAGCCTCTGGCAGAACCCCTCATGATATCAGAGAGATAAGGCGCTTTATATTCATTTATTTATACCTAAAACATCATAGATCTGCACCTTTAGACTACAACTTAAGATCAGCACTTCAGTGTGAAAGACTTGTCAAAATACAAGCCAGAATAATTATTATTTCACTGCCGTTCTTTATCATTTGTTCTACTCCACTCCTTAGTATTTTTGTCTGCGAGTCCTCCCCTGTGTTAATGTATTAACTCTGATGCCTTAGGCTTTTCATTTCATTCAGTAAAGCCTCATTGCTATAGAGTTGGCCTTATGCTTACTTTATGCACCAAGGACCACACATTCAAGTTCACTAGAGCAAACCTACGCGCCTTTTGAAGCATTTGGACCGCGTTATTATGAAAGTATAGTGTTCGTACATTTGTAACTGCAATTGCAACTCAGCCATCAGTGTAAAATTTGCCATTCTAAGTTTCCTGAATGCAACGAGACAGAGAGAGAGAGAGGGGGAACAAATGTGTGTACCCTTTATTTTCACACATAATAACACAACAGAGATTATTATTCAGGGGGTAGAACCAGTGAAAGGCTATTCAGTGCGTTTGTTTCAGACTGCCATGCTAAAAAACTGAAAACTGGAGTAATTTGCACAAAGGCTTTAAAGATTCTATGCATTCAGTCGTGGCTTTTAAAAGCATTTTAATTAATTTTCATTAAATTGCATTGAATTATTTAAAAAAGAGGGTAGTGTGGAGGAAAAAAAGTCTGTCTGCTAGGTGTAGGGCTAAATTGTGTGGAGTGAAGAGATGTTACTGGGAGATGGGAAGCCCAAGGGACAAGCAGGAGGACAATGCTGTCTCTTGGGAGAATTTTATGCTGCTGAAGTGAATTTGAATACATAAAGGAGAACTCGGGTAAAAAGGAAAGGGGGGTACAACATAGCCTGTGTTCTCCTGGTCCCTTGTGTGGGAAAAGAGGCAGATTATCCTGGGTTTTTTTCCTCCATTCTGGCCTTATTCTCAATGACTAATTTTGCATTTTAAGGTCTGCAATTGTGCCATGAGTACATTAGCTGGAGAATTGCATATTTTACCTCCACACATCGCACTTCCAAGCGTCAAACGTATGGCTCCTCAATGGTAGTTAATCTATTTGTAATGAAAGTATCCATTACCGTGTCAGTAATCTGTTACAGATACATTGCAGTAACAGATTTATTGCTTCCACTCTTTCCGCCTAGTTAGTTAATTTCTCTGCCTCTCTGTCAGCCAGTTATCGCAAAACCTCAACAGATGAGCGCAAAATTCGGTGGACAGATGGGCCCTGTGCCAGAAAGCAAAGGATTAGATTCCTCTGAATCCAGGATTTCCTGATACAAGACTGTCTTATGTTTGCTGTGCGACTAAAAGACCTGATCTCAAACCTTGTTTATGGCACAAAATCATTACACAAATTGAGTGATATTTAGAGGAGGAGTTAAAAGAGGTTTGCACTGTCCAGTTTATGCCCTGCCCGTGCATGTAAACTGAACTGGATTGTTTTCTGATGCAACATTACACAACACAGAAACACACAAACAAAAAAAGAAAGCAACATATTCGTATCAGCACATTTTTCCTGCTCAGGCAGGCAACGCCCCACACATTCTCCCCTTCTTAGTTTTCCTGTTTGGTCTGCCCTCTTTACTTTGTCCCTTATCTAAGCATCATTCATTCCTCATCCGTGATCCTGCACTTGGCTGTGGTCTGCGTGGCTTGGCACCCTCCCATCCCTCCTCTACCCCACTAAAGACACTGCTCTGCACTGTTCTTTGTCTTGGGCTAAAAGCAGAGAGGGGTTGGGGTGTGTGAGAGAGCATTACTTGTTGATATGCAGCAGCCTCACCTGTTTGCATTACACCTTGCCACAATGTCTCTCGGCATCTTGATCTGCTGCTTTATGCAGCATCGAGGTCCAACTAGGACACCAACAATACAGTTTCTGAAAGTAAAATCTTGTGTTAAAGTTAGATAATATGAAAAGTTCTTCGACGCAAAATCTGTTTTGGTCTCTTTTCAAATTATGTAACTGTTGGGAAATGTGTCAGTGTTTCTCAAAGAGCGGTCCCTGGGTCCCAGTTGGTCCTTGTTGAGCCAGATCCAAAGGAATCCCAAGGCAAATGAAGAATAATTTCATTTCATAATTATATAATTATATACAGTATACAGTCAACACATCTTCAAGACTGACTTTCACACTTGAGCTGTGTGATAACATGATAAATATATTTAACTATGATACTATAGTATACTATGTAGAACAAAGCCTGGTAAATTAAAGGCTTAATGCATCCATGACCTGAAAACAGGCATGGGCATGTCACAGTGTTACAGTAAGCATCAATGCAGCTGATGTGTTCTGTGTTCCTGTAGAGGTCACTGTTGTGTGGTGCCTCCGTGTCAGATTGGGATACTATCGGCAGCCCTAATGCCTCCCTTTATGAAGTCTGCAGCACGTCCTGTGACATTGAAATAGACCAGAAGAGAGGAATTACAAAGTTAATTTTGTTTGCAAAGCCATAATGTCTAATACAAACAACGTTTTAAAAGGGAAAAGTTTGTTGGTGCTTAATCTGTACAATGCTGAACAGTAATTATTCCTTGTGCCAGTGTTAATCATGCTGTACCAGTGGTAAGTTAATTTGGACCAAATAGAGAATCTTATGTACATATGTCTGAAGGCATCTTAGAATTGTCGGATTAATTCCTCTCTGGAAGAAAACACATTATGTTAATCACAAAATCCCCATATTTGTGTATCTGGGAGATGATTGTAGTGAGCAATTATGAGTGGGCTTTATTACCAAGAACACAAATTAGATAGTATGAATGAGTTCATCCCAGGCATTTGTATGTGCCATTTAACTCTGAAATCCTTGTTTATTAAACTCCAATTGCACATATGAATCAACTCTTTGGCATTAATCATGAAGTACAAGGGCCCAGATGGTACAATCTTAGCCAAGCTTGAATTAATACGAAAGGTTGAATCGCTGCTGCATCGAGATCCTCTCAAGGACCTTTGAAGAATGACATGAATAATCATTGTTGTTGGATGCATAGTTTACTAAGTCAGCGGAGCATAGTAACCTACTGCAAACTGAGAGATATTATAGCACATGCTGGTGCCCTGCGCAGACTCTTTGATGTATTACAGTGTGGATACTAAAATGAAGGTTGACTTCTTGCACTAACTCATAATATAGAATTTTAGTATCATATCATGCACCATAATATCATATCATACGGTGATCATGATAACTAAATATAAACATGGACAATGTGACACACTCATAATGGTTACACACCACAGCCTGTTGATGCTGTTGGGCTGGAGAGCACCTTCTCTTTAGCTTGAGTAATGTGACATTTTACTTTTGGTGTTCATGTTAATGACACAATGATCTGATATACTGGTTTGGTATCAGTGCTGATACTGACCTTAACTAACTGGGTATTGTCCATACATGAATGATCCACATTAAATACTGATTTTTGGTCAGTTTAGTTTTTGTTAATCTTTTAAAACAATGTTCTTAAAAATCACAGAGACTTAATCTCCTGCATTATCTGAGAAAGGACGTGTAGTTACAGTCCAATGTTAACTTATATGGAGAAGAATATTCCCAATCAGTTAGTTCCACTCAGTTAGAAATATGTATTTTGAACCTAAAATTAAGAACAAAGGAATACTTTGATTATCTATTTCCAAACAGGTGCTTGGGAGAGAGGTGAGCAGAACACAAATACAGGATTTGTCTGATGAAGGTTTAGTTAGCAAAACACTGGCGCATTAAAATCATTATTTTAGCAAGTTAGACAGTGTGCGGGAGTTTATCTGCGAACATAGAATTAAGACAAAATGCTGGAAATGGATTGTGGTAGGGTTGTCACCATACCAGGAATTTGGTAGTCGATACCAATACGAGTACAATTTCACGATTCACCAATTTTATACCATGGTAAAAACAAAACAATAATTCCCCTGTACTTAAACATACACTCCCTTATGAAAAACAATGGTTTATGTCTATGTTGGTTCATGACATTTTGTAGGCAAGGAAACAGTCTACAGTGTGTTAACATATTTCTCCTCCATTGTTGTTATTGTTCAGTACTTGTACATGTAAGATGTAACGGCTAGTCTTTGTGGTGGGTTATTTAACCTGCCCCTCCTCCACTGTAATTAAATGGCTGGGTAAAAACATAGAGATAGTGGCTGTAGCTGCCATGATGTAACCCATTGGTTTGTGGACTCCCGTTTTAAAGCCTTAAGTTCGGCATTTCTGCTGTTGCTATTTTGGTTTTTGGCACCAGAGGTGAACAGTGGCGATTTCTCTAAGACTTCAAGGGAAGCTCAGCTTCCCCTAAAATGTCAAAAAATAAGTGGTCAAATATGTACTGTTGTGTTTACATTTCACTGACTAAATATGCGCTAGAATGCGTTCAACTTTTGTTCAGAATCAGCTACTTATCACAGGTCACTGACGCGACTTTCTTCTCATTCATTCCCGTAGCGTCACAGTACATTAAACAGTGGAAGCTCAGCGTCCAAAGACTTCAATGGGGAAGCATAGAGTGGGTTGTTCCACTGCAGCGAAACTAGACAGTCATTGGATAAATGCTCGGTTTTGTCCCACCCATCGGACGCTCAGCGTCTCTGGGGGTCTATGGGGCAGTGGGCTGGCCTCGGCTGGCCTGGACGCTGGGCTTCTGCATGATGATTGGATGATCTGTCTGAGGCTGAATCCCTTTTTGATTGACAGCGAAATGAGCGAATCAGCGATCTTGAAATATAAACCACCACCAAAACATTTTTCAAGTTTCATTCCGTTGTTCCGAGTTGATCTGGAGACTTTTCCAATCCTCTTAGTGACTTTTTTTTTGTGAAAAACGACTAGCGACAAATCTAGCATCTTGTTCTGGTGTTATTGGAGACTGTACTCGTGTTTGGAGACTCTGACTTCTGTCGCTCTGCAGTTACTGTCCCCAACGAGCAGCGAGTGCTGCTGTGAGTCGCTCCACCGTCCCAAAGTACTCACAGGCGGTCACACTAGCCTCGCGCAGCAGCCCCAGAGGGTAGAATTTACGTATAAATAAACGGACACATTTTATGATGTAGGCCGAAAATGAGCTTCCCCTCCTTGAAAGACCAGCAGCTGCCACTGGAGGTGAACATATTTGGACCAGAAGGTGGAGCTGTGGAGAAGCGAGGGATTGACCTTAGACTGTAGCGACACCTCACAGAGGTAGCCCCACCCTTAAATACGTGTAATTTTAAACCTTAATAAAATGTAAATGGGTGACTTAAATAAAACTTCACACCGTTGCAGTTGTCATGAATGTTGAAATTAGCTATAGAGACTAAAACCGCTTTTTATATTAGGCTGTAAACAGGTTCATTTCTGCTGTAACGTTGGGCACTTAACCATGAGTGGGGATTGACTTGCTTCTGGAGCCAGCCTCAAGTGGCCATTCAAGGAACTGCAGTTTTTGGCACTTGGCTGCGTTGGCTTCATTTTTCAGCCCCAAAGATTGCCGCTTGGGTAAGAAGTATCAGTGATAAGTGCAGCATTTTACCTTAGCTGAACAATTTGAACAACAAGTTGAAAAACTCCAAACGTGCAGCATTTAGCACAGAATCGACATGCTGGCGTTAGTGGCATAGTGTAGGCTAAATACGCCGCACTCAGATTGCAAAAAAATTAACAAAACATGCTGCCCTCAGGAAATAAGGCTTTATTTGTTTGACAAGTCCAGGTGGCACTGTCGCTGCAGCTGTATGTGTCACTGTCTACTACGTGTTGTTGTTGTGGGTAGACGTTCTTCTTTTGGCATTTAACGACAGACTAAAACACTTGTAGGTACAAGCTGTATCCTCAGGTCTGAGAGAAGTCTATTCCCGGTACCTACGATATGAGAGAAAAACAACAACTGTCATGTTTTTAGAATTGTGGCATTGACTTGGTATAAAGTATCAGTTCTTGCGACATTCCTAGATCAGGGTAAATACCTTAGTCAGAATCAGTATGGGAGATTAAAAGCAGAAATTGTAGTTCCTTAGCTCATAACTAGCACAAGGTTGCTCTCACTAATTATTACACCCTGATATGCACTCATTCAGTGAGAACTGAGATGACAAATTACAGTCTGAAAATGCAGTAAACAAAATATCAACTTGACACTAGTGATTACTATTGTCATTCATGACTTTAATACAGTACGAGGACTGGGGAGAGGAGAAGAAACAGTAGCCAACAGAATGGGCTAATAGACAAGGATCAAATGGCAAAACCATTGTCTACACTATGTAAGTGCAAATAAATTACACCGAACATATAGAAAAGGATTATGACGTGATACATTAATATATATATATATCATGTCACTGTCTGTTGTTCCCTATAAAAACCTTGGCCTCACGCTTAATGTATTCCAGCTTTGCTGATTTCCTGATTCCAAAGGACATTGCATCTCATTTCTTGTCACTTGTCTCCTAAAGTCCTAAAGGTACAATTAGCATTTTGTTTGACGAAATGTTGAGAGGTTCATAGATTGATATTTGCAAAAAATGTAGCAGGGTGTTTTTTTTTTTTTCCAAATGCAAATTCTGACATTTATTAACTTTTATTACAGATACTCTGTTTATGGATTGTAAAACTCTGCATAGATTTAATGGGAATAAAGTAAAATTACAATGTTTAAACACAATCAGTGTGGCAAACCAGCAAGTGTGTAATTTAGTGTTGTGTGGCAATGAAATGTTTTATGGGCCTTGATTTATGTCCTGTGCATGGCATTTCTAATGAGAGAGACCAACATTGCAGTGCGCCTGTGTTCCAGGAAACTACATTTACAGCAGATCTTTTTTCTCAAGAGTGTTTTTCCCCTGTGAAATAATGTCAGCACTTTCCCACCTTCAAAGTCCTTTTGTTTCCAGATCTATTAACAATTCTAATTGTACAGGAACACTTGTTAAGTAAGGCTGGTAAATAAAGCAGGAAACGCATTATTTCCTTTTAGTGCAGATTAAAGGTACAGCTATGCTGGGTTGAAACACATTAATGAGGTTTTAAATAAAAATGCTGGCAGGGAATTTACACCGCTGACTGGTTTAACTGCAGTAAGCAGTTGATTTTCCTTGATGTTAAAGGGGAACATTATTTCACCCACTAATGAAAAATACATCTTTCCAACCTCCTATCTGTTAATTAACATGTTTGTGTTAAGGGATTTTCAAAAACGGATACAATCGCTTTCAATCTGATTAAAGTAAGTGATACATAATAGGGAGGTTGTTTTCCTTGGGTCCTTCTGTTAATTGAATAGCTTTGTATGACTTGGAATGTTTTTCCTAGTCACAACAGTTTGCCCGGACCGAGCTGCTCGGGATGCCCCTATCTTAATTACGGATCATTTTCCAAATGTGGTTCAATTTCCTCAGCAGGACAGTTTCTGTTAACTGCTATTTTTAAGGCCAATAACAACGTCAAAGCTAGGGATGATTAAAGCAATTAAAGTTTCCCTTTGTTTTCTAAGCACAGCGAGATAGGGCTGCCTGTTTGTACAGCATTTATTAAACATTTACTAAATGGAATTGAATCTGTCATCGATGAAGTTTTCTGAGACAATTACCTTTTAGCATGGCAAACACTGTTTCACTCAGCTAACGTCTCACAGCTTATGGCTGTGATTAGCCATTTGATTTCATCAAGCCAAACTAAAATCCTCCAGCAGAGACACAGAGAGAGAGAGAGAGAGAGAGAGAGAGAGAGAGAGAGAGAGAGAGAGAGAGAGAGGGAAGGAGAGAGAGAGGGGTTTAAATATAATTTTACCATCGGAATTTCTCAATTAGCATACCACATTTTCTCCATTAGATAAACTGCCTTTAGAGAGCTGGCTGGTTTAATCTGTTTAATGTCCGTGTAAACTATAATCTCCTGATTCTAAAAAGAAATCCCTTAAGGACATCATTCGCATACACTCTTCATAAGACAGTTTTTGAAAGACACGATCGAGTGCGGCTTTTAAAGAGGGATTGAACGGCGATGGGTTGTTATGCCTATCATGCTTTTTCTTTTCTGTGGCACATGGATTGTGCAAGTTGTGCTTTCACTCGCTTGAGTTTAGCTAATCATTAGTAATTATGCTTTTACAAGCTTGTCCTTGCTCTACTATCACTGGAACATAGCTGCATTTTAGTTTGTTGCTATAGTATATAGGTTGATGTGGACACTCAGTCGTCTGCTGGTAATTCTATGAGTGTCATGGCAACAGCCTGTTGTCTCTGAAGTCATATTTAAGTCACTCCTCTTGAAAGATGGCAGGTGCCGTTCTCCGCGAGATAATTTAGAAGAGATATCACCACGTGACACAATACATGAATCAAACTTTGATCTCAGATTGAACCCTAAGTGTATCAGGCTGTGTGTACATGTGCACCGGTGCCAATCACAGCAGCGCCGGGCTGTTAGTGTGTATGGATATAGAAATCAGGATTTGTTGTTATCCTATTGAACGATGAGCAGAGAGAAATCAGAGTGTTTACATGCATATCATTGCCTTCCATCATACACTGCAGGCTGTATGAATTAGGGCCTGCAAACACAGCCTCATTCTCCTTGCATCACGCCAAGAGTCACTCCATTGATTACCCTTCCCCGCTCCCAGGAAATGGCTCATGCATCTCGTGTACATTATAACAAATGTTCTCTTTGCATTACAATTGAATTGTGATTGTTATGTTCAATCAATGGGGAAAGGTCACGGGATCGCTCCTGCCAGCGCTTTAATGGAGAAGTCGATGAGGATTCATTTTAATCACTGCGGCTGTGGCAGAATGAGCACAACACTGAGAGACTGTCAATGGCCCGGTAATTACCGCTGTTTATACAGGTTTCTGCTTTAGCAATTTAGATATCCACAAATCTCTCTGTTTCTTGCACCCCAGTTATATTGGAAGCCGCGTGGCATCAAATGAAGTACTGTAGGATGTGGGCCGTGACTGCTCTAATTGTGGGTGAGGCTGGCTCTTTGAAAATGAAGTGAACTCCATTTGCTCCTCTTTTGAGCAGTCACATTACCAGAAAGCTGTTATTTTACATACTTTGTGTGAAGGAGCATTCTATTAGCTCAGCTGAATCCAAGTCCTGCCTGTGACAGTTGTATCAGGAGGTGGTAGACTGTGTATGTACATCAGCTATGTTTACAGTGCACGTCTGTCCAGGTTAATTCCAGATACTGGTACTAAATTATCTTTTGTTGTAATATCATGATCTCGAAGGAATTGTAAGTTGAGAACCTCAAGGATGCAGCCGAGGTAGACTTCTTTTATCTCGCTAGATGAGATTCTGTCCTTCTTTTCTAACTTTCTTTTCTGTTTTCTCTGTTGTACGCTTCTCTTTGGTCACGTCCATCAAAGTGTCTTTTCTTTTTACCTGTAGTGCTGTTTATCAGTCGAGATTGTTTTGGTGTGAGTTCCCAAGTGTTGGAGATATCAGCCATAGAGATGTCTGCCTTCTCTCCAATATAATGGAACAAGATGACACTTGGCTTGTGGTGCTCAAAGCGCCAAAAGAAAAGAAACATTTGAAAAACTCAACAGCAGTGTCTCTTTCCAGAGCTTCTGACCCGGTTACTCAAGATAATCCACAGACCTTGTTGTGAGCAGTTAAATATGGGAACTAATTTCTGTCCACCGCCAACCATATCACTCTGCAACCGCTGCTAGCTCACCTAGCACTACTGCGCAAGCTAACGTTACAGCTCAGCCAAGGAGGACACCATTAATGTTTACATCCTGCGCTGTCACAAGCACTAGCCTCCCAAACATGAGTAGATGCACGCTTCCTTCTGTGTGTTGATATCGCTGGTGGGTGTAGTTTGGTAGAAAGACAATAGTTCCTACTAGGCTTGTCAGGATACCAGAATTTCAGTAGTCGATACCAATACCAGTGAATTTCCACGATTCTCATTACTCATTCGATACCACGATAAAAATCAAAAAACGGAAATTGAAACTCACTCACCTTGATTTCCTTAAACAAGCCGTCAAGGGGGGGGGCACTGGCCAGACACATGTGCATGATCGACAGTGACAACGTGTGTGTGTCGGCTTCGTCGAATGTACCAAGTGCAGCATGATGCTGGTATATGACAGCAAAAAGACAAAGACCTCGACATTTAAGAGGCACATGACGAAGGCTTACGATGGAAAGAAAGACGAGAGTCAGCCTTCAATGTCCACGTTTGTATCCTTAAAAAAAGTCGGGTTTAAACCGGGCTTGGACTCATAATTATAGTTAAAGGGACAGGACGGGCTGGGATGGGTCGAGCTGGATTTTTTGGGCCCGATCTAAGCTCTAGCGCTTGTAGAAGGCATTGTTTCTAGCAAAGACGATGGAGAACAGGCATTCTTCTTTGGCGCTCATCCTCGGCACAGACTGACGTGTGTATACTGCCCCCGTCAGTTCCGACAGGAATCGACATGGCCCGCTGTAAGTTGTATCCAATACTTACGGTGCCGAAAAAAAAAAATAGGTACCAACGCATTTTTTGCGTGTTGGCATCGACTTTCATCGATTCTCATGACAACCCTAGTTCCTACATAAAACTGCTCACAACAAGGTCTGTGGATTATCTTGAGTAACCGGGCCATTACATTAGAACAGTGGTTCCCAACTGGTCGCAGTCCAAAAGTGGGTCGCAGGCTCATTCTAAATGGACCGCAAGTGACTCGCAAATGTGTTTTTTTTAAGTGCAGTGAATTTCCGTCACAAAGCTTTTATTTTGATGTCCTTTTTCCCGCTGTAGAGTGAGTGACTAACAGATCGCTACTTGACGGAGACAGCAAACTAGCTCAACGACATGTCCGAACGCAAGTATGACGCTGAATATATCAATCTGCGTGGACTTTGGACTACTGACTGAGGAGAAGTCTGGACTCTATTGGACCAGTTGGGAACCACTTTACTAGAGACAAGGCAGATATCTCCACAGCCGAGCTGTCCAACACTCGGCAACTCAAACGAAAACGATCCAAATTTTTTAAATGGCACTAGAGGTAAGAGGAAAATATGTATTTTTGATTTTGGGGTGGACTGTCTCTTTAACTTTGTAGATAAAACTGGTAATAAAGTAAAGACAAATTATTTAAGCCGACAAGCAACAACTGTGACACAGAAATGCAGTATTATTTAGATAAAGGCTGCGACTAATGATTATTTTTATTGTCAGTTAATCCATATATTATATTCTTGATTAATTGTTTGGTTTATAAAAGCCAGAAAAGTTTCCAGAGTCCAGGGTGGTGTTTTCAAATAGCTTGTGTTGTGCGACCAAGAGTCCAAAACCCAAAAATATTCAACTTACATTAAATTAAAAAGACAAATTCTCTGATCTGAGAAGCTGGTCAGAGAATAAAAAATGACTTCAGTGATTAATCTATTGTCAAAATACTGTCGTTGCTGATTGATTTCAGGTGGTGTAAGCTCTAAAATAAACTTACATCTTGGATCGTGACTAAAAAGTTAACATGTGCTGATCAAAAAAACACATAAACTCACTAAACACTCCCTGAGTTAACATGAGGAGATTCGTCCCATACTGTTATTTGTAATTAGAGATAAATTAATGTAGCCGGTGTGGAATATTATCAGACACCCTGCACCATCAGTGTGCTCTCTGACATCTCCCCTTCACCCCAAGTGGCATGTTTGTGTTGGACGGCGTCTAAGGATAGATGGGGTCAAGGCAGTGTAACCTTGGAGAAACAAATATTCATGATCAATAAGTGCTTTATTCCAAGCATCTAAATGATTCTTATGTCTGAAGCTGCCTCTCCGCCAACCCCCCCCTCCCCTATTTGCCCATGCGGAAAAGCAGTTTGAAGATTTATGCAGACTAGGTGAAAGGACATTTTAAAAGACTACACAGTATCACTGCTTTCAAATGTCATGTAATCATAGGTTAGGGGAGAGTGCTGGGCACAGAGAGCTAAGTGATGTTAAAGATAATGAATTGCCTCTGAAATATAATACATCGTGAGTATGATTCTTTGTTCCAAGCTCTGTACACCAACTCCGTTCAATTAAAGTTATTTATCTCTCTTGTTTTTTAAGTTCATCAATTATATTGTGATACACTTAATGTCCATAAGAGGATGATGTATGATTGGTCTAATTATTTCTTATTCACCATGCTTTCTAAAGCATATCAATTTTGTTAATACCATGTAATTAAAACACGTCAGTGCGCTACAAGTTGCCGGCTGTATTAATGACTATGAAAATTATTTTAATTAAATAGCCAATTATAGAAAAATCCTAACCATGAGAATTGACATTTAAATGAATTCAATTTAAATTGCTTTTCAACATTGTTTTATCAAAGCTTTATGGGGTGAATAAATTATTACATCAAACAATATACTGTGTCATTGATCATACACAAGTCTTGTCCCACATCCATACATTTTGAATCACTTTCCTGATGCCATACATCATGCTGGGTGATTACATTTTGACATAGTCATTTGTTTACTGCAATCTCATCCACGTGTACTGTACTTTTGTGTACTTTAAGGAAAACTCTGTTAACTGTTTGTGCTGCTTGGTCGACTAAGTGTTCAGTCACGCTGGGAACTTAATTCAGGGTACTTATTTTAAAGTATTTTCGCAAGGACAATTTGACACTGCCACTATTTACTATATCCAAACTGTGCCTGAAGAAATACACAACATGTTTTTGTCACAATCAAAAATAGGTTCCCATGCATGATTTTCACATGTAATGATTTTGCATTTGTGCTAAATTACATCAACAAAGTACTGCAGTTTACTTTCTTTCTGTGTTGCGCTGTGTTTTCATAACCGGGGTCAGACACATGCAGCCCACCCAGTCTGTTGAAAGGCATTTGTATCTAAAACATCACACATATCCTGTGGTGCCTTTTAATACCTATTAGGCTCCTCAGGCTCATATATTTTTTCCTGCATAATGTTAATGAAAGTCATTTTTCAGACATTACAAGCACAATGATTTGCAGTTAACCCATGCAAACAAGAGAAATAGTGGGCAAACTGTTGTGACATTCATTGTATATAATGAAATCTTAATATGGTGCATATTTAAGTGAAAGGTTAGCAACATAAAGGGCAAATGGATTGCCTGGCAATGAATTTTAAGCAGCTATTGATTTTACACTACAAGCTACCTCTTTCCCTGAATGATAATTTTGAAATGGCACACAGCTTATCTTAAAGCTGATCTGGCTTCAACAGGACAACAGGAATACACAGAATATTAAGGCAAAATGTGATAAGCAACACCCTTCTTGATGCGCACCACGCTCATTCCGGCTAATGAGAATGCACGGTGAGTGCTGATGTACCCTCCAAAATCCAGCTGATAAAAATACACCTAACGGCAAATAGGCACGTAGAAGTAAAAGTGTGACTTTCACTTTCATGTTTGTGTCTCAGGACACAGTGGTTATTTGAAAATGTGATGTAATCTTGGGGAATGCAAGGTAAAATTCCCCACACTTTAATTTCTGCAACATGCTTCCTGCAAACTAAACTTCCATAAGTCTACTTTAATTGTTTTCTGCAGCACCTTAAAAACACATAAGTATTTTTACTGGCCCCATCCAACATATCTAAGTCCTACTTTTATCACAGAGTGTAATCTAGTAATGACTCATCCAAATTAGGATAATCCCGCTGCATGTTTACATAGTTAACTGCAGTATGATCTGCTAAGAAAGGCAGGAAGAAAGGTATTGTAATTCATGATGTGCCACGGTGGTTGAATAAACTATATATGAGCCCTTATTGTACATGGGCTTGACCTTACCCCCGTGATACAGTGCTGCACTTCCTCCCTCTCTGCCTTTATCCTTGTTTCCTGTGCTGTCTGAGATTGAGAGAAAGTTTCAGAGTTCATGTTCTGGCCGGGTTAAGCTCGGTTCAGCAACCCCCTGAACGCGCTGGCGTTCCGTCCGGATGTTGTGCAGCATGTGTGTGTGTGTACAGTGGCTTAAGTTGACATAACTGTGCATGTGCAAGACACCCAGAAAGTAAACACGTTACCATTTTTATGGTCTGTGTTTAAATGTTTTTTTGTTCTCACACAGATTGTTACTTGGAATCAGCTCTGACTGTATGAAGGTTCTGGTGTCTGTCATGTACAGTAGTGTGTCTGTGTGCAGCTAATTGGAGTTCATTAACAATTTTAACTGTTGCAAGTGGAAAACAAGTGCAGACATGAAGCACTGTCAGTGTTGGAAAGGTTATTTTTGACATGTAATAGGTTACAGATGACCAGATAGCCAGTTAAAAGTCTAATAAGTAATGTAACTATTTTCTTACATCATTAAAGTAATGCAACTAATACATTTGATTACTTTTGTGACACGTTTTGAGCTGAAAAATGTCCGCTTAAAGAGGCTGTTCCTGCACAGTGACAAGATGCAAAGCAGAAGAATGAAAGTCATATTCTATATTTAAACTTTTTACCGAAAAGCATATATAACCCCTTTGTTATCACCAACATTTTGATCAGTAACTGTTATTTAATTACATATTTTTGCTCAGTAACTGTATCTGGTTACATTTAATTTTGTAATTACACGTTACTAGTTACATTTAAGTAATTACTCCCCAACACTGCACTGTACATGGAAAAATATAGGTTTTACAATGCATTTTGTTGGAGATAAGTGATTACAGCCAATAGAATATAATATCTTTGTTGTTATGGTACATGTAATGAAATTGAATGCAACCTCCTCAGTGCATATGTAAGTAAAACAGAGCTTATAAAAACAAAAACAAACTATAAAGTAAGCAGTAAAAGTGAAACAGTAATAAATATTGCATTTAAAAAACACTAAAACACACAGCAAATCAACTTTGTATTGCATCCAAGCATATTTCCACAGTCAAGCCTCAGTACATTCGCTTAGTTTTTGGATAAAAGCTGTTTTTTAACCTTTTTGTCCTTGTTTTAACTCTTAACTTTAATTAGTAGCTGTATTTTTATATATATATATGTACAATACAGTGTAATCTATATAGTGTTTGTCAAAAACAACCGTTGCATCATGTTGTGCTGCAGTTTGACTGTGCTAATACAATAATCATACAGGACTAATAATTAAATGAGACATATTTTCCTGTCTTGCAGATAGGGTGACTCAGAAATTATGACATCAGTATTTTTTCAGTATGAATGTCTGGATGGAAAATTAAGGTTTGCAGACAGTTGCAGGATGCAAACAAAGTGCAAAAGTTTCCCCAAACATTTAGATGCGTAAAGAGATCAGCTGTCAATACGCCCAGTGGTTCTGCATGCTGTTGGACAGCAGGTGTAACCTGTGTGGCTGCTAATGTGTTGTCAGAGCCATTAGTAAGTGTTAACTGACATTTCAGACATACCCTGCAAGTGCGTGTTTCTTTGATTACAGGGGAAACAAACGTGCAAATCTGCACGACGCTGATCCGACACAAGCGGATCTCTCTAATGTGGAATAAACAATTTAGCAGACATTTGAGTGGAGCCCGAGCCCAGTTATCTGTTCTTCAAAGGCTTCCACTGTCCCCTAGCTCCTCCCTCTCTGTACCGTGTGACAACAACAACTCATCCACAGAGCGGAGCTGCACTTTTCAGCTCATTTTCCTCCTGTCATTCCTCCTCCTATCTTTGATCATTGTCCCGCCGCTCAGCCCCCCCAAAACCCTCACTCAGCACGCCTTTTTTCGGCAGCTCTTTTTACTTCCCAACTTATCTGAGGAGCTAAACTCTCGTGGATTCTTTCATTTGGGGGTGTCTCGGCAGGCTGGGTTTTATACTTTGAACTTCGGCTACTCTCTTCCCCTCCTGTAGGTGACCATGGCCGTACCGGCTGCTCTGATCCCACCAACTCCTCTGGTCCCACCGCCTCCGATCTCGACTCCCTCCGCGACGACGTCCCCGCCGTCGACAACTTCATCACCATCTCCATCCCTGGCCCCCCCATCCGGACCCGGACAGAACCTGTTCAGATCAGAGCTCCTCGCCACCGGCAGCCCGGGCATCCCGACCGCGGCGCTACCCCCCGGCAAACCCGTGTACTCGACCCCGTCGCCTGTTGAAAACATACCGCAAAACAATGAGTGCAAGATGGTCGAGTTGCGCGGTGCCAAAGTGGCCTCTTTCACCGTGGACGGCTGCGAGCTCATCTGCCTTCCTCAGGCTTTCGACCTGTTCCTGAAGCACCTGGTCGGCGGACTGCACACGGTCTACACCAAGCTGAAGCGGCTGGAGATCACGCCGGTGGTGTGCAATGTGGAGCAGGTCCGCATCCTCAGAGGGCTCGGCGCCATCCAACCCGGGGTGAACCGCTGCAAACTCATCTCCAGAAAAGACTTCGAGACTCTGTACAACGACTGCACCAACGCGAGGTTAGTGGCGAGCTGTGTGCGGCATTTTTGGGGTTTAAATGTCTTCACGGACAGCCGTGCGTAAAGGCGCGGGAGCAAGGAAGGGGGAGACATTTTTCCCTTTATAAAACAAGTGGCTCAAGAGATGTGATTAATTTATCACCACATGTTTAAAAAATCTGCTGTTACAGTGTGTGTAAGTGTGTGAATAGGGTTTCAAACTTCCAAGCAATGTGCTCGTGGTTGGTGTGTTGGACGGGAAGAGGCCAGCGCGCAACATCAGTGAAAAAGTTTAGTGAAAGTTTTTAACACGTGCAGGGCAAAGCTGTGCCATGATGGATAGCCTGTCTGCCTCAGAACAAATGAATCGATAATGTAGACTACACAACGGCTGAGTTTAGCAACGCTGCTGAATAAACTTAAGGTGTGGAGCTGCCACTGCAAAGACAATTCCAGAAACAACACCACAGTGATCTTTTACGAGGCAGTGTCTCTTAATTTAAGGAAACTTTGAGCTCAACTTTATTTTAAATGACTCTGGAGGAAAAGTAGGTTGTGCCTAATTTTATGCCCTTGCCACAGGGGCTGCACAATTTCAATTATGATAACATTGATTTCCAGAAAGTAAATAAGTAAAACCCAGATTATCATAATTATAACATGGAGTATTTTTTTTATTATTAATTGTTTTCCTAGTGTGACACCCTGCACATTTCTTCACAAGGTTACATTACACTCAAGCCTCATGTGTGAGTGTATAAAGACATTTTTTCCACACTGTAATTGCCAGGAATAATTGTCACACACACACACACACACATGATAATGCACCTTAATGAAACTTGCTTTGAGGAAATTAATACACACTAAGTGACGTAAACAGACACACAAAATTAACGCAGCAACCCACGTTACCATTCCAATTATTTTGAGCTTTAAATGTTTTAATATGGAGTGATTTAAGCGAGGATCAATATTTGATTAAAAGCCATTTTTACTGTCCTGTTGCTCCTAGCTTTGATGTATCGCTCAGTCTCACAGGATGGTTCAGCCTGGTCAAATTTACCATCTTACCTGTCACTATGATTGATTTCATATTGATCTCCTACCCAGAAATGAGCTGGAAATGCAAATATGATGGAAAGGCTCACATCAGTGGGGAATTGCAATAAACACTTAGAGTCACTTGGGTGTCTCAGTGTAAGAGCAAGCAGCCTTTTTGGAATATTATAGTGCGAGATTAAACTTAATTCTGAGTTTAGGATGCATGCTTAGTATCACAAGCAAACTGATCATTTTTATGTACCATTAAGATCCATATATATGAAGAGGTTTTTGACCCTTAAAGTAGTGCTGTGTCTGCAAAGTGCACTATAAGGCCTGGTCAGAAAATGCAAAATCAAGTAACTCTCATAACATTTAAAGGTAGAGAGAGGGGGTATTATTACAGCGAAACATTTTTAATTCTATTTATTTTAATTTTTTGTAGCCTACATTTTTATCTTTCTTTTCATGCATGCTTCAAAACAGCCTCACACATCTACACACAATATTTGTGGCTTATAAATGTGCTTCAGCTCCATATTTCCATCCCTGTTGCAATTGTCTCAACAACTCACCTGTGCACTTTGGTGCTTAAGCATCATTTACATAAAGCATCAAGAGAGCTGAACCCCCCACCACCACCACCACCACCACCTCTCCCTCTGTCTCTCTCTATAGAGAAAAACATACCGTGCGGTGATCCTCTCCTCAAGCCTGGCGTGGGGCTTCAGGTGACAAAGTATGTGGTTGAACTCTCCGGGTTGTCAATGGGGGGATGGCCAGCGATGGGGTTAAAGGATAATGCAGTGCCTCGCGTCGCTTTAATGACGCTAAAGTGGTGGGCTATTACGGGCACATGGACAGGACTGTAATTGTCTCTGAAAGCAGCCAGGTACTCCCGGTGCTGGGCTGAAATCAATCACTCAGACCCGGCCTGCCCGCCTGCCTGCCCCATTTGGAGAATTACATCATGGAACAGTGAGGCATCCGCTGGATAAAAGGCTTCTGTTACTTAGAAAGAGTTGATTTTATTTGCAGGGATGTGTGCTTTACACCGTCTGTCATTGAATTGCTGCTGACAAAAAAGATCAGTCTGAGTAAACAGGACACAGGTTGCCCTGTAGGTGAGAACGAGTTCCCCCTCCGAAGTCGGCGTTCCGTTTTGCACTGACTTACTGTCAGATAAAAAAAAAAGTATCCAAGTTCACCGGTTAACCCGCTCAGGTTACACAACAACAGCCTGCTGCGTGAGATAGTTTAGCTTTTCATCTCGCCCTATTACCACAATGTCACTACTCTTATTATACAGTGGCAGAGTGGTAACAATGAAGTGAATAATACTCCTGTACAATGGGTCTTACTATTTCACATGCTGTTTTTTTCCCTCCCACGGTCTATTGTGTTAAAACAACACTACTCTCATTTTGCACACAGTGTGAATGTGAATAGCATCACAGAGCTCCGCTGCATCCCGCTGCTTTAGTTTTGATGTGGACACAAACAAGCTCCAACCAAATTGTTCCCCACTATGCTTACTTTAGCATAACACTTTCTGAGCATATTAAATGAAAAACAGTGCTCAGAAATGCCCAGTAGGATTTTTTTTTATTCATTACAGTGATGAGAATTTATAATGAAAAAAATACTTTTATAATGACGTGCACTCTGTCTTAAAGGCGACAGGGTATTTTAGTAATTATTGTCCATCTTTAAAGATATGAGGGATATATTCATTCTTGACCCCTTCATTTTCTTAAGGACTCTCGTGCCAGATTAGCAGTGTTCACTCTCCCTCCCAGACTGATCCAGGTTCAGTAATCTCCCCTACATTATGACTCTGGCCCTCCAGGAGCCCTCCAGGAGCCCTCTGTTCCAGCTACTTGTTTTCCTTTTCATTTTCCCCGTGGTGGGATGGAAAAGGTTCTTATTGCTGTGTGACACTTGAACTCTCTGAAAGGTTATTATAACACGGGGTGGGGGGTGGCGCGGAGATATCGCATATCTCTCATTGGTCTGCTTTGTGGGGGCAGGCTATCCGATGCTGGGGCGCAGAAATGCAGCAGTTAATTGACAATCATTGTCTACCCTTGAAGGTTAACCACACGCCCCAGACAATGTCCCACCGCTGGGAATGGGACGGCTTTTCACTTACATGCCCTTCTTAAATAGATTTTCCCCGGCTCGTTTCAGTCAAACAGATCTTACTCTGAAATGTTCCGAGTGACAGGTCACAGCGGAGCGACTTCTTCTTTAACAGATATATTTAATTGATACTGATATGACAGAGAGCGTTACAAGAGCTATCACCTCTCTTGTTCCTATTTCAAGAGTGTTTATGCCTAAACACACATATTTGCAAATGACGGTAATTGTTTTGTTTAGCGCTCAGTGTGAGCTGCCACCGAGGGTGCCAGCTTGTCTCTCTCCCTCCTCTCCTCTGCTGAGCTCTCTTATAATATATTTGTTTTCTACAAGGCACGGATGTGTTTACAGGTACTCAGGGGAGATTTCTGGATTCCATTCAAATCATTCCCAGTCAGAGTGGGTGCTAAGATACCCGTCACCCAGCAACCACATCCAAGAGGGAGCTTGGGCGATAATAACTTCAAAAACAGAGTGACAGATGCCTGATTAGAGAGAGGGAGAGAAAGAGAGGGGGAGAGAGAAAGAGGGAATGTTATACAAAGCTGTTTAAAATCCAAATCTATTCAAGTACTTTCTTGAAAGTCAAATTGGCCCTCATTTTGTGTGTTGTTTCTTTATTGAAGGAAAAACAAGCATTTTAAGTTCTCTCTCTCTCTCCCTTTTTTTTTTGCATTTTTAATCCTTCAGTGGGGCTCTGCTAAATTTGATTAGGTACAGTACATGTGCTCAAGTCAACTGTGCAGTTGGCAGATGGCGGCAAGGTGTTGTTTTTTTTTTTGCAAACAAATAGTCTCCTTGAAAATCAGAATTGCTTTATTGACTTGACATTCATTCAGCTGGAACAAGTGCAAATTAAAACATTTTTTTAAGGAAAAAACCCACAGACTAGTTCAGTTAACAAAAGTAACATAATTTTCTTCATTTTTTATTTTATTTTTTCAACATTGTTTTTTTTTTTTTTACAGCTCGCAATGAAGCTCAGCCAAGACTGTCGAAAGCACAGATTTCACTTGTTAAAGAGGCTTTGTTTGACACTGTCTAATGTCATTTGTGGATTTAGAGGCTATTTGCATGGCAAAGAGGCCTGTATTGTTAATTTGCCTGTTGGATGCATTAGTTGTCCAAGCTCCTATCTTATTTGCATGCCTTTACTGGATCGGCAACAGCAATTGAATTACCAATTAATTCCTCCACCGAATGAAATGGTTTAAAATCACACATCGACATCAGGTCTGTCCACGTTAATCAGCATATTAAAACGACCTATTTTTACTATGCTCACCGACCATAAAGGGGTATTAGCTTTGATTTTTATAGACAACAGACCTAAGCTGTTTAAAATCTATCTGTCAATATGACTTATCTAGCATATTAAACTAGATTTGTTAACAGTGATTCTACCTGATGATTTTACACTTGAGACTGATTGCCTGACAGGCCAGCAATAGATTTTGGGTCACTCTGATTTCCGTTCCCCCCTCTCTCCCCAGCCAGGGCTCCCTTGCTTGTCTTTACTCACGGGCTCCTTCACATTACAGCACATTTAGGGAGCATGGCGGAAGTCACTGGCGCTCGTACCAGGATGTTAAATGCTACTGACAGAAGTTAGAGGGAGCAGATGAGATTTTCTGATTGGAGAAGGAATGCAGGCCCTTGCCTGGCTCTGTCTAATATGGTCACATAGAGAAATTGATTTTCCTCAGAAATTAATTAATTTTTCATATAGCCCAAAGCTGGAGTTTAAAAAAGAGTGCACACTTGCTGGTTTCCTATTTTCCCCCTTTTTTAAAGAATTATTGCCTAATCATATTAATACTTTTGCCCCAAGGATGAAAAGATAATTGTACAAATGCATTTGGAAATATGTATCACTGAGTATTTATGATTAAATTATGCAAATAACTCTGCTACCATCCTTCGTGGGCCCAGATTGTCTAATTAGGATTGATATGGCGAATAGATGTTGGGGAATCTGAATACAAGCATGTCCAAAGAGCAGAAAATTGAAAATGACAAGGCTGGAATCCTTAAAAAGTGTGTAGGTTTTTTTCTCTCCCCTCTCTGTCTAATTCAGCGTGGCTGTATCAGGAGTTAATTTTCCCCGGCTTCATTTCTCGTCTGAGCTGACAGGAAAAGGAATCCATCAGGGAAGCAATCTCAGATGGGATTCCACAAATTTCCTCCACTTGTTTTTTCTCCCCCTCTTCATTTTCGTGGAGGCTATCAGGGATGAATCTTCTCCTGAGTAAACATGCAGATGTTATTCCTCCAGTGTCAATGTTTTTGGAGCTCTCTACTCAATACAAAGGACTCCTCCTAATAATTGAAGTATATTAAGAAAGGAATGTCATCCAACAAAAAGCCCTTTGTACTTTTGGAATTTCAGTGAAGTAATGCACATCATATTATGATAGCAGAACCTTTTTTTTCCTCATTTTACTGAAAGTTAGGGAACACCCTGCGCAGATGCTCCTTCTTGTATATGAAGAGAATATTTGTCCAGTATCATTCAACTAAAATGACATCTTGTGTTAAGTTTGATATGACCATGTTAGGAGTTAGCTATGATGTTTTAATACCAAATAGGGCTGGGGGATATGGAGAAAATCAAATGTAAGGATGTTTTTGACCAAATACCTTGATGTCAATATTCCGACAAGATTGTAGGGTTGACTATAAGGAAAGACTAAGTGGGTAAAGGTAAATAATAAAACAGCCAGAACAGTCTGGTAAGATTGGAAAATTATCTGTAATGCAGCCTTTAAAACCGAGAAAAGACAACACTTAATATTACGATATCCAAAATCTAAGATGATATCTGTTCTCATATCAGGATATCGATATAATATCAATGTATTGCCTAGTCCTATTATTAAAACAAGAAATTATATAAAATTGATTCTCAAAATCTCTTCAATACATTGCAATATTTTCCTTTTTAATAAAGCCTATTCATCTACATGTTTCCACTAGTGAAGATTGTAGAACAACAAACAGTTATGCAGACGATACACAGATTTATATGACATTATCATCAGGTGTCTCATTTATGTATAAGCATTGCGCACGCACAAAATGAGTTGTGATCTATAAAAACAGACTGGATGAGAGAAACTTTGACCCGTGCTTACGAACATTTTGTAGATGGGAAATTGGCGACCCAGATGGTGAGGTGGAATTCTGATTGTAGAAATTGTTGAATATTTTTTGGCACGCGTCATTTTTGGCGTTTGTCCGTATGCACATTTTTAGTATGGATCATACGCATTGTTTTGTAAATGAGACCCCAGGTGATTATGGTTCGATACAAGTACTGAGTAAGTGCATTCAACAAATCAATAATTAATAAGACTTAGAGATTGGCATGAGTACTTGAGTATTTGATTTGGACGTTCAACGTAGTAGAGTAATTGTCAACCAACTTGCCACATGTGGACAAGACTTGCATATACCGTTTTACCATTTAAAATAGAAAAAAAAATTAGTGTGGAACTGTGTGCAGTGTATTGCTTTGCGTATCATCTCCTTGCCTCGCTGCTTCTCTTTGTCTGTTTATCATGAGACTACTGCTGTGGGAGTGTGAGCTCCTCATTGGGAAACAGTTGGTGAGAGTCGGCCCCTTCATGTGGCTAATGTTACCTAAAGGTTAGTAACAGGTTTAACGACAGGGTCAAGCCGTTTTGGTGTCAGTGTGAGTTTGCTGGGACTGTTAAACTGCTCGTTGTTTGTTGGATGTTAGCCGCTGTTGCTGTGTTAGCTTGTGCTAACCTGGTAGACGTTGAAATGACCGGGACGAGAGCAGCTCCGCACTCCGGAGACGGTCCCGAGGTGCGGTGTCTTACCAATGGAATAGGAGTAGAAAGTTTGCTAATTTTTCTTACGTAAACAATGACTGAAACCTGGTTGCTCCATAAATACATTTCAAATCGCACTTTTTTTCCCCATGTGTTAGCCAGTTTATTTTCCTATTCTTATGTTTTGTGGGGTTTTTTGCAAGTAACTGAGTACTCTATAATGATTTATTGCAAGTACTTACATAGGAAGTTACTTAAAATACCTCTCCTTAATAGGAATGTATAAAGAATTTAAGGACTTATGTATCTTAGCGGTATTTAAAAAAAAGTTGTCCTTGCGTTTATCTTCAGTAGGCCTGACCACTGACCAACACAGTCTCTACAGGTCTCTCTACATACTCAATTAGACAGCTGCAGCTGATTCAGAATCCTCACTTAGACTAGGACAAACCACATGAGTCTAATTCTCAGATCTTTACAGTGGCTCCCTGTTTTTCAAAGAGTTGATTTTAAAATATTACTGTTGGTTTATAAAGCACTGAATGGTTTAGTACCAAAATAAATTTCTGATGTGCTCCTCTCTCTCAGATGGTCAGGGACAGGACAGCTCACTGTTCTCAGAGTCAAAACTAAACAGAGAGAACAGTGTTCAGTTTTTATGTGCCACATGTCTGAAGAAAACTTGTGATCTTTTCCCACGTTGTTCTTTTAAATCATGGCTTAAAATGTAGATGTTTCTCACTGCTTTTTATTGAGATAAACTTGGGACTAGTTATTTCTATCAATCACTGTGATTTTTTATTCTACAGTGTGATTCATCTTATTGTATTTTAACTTATTTGTATGTTGTTTTACTCTTAAAATCATATTTATGTGTGTGTTGCGATGTAGCCTTGTGTTTCTTTATCTTTTCTAAATACCTTGCGGCCTTATGTAACCCCTAACCCTAACCCTCAAGGGCCTTGTTTTTGAACTTGCCTAAAAATGTGTCATTTCAAAATCTAGTCAGACCTGCCCAAACAGACAGACAGACAAACAGACTTACATTGACACTAGTTTGAGCGAACAGTTACATGTAATTCAACAACAGCCGTGTTCCTCGCTGGGCTCAGCGGTACATCACAGAGAAGAAATCAGGGAGGAAATGACATCGGCTTCCACTCTCTCTTCTTCTGTTGTTAGCTTCAGATGAACGGCACAGCACAGGAACGGCTCCAGTGCCTCCAACAGTATCTATTAAAGGGCTGATTGTTATCTAATCTTTACCTGGCGCTAGCTGGAAAAGCCCCGAAGCTAATGACACTTGAGACTAGCAGCACATTCTATGGCGGTTCAAAGCATCTGCTCAGTCAATACCTTCTGATGAAAAACTAAGAAAAACGGCCCCACAGCTATTTACGTGAAGTCTGAATTCACTTAGACACCAGAAACACTTTATGCAGTCAATTTGTTGCATTGAATTATAACTAACAATGTGCATAAAATGAGTTGCTGTTGAGCCAGCAGGCTAGACACTAAACCGCTCTCTTGTGTCTGGTTTTGGAGCTTCAGAGACTCTGATCAATTCAGGTCTGAAAGCATCTGTAAAAAAGAATTTTAAAAGTAAATAAACGATTCAAATTGGAGTTAAGCTAAACCATCATAAGTAATTTTGATGTCAAAGTGATTCATATTTAATCTTTTCCCAGCAACATGCCTCTTTCCACTTTTACAAGTATTTGTATGATCAGTGCTGTAATGTCAGAGTGCCACAAACGCCTCATTACAGATTTAGACTGTTCTCTTAATACATTTAAAGGTCATATCTAAAGAAATGATTCTACTATGGCAACGGCATTGGACACTGATCAGCAGATTGCTCCAGATCTGTCTTTCAAATGATGAAAAAAACCACAATAACCTTGCTAAATCTGCTCCATCAAAACGCACTCATTAATCTTAGGGTCATTGTCATTACGTAAATTAAGAAATCAAGGAAAAAGTAACAAGTTGTAATGTTCCCAATGTCAAACAAATCTAGCTTTTTTATATTAATTACAGCCTTTTTCAATATTTGAGGGGACACATGAAACGGCGGGTTTTTGGGAGTCCCCTGCCAGGAAATTTTGAGCATCAAACACCTAATATTTTGCATCTGGTAGATATTTGTGCACCAATGTGTGCCTTTTCTGCATCAGTTTATTGTGTAAATGTGTTTAATTTTGTCAAAATGAAAGAGACCTCTGCTACTTTTATGTTTTCATTGGGGGGCCGGATTCATATGTTCTAAATATTGAGGGCTATATCGGTTGTGTATGGATGTATTATTTGTATCCCTATTTTCAATACAGAATCATTTGAGCTGTCAGCAGTTCAAAGTGAACAAGGCAGCTCCTCCTCTGTACTGTAAAACGATAAGGTCTGCAATTTTGGCTGTTATCCACGGAGAAAGCCACACCCAGAGCTGCTTCCTGACGGCATTGCACACCTGTAGAGGTTATGAGCGGGGTATCAATATCACCGGGTCAACACATTTTCATCTAACACTGACATCTCCCTTTGCCTTTCACCCCCTCTCTCTGCTTCTGTCTCTCTCTCTCCCTCTAAGCCTAGTGAGAATATTGGTGGGAGTCTTTATTGGTTGCAGCGCTTGGGTTTCTCTCCTCGTAGACTCAAATGTCACCGTCTCCCTGATGTTTCTTTAAAATCGCCTGTGCCACCACTTGCTGTGGCGCCCGGCTATTATTACCCTCCTCTTAAAGAGTGACAGTCGGGTCCTCGGAGACGTGACACAAACCTCTGTGGATGGAGCTGTAGTGCTGTGTCAAGCCAGTGCTCCCGGCCAATCAGATAGCACGACACAGACTACTGTACACCTGGTTTGCTAGGAGGTTAGTAGAAAAGTGAGGAGTCAGTTCAGTTTCGTACATCAGCAGCATGACTTCTGCTTGCCTCTATTTAAATGTACAGTATGTATTTTTCTAATCAAAATAATTAAAAAAAAGACAGAGCAGTGCTGTCATTGCAGCCAGTTTCTCCCAGTTAGGATTCCTTAAGAGTTTATCGTCTAGAGCCGAATTATCCGTAGAGGTGCCTCCATCTCTCAAACAAACAGACCAGGTGAATCAAACTGGTGAAAACACTGAATAGAGCAGTTCACATTGAAAATTCGTGTTTTTCTGATGCGGTTTGGCTGGTCGTGGAGGAGCTGCTAGCCCAGCACTTGCTAATATATGCTCAGCTTGTAGATGGAGGTTTTTACTGAGAGCCGAATTATCCACAGAGGTCTCTTCCTCTCCAAAATAAACAGACCCGGTAATTTAAACCAGTAAAAACACTGAATAAAGCCGCTTCACGTAAAATTCGGTTATTCTCTGGTGCTGTTCAGCGTGGCAGGGGCTGAAGCAGAGCTGCTGCTAACGTTTGCTCAGCTTGTTTCTCTGATAATTTAAGATTTGAGATATTCAGGTGGTTTTAGATTGAGCCGAATTATCCGCAGAGGTCTCCTCTTCTCCAAAACAAACACACTCGATGATTTAAACTGGTAAAATCAGTGGATAAAGCAGTTTCGTGTTAAAAATCAGTGTTTCCCAGGCACTGTTTGGCACAGCAGTGGCCGGAGCAGAGCTGCTGCTAAAGTTTGCTCAGCTTGTTTCTCTGATAACTTAAGATCGGGACATTCAGGAGGTTTTTACCCGGAGCTGAATTATCCGCAGAAGTCTCCTCCTCTACAAAATAAATGAACCTGGTGATTTAAATAAGTAAAAACAGTGAATAAAGCAGTTTCACTTTAAAAATCAGTGTTTTCCAGTCACTGTTCGGCACAGCATTGGCTGGAGCAGCTAACGTTTGCTCAGCTTATTTCTCTGATATCTTAAGATCCAGACGTCTGATGACAAAGATTATTCATCTGGCTATAGTTAAGATTGAAGAAGTGTTTTGTAAAAATGTTGCTTAAAACTGGATAAAAACAGCTTTTGGCAGACAACCATAACAGTATACGACCCCACTGACAGGCATCGCTGACCAAATTACATGGAATGTGTTTGAATATAGTTCGAAACATTTGGAATAATGTTAGGTTCACAACTCAAAAACGTATATAATACTTATCTAGTTGTTTTTAAGACATATCTTTTAAGATAAAAAAATCTAAATCATAGACTCTCAGATGTTAAATAAAACAGAAAAATCAAGTTTGTGCGGAGGGAATCACTTTAACTGTGATCTTAAGTCGTCAAACTCTGTTCATGCATGTGCTAATACCTTATAAGCGATGTGCACTCACAGCTACTTGTATATGTTCCCAGTAATTCCACAGTAATGCAGAAAATACAGTGAGACGTGTTCTCTATGGAAATAAACATGGTTATGATAATAATGCGGCCCTTGGCTGAAATGGTTTGTCCACATACATTAACCCTGTGTAACTTCCACATTAGGAGCGTGTGAGCGTGTTTGCTCGTGCGCGAGTTGCTCGGTGAGTGAGCGAGAGTATGTGTGTGTGTGTGAGCGCACGAGAGAGAGGGAGAGTGTGAAAGAGAGAGAGACACCCTCGCGCAACTTCACATATGAATGGTCTTGTGTGAAAAGGAGGATGAATTGAGTCAAGCTGACATAGCATGCCAATAAGCTTTGTCTCATTTCCAATGCCGTATTCATTTGTGCCACAGAGAGATTTATTGCATGATTGACAATTATGAGAGGGTGACCTAGTTCTTTGTGATGGAACAAAAATGGTTTTCATCAGTTGCCTTTGCTGTCTTTTGCATTGTGTGTGTGTATGTGACGCTCCTTGGTAAAGAATAGGGATGGCCTCCGTGCAATGAGATACTTCTTTCCCCCCTCCAACTATTGAAACTCATGCATTTTTCTAGTAATGGCTTCATATATTTTGCATAGAATCACATCATCCACTATGTCTGTTCCACAGCAGAAAAAATGAATTTCCTACCCCATTAAGCAATGTGAGCTGTCCAAATGGATCACGTTAAAGTGACGTTTTTACGAATGCTCTTCAATCTCTAACTTTGGTGTGGAAATAAAAGGAAAAGGAAGTCATTTCGCTGTCTGTGAATATATATATATCTTCAGCAGACACTTTCCCTACCACTACTCACTGTACTGTATTACTGGCTGTATTATTGTTGTTACCTGATCGCCCAAATCACAAATACACTCATCCTTTTACTGTTGTGACTGTCAGTAAAGGGCCTTACATTTCCCGATTCCTTTATTCCTTTATGGTTCATTCTACCTGTCTATTAGCTGTGTGTTTTCTGTGCGTGCGCGGGCATGTGTGTGTGTGAGTGTGTGCGGCCCAGTCAAGCTTAGATTACTACGACTGTGAGGAGGAAGTCTCTGCTCCTCCTGGGACTCCTGCTTGACTGGCCCCACAAATGATACAAGCCAGGGTTTAGTTGGGAGTTAATATCCTGCAAAATTGTCCTGCACAGCCTCGGCAGAATGTGGATGATTAAATGACACAAGCATATCAAAAACATTTTTCTCAGACTAGTGGCTGTTAAGTGTTGCGCCGGTGCAGCCCGTCTCCCAAGGTTACCATTAAAAAGAAAGGAATATTCAGTGGGAAGTGGGTGTCATTGAACTGTGATTGTGTGTGTTTGCACGTGTGCACCTGTACGAGCGTGTGCATGCGTGCTTTAGATGTTTTGTGTAATGCCCTGTTTGAGTGGTAATAATATCTCAATAGGATTTCAGGGTCTCATTGAGAGGTTTGGTAGAAGGTTGAGAGGACATATGCTAATTGCCCCTAAGAAGACTCGCCTCTCAGAAACACATCCCACAAGAGTTTCCCCCGTACACTGGATGCCAGACTTCTCACAGTGACAAAAAAAAGGGCTTGAGGCTCCAAAGCGATCCATTTTATCCGTTCTTTTTCAAAGGATGCAATGCTTTGTTTTAACCTCCGCAGGAAAGGAGATGAAAGGCAGTGTAATAAAGCCAAAAGGTCTTTCTGTAGTTATCAAATGGCCTTTCACTCCTGACCTTTAAGATGCCACAGTAGGAACTGGAGACAATGCTAGAAATACAGATCGGATTTCAGAGATCAAACACCTCTTTGTATAGTTTATTCGCATGGAGAAGAAAGAACAACCTTTCACAGCTCATCATTCGAAACATAGGAAAAATAAAACTAAAAAGTATTCGGAAAAGCATGAACTGCCTTGTCAGCAGTGGCACAGATCAAACAAAAAGTTTAAGTAATGCAGTGACGGATACATTTGGGTTCAGAGGCATTTTGTTATTTCTTCCTTTATCTGATAGTCTCCTGCCCCAGCACTGGGCCTTGTATGAGGGCAGTCATAGTCATCTGGGACTTGGGTCTTGAATGTGTCTGTGTGTTTACAGTACTAGTTGTTTTGCACTTAACCTTATCTGACATATAATAGAAACCTTTTCACACAGCTGTGCCATTTGCTTTTCCTGCTGTTGCATGCTGAATAGGCTGGGTTTTATTTTAATCGATGCTGTCCACCAGAAAGCTCTTCACTTCAAGTGATTAGAAAAAACAAACCTAAGAAAGGTAAAGCTTTAGATGAAATGGATGTGAGGCTGTGAGATCTCAAGTCCAGTGCACTTCCAATAACATCACTCATTTCTTCTGTTTCTGAGCTGTACTTACTGTACTCTGGATTCTTACTGCCTCAGCTTACACATACATTTTTCATCAATATGGCTACTGTGACACATTTTAGATTTGTTTGTTATATGTGTGATGTAACGTGTGAGGTTCAGGATCAGGTCATCTGAAACAACAAGCTGCCTTGTAATGACAGGCTTTACAAAAGCGAGGCAGAGTCGCTCCCCTTCCTGTGTACCAATATTAGACCTTATTTCAGAAAAAAAAAAAAAAAAAAGTACTGTAGTTAATGGCGAGAGTTTTGATCCTGTTTGAATTGTGCCATGAATTACATATATGATGTTTGTCAATTCAAAAAATATATTTTGCTAGTCAAGAAAGTTGCAGTTTGTCATAAAATTGTTGAAGTATAAGACTGTGAAAATGGGGACTACTCATTGCTCCAACGTAGGCCCAGTATTCCCATTGGACAGGAAGCCCACTTGTCCTGAAAACACATGCCCATTTTCCCAGAGGGCCATTTCTCTGACACTCTCCCAAACAGAAGCACATGGCTAATTGTTATGCAGAAAGAAGCTATTGGAACTTCTTATGATAGCGAAAGCATGACCCGCTGTCCTCTGCCGCTGACTGGCTAGTGCTCGTCACATGTGTTGGTTGGGTTAGTTAGGTTTAGGCAAGTGGAGTGAGATTGGCTAAGGTTGGGTTAAGAACATCTGAGTAAGTTAATTAGAGGCAGACTAGTGCAGGTCATGCTGTTGGCATAGTAGGAGGGTAAGATGACATCATTCTGTATATTAATCAGCCATATACTTTTATTTTTAAGAGCGTGTTTTTGGTAAAATGTCACTTTGGAGCAGTGGGTGTTTGTTTTTGGGAGACTGAGCTGGTGTACAAATGGGCTTTTGGTCCACTGGGACTATTTCGGACTATCGAGGCTTCGGAATTATGGGCTGTCGGAACAATTAGAGAGGTATATGTCGTTAGAGCATTTCTATGCTAGATGATGTGGTTGTTTTACAGTGTTCCTGCGTTGGTTAATTGGCTGACATGATTTTCTACATATTATTGTTTTATTGTTGTTGTTTTGTATCTGTCCTTTATGGCAGACTCCATTTTTAGTTATTTAACTTTTTCATCTTTACTGTTGTTGCTGTTTATAATTCTTGATAGACATTGCTGCAACTTATTTGTTTTTATGGACTTTTTTTCATTACTTTATTGCAATTATATATTAGTATCCTTCTCGCCCATTGAATGTAATTTAATGCTCAGTCAGTTTTCCCTGAATAAACAATGGTTGATGAATGGCATGGCACCGCAGAAACTAATAATTGGACCAACAACACAAGCCGCATAAGGGACGTCGTAGCTTATCCTCTCGTTGAAGCTACAATGCCTTTGTGTTTCGTATCTGGATAAAATCAAACAAGCAGCAGGTCTTGTTCTTTAGCTTACCAGCTGATAAAAAAGACCAGAAGTCATTGGATATAACACATCAGGTGAAATAACGTTGCATTTGTGCGCGGAACATAGCAAAGTTAGCTAGCTGGTGTTGGCGATGTAGTTCACTGAGCGGTTTCACACTAAACTAAATGGTACTACGACAAATTGAGACTTTCTTGAGCTGCAAAATTGTCTTTTAAATTCATGAACATTAAATGAGTAATTCATGACACAGTTCAAATGGAATCAAAAAGTTTTTTGCCACTAACTGCTGTACATATTTTTCCAAAATGAAGGCCCCATGGGGGCCACAGCATAGGATGGACTTGCCTCTCTATACCCAGCAGCCCATTTCTTCAATCACATCTATAGACAGGCCGACTGCAGAGACTGTGTATCATGCTCTTAGATGTAGACTGTTATCAGGATGCATGATGGCACCCAGCATTCCTGTCATTCTCAGCATTCTGCCGAGCGGCACTCGCACTCTGAGCGTGGAGTGTCGTTGCCTGTGGACCCTGGAGGGCTCGGTGTAAAAGAGGCCCAGTCGGGGCCCTGCTGGGCCAGGCCTGTTGACAGTTCCTTGGCACTGTTGTCTCAGCAGGAAGACATCAGTTGGAGCAACAGAGAGGCTGTGGATGAAGGCCGTCTGGTCAGCGGAGAGAATGGAGTTGGAGAAGATTAGGCTTCACCCATGGGTCATTGTGTTCCCAGAGCAGGCCCGAGCCCGTCGGCCTCAGTATTGTTAAAGGGAAAGGTCAGGTCCAACGACCAGGCTAAGCCTATTAAACAACCCGCACAGCTTCGTCCTGGAAACCTGACTGTGCTTTCTCTTAACTACCGAGCAGGGGAAAAATCAGCTTTGAACAGCTGAGGTCGGCCATATCCTGATGTGAATTGGAGACCCAACTAATTGAAAATAATATAACTGTATACTCATATGAAAGCATTGCAATCATGCGTCTTTATAACACCAGGCAGCAATTTCATATTGCATATTTCTTTTTTTCTTTTTTTAAGCACCTAATTGTTTTACAGAGCCCTCAAGTTGGTGTGCTGTACAGTGTGTGTGCTCGGCTGCCGGAGGTTTGCTCTGACAGATCCTACCAGTGTCGAACAAATCCTCACATTTATATCCTCTCAGTACTAAATGCTTATGTACCGCATTCATAAGGTCGTCTGAGCCCCAACACACTCCCATAAGTCTCCTTTAGCTGTAGTGATGGCTGATGTCAGGGATGTCTGCTGAATGAAAGGAAACACAGGCAGATAGCGTTTGATCCGTGATGGAGATGAGTCCACATAGGAGTAGAGCTAGTGATTAATAATGGTGCATCTGGGTAAAAAGGATGTCATCCCCTGGACGTCTAATGAAAGCTCTTGAACATATCTGGGAGAGGCGATATGTTGACAGTGGATGATGCAAATGAGGCTAAATGTGAGAGGAAACCTGAAATGAATCACCCCGCTGTCTTGTGTGTGTGTGTGTGCGTGCGTGTGTGTGCGTATGTGCCCCGACTAGCAGCCAGCCGTTTACGCCGTACAAAGCTCGGTGTGACACTCTCCCTCCTTTGTCTCAAACTGCTAACTGTATTTAATTTCACATCTTATCGGGCCGGGCTTTGTCTGTCTGTGAGTCTCTGCACAGTGGAGGCGACCCCCGGAGATAAACTCTGTCAGGCTCTGGGGTGATTTATTAAATTCTGATTTCTGTGAAGGACTTTAATGTCGAGGGGGTGGGAAGAGCGGGAGGGTGGACGGGAGGGGGGTGTTGGCGGTATGGGGAGGGGGGGGGGTGGCGCGGGGGAGAAAATATGTCGCAGGTGTCTCTGCCAGCCCCGGGCACTGTTCTCTCTCCATTACCAGTATTGTTAGGTATAGAGAGGCAGGAGAAAAGAGAGAAGTAGGAATCTATGCTGAATTTCCTGTCTTTGTTGTGGCAGTGGGCTTGTTTTTTCCCTCTGTTCCAGGCCAGAACAGCGGTATCAAATCTCACTTGTTTGGACTGGAGATAGCGAGTGGAGTGTGGAACGTGGGTTAGTTTCATCGAGGGCTCGACCCAGCTTAGCGCTCATATTTTAACGCTCCCCCCCTCTACTCCCTCATGACACCTGAATGGGGTTCTAACCCTCCATCCAAATCTATTAGGTAAATCCTTTGACCTTATCGGCCTCCTTATCCCCACGCGATATTTGAATAAAGCCTGATGTCAAGACATGTGCGACATTTTTTGAGGAGTTCAGCAGATTTTATGGGCGGCTATTACAGCCTATCTGGACCCGGCGCTTCAATTTGAAATATTTTCTTGTTAAGCACACTTCACAGGTCAATTGTGACTGCGCCGAAGCTCAACATGTTAATTTTAATATCATTTTATTCATCTCAAATGCACCAGCTCCTCCCCCTTGAAACCTACTTTACATTTCTCTTTCATATCACCTTAATCTAAATTGATGTGTTATCATACATGGATCTCAGAGGAGGGGGATCAAATAATGGCTGTCAGTGGTGCATGGTGAACTGTGTTTTTGAACATAATTTGGTCCTCTACAATTCTTTAAAAGCCAAATCACAAGGTGCTTTTGCGGTGACCCCTTCTCTTTGTGAGAATTGTTTTTTAAACAGAGAACAGAGCTGTAAAAGTGATGTGTTGCTTCCTCTGATATCTGTGAAGCATTTTGATCAAAAGGTAATATTGGTGAGGGGCGCTGCCGGTTCTTGTCTCCTACACGTTACTTCCCAAAGGGCTCTTTTCTCCCTGACACCTCGATCCTCTAAAGTGATGAGTGGATGATAAAGAGTTGTGGATTCCATATATTTATTTATTGCTCGTATTGAAGAAGTTAATAGAAGACTGTGGGCTGTGATGCGTGAAGGGCTGCATGGGACGGGACTTCTCGTCTTAGATGCAGAACTATAGAAAGCCAGGCTGAAGGCATACATCAAACCACACAGACGTGCGTGTGCACAGCTACCCACACAGACGCCCATGCTCTATATCAAATAGTTTACCCCCTCTCTTTCTTTCTCCCCCCATTTTTCTTTTCAAACCAGGGCATATCCCACTCTCAGGGTGGCTGTTAAATCAAACCTAGAAGATGAGTTTGCAAAGCCGGAAACTCAATCCTACATGTACTTCTACAAACCTAAACAGTGGGAGCTCAGCAGCAGCAGTCTCTCCCCAAAAATAGCTGCACAACATCAGTTTAAATACACTTTCTCTCCTGCAGAAGCAGAGTTTGTTTGACCTAGTATGCAAACCCTGGTTAGCAGGTTTGATTGAGCGGAGCCGGGGATCTTAGGGCCGGCTCCTCTGATACCTACGTCTCCCTGTCTCCATTGTTCTCTGCAAGTCAGCATCTTTTGTCTTTGCCACTGATTTGTCTTTTGATCTGTGCGAGTGATTTATCTGCATGGAATCGTTTTTCTCTCTGTTCCCCCTCAGGAAATTTGGAATGAGGCTGGCCTAACCTTGCCAGGGCCAAACAAAGCCCGTGAGCTGATCTCATGTATTTTGATGCTGTTTGTGAAAACGACACACACACGGCTCAGACTTTGAGAGGGCTGAAAAAAAGAAAAGGGAGGCATGGAGAGAAAAGAAAAAAAAAAAAAGCACCCTGATGGTGTCCGTTGTTTTGTGTTTTTCCTCCAACAGATGTAAGTACCTCCAGCAAAATTTCCATTTGGAAGTGACATGTTTTTCAAACTCGAAATTATTAAATGGTAGTAAGTGGATTTAAGTGGACACTTCTCATGCAGGCTACTAGACTGCTCCGCACAGAGACCCTGTGGGAGCGTAAACTCTGCTCACGGTGGCTGGGATCGCCAGGTAGGGCTAATGGAACGGGGACCCTGATGTCTTCCGACTGCAACAGTTTTCCCTCTGTTTGCCTGGTTAAAAAACGCCAGAGGTTGGGGGGATTGGAGTTGACAACCCTGAGGGGATTGGAGCTGTTTGCCTTGTGAGCTTTTTTTTTTTTTTTTTTTTCCACCCGCCCTCATGTGCAGCTGTTATAGCGTCCTCCCTCCTCCTACCAGCTGCCAGAGAGAGAGGGAGAGACACACACATAGAAAGACAGAGAGAGAAAGGGAAAGAGAGTGAGAGGGAAGGGTAGGAAGGAGGCGGGGGGAGTAAACACAACCACTCAACACCTGCTGCCCGGTGAGGAGAAAAGGTGTGTGCAGGAGAGAAGGGAGAGGGGGGGAAACAGAGATAGGTGGTTAGGGAGAGACGACATGAGTACAAAAGCCTAAGAATGTGTTAATGTGGGAGTGAGGATTGTGAAAATACAAAGATTAGAGGCGAGACAGGTGTGGGGATATGCAGGTAGGCTACAGTATCACACTCTAAACCTTTGGTATTCTAAGTGCTCCCTCATGCGAGCACAGTCTGGTTATCTTTAGCGGTGATCTTGGAAAAATATAGATAGATATCTTTGTTCCAAAGGCAGAGAGTCTCATTGCTCCAGATGTTTACGTGCTTTGATCAACATTGTTTTGGGGTTGAGGCCCGGCGTGTTTGTCTGCCATCTCCGAGAGAGAGGAAACTTTTCCTCAGCAACGCTAATTATTTTTCCATCACCGCGCCGTCACCAGTGAGAACTCTTCACGTCCACATCGCCTCCCAGGCAGCAAATAGAGCACGTAACACCAGGAAAGCACAAAGCTGTTGCGAGCGTGTTTGCACAATTAATGTTTTCGGAGATAGCTTTCTCTCCACGACAATTTACTTGTGAATTTAACAAATACTATTGCGTGATAGCATTCAGACACGGGCGATAAGATCAGCGCTGAAAAGTTTGTGCATGCGAGGGTATTTGACTCCTGTCCAAAATATGCATATGCATTTAAATCAAATGGAGAAAGCAATCTTTTTAATCAGCCATTTTCCCCTGTATCAGAGAAGTGCAGAGTTCCCCCCCTGTTCCGTTTGGGACCCAATTGTCAATTGGCTGACATTATCTAAACAAGAAATATTAAAACTAATTAAAGAAATGTCTCTGTAAAATCTTGATAAGGCTGAGGTTATTTTTTTTCTTTTCTCTCTCTCTCTCTCTCTCCGGCTGCTGCACTGTGCTCTGTTAGGAGACTTGCCACAGGCTTGTCTGAGCAGAGGAAGTTATGAAACTCCTACTGCCATATCATTTGCACAAGGAAGTTTCAGCCTGTTCCTCTGGCTCTGTTGACTAGAGTCCATAAAACAGCTTTATTAAAAATGACACCATTCCACTCTGTATTTGCTCAGTGGCTGCTCATCTAGATTAGGTCACATGTTGCTGTGTAGTGCGGCCAACAATAGCCAGAGTTTATGACAGATAGCAGCTGTCTGGGCTGACTGTGTTGTGATAACATATTGCATACTGTACATCTCTAAATCTGCTGCCTTCTCATCGAGATAATCTGCTTCTGTTTTCAACAGAAAACTGTCTCGACCACAATTCAAAAGCAAGTCAGCGCCGTTCCAATTTCCTGTAACCAACTGCACATGATAGTAAATCATGAAGCCGAAGTGACATGGCAAACGCCGCTGCTAGCAGCTCCACAGAATTTGCGGCTTGTTCTGCAGAAATTGATGTAACACTCTTACTTTGTATTTCACAAGTTGAATACTCGGGGTTAAATAGCTCAATGAGGAAATAGCCGTGTGTTTCTCAACCAAAGCACAGTTTCATCTCGATAAGAGGCCTGAAATCTGAACAATCTAGCATATAAAGTGTCTGTATGTTTGTGTGCGCTTCCAGGAGTGCTTGTGTGTGCATGCCCATGGATGTATAACATAACACCACAGAGGGAACACAGAACGGGAGGGGTGAGCATTCAGAATTATGTTATGGCTGCCTCCTGTTTAGCTTTTCCCAGAGCCCCAGGCGACTGGAAGGCATCAAGGACACCTGGGTGCGACTTTATTAAAGTATGAAATGAGAGGTCAGTGACGCGACGGTCCCACACATGACATCCTGCTGCTGGCCCTTTCTTCCCTGCCTCCTCCCCTCAGCCCAGGGCTCTGATGACTCCTCTATGAAAGTCTGTTTCATTAATCCCCCTGAGGGACCCCTCAACTGCTCTTTCTGCTGCTGATACAAATTTAATTCCTGATAGGTCTGTTAGATGGAAGCCGCGTCTATCAAGGCTTTTAATTAATGTGGCACTACTCTCGGTGTATCACAATGTTTATCTGAAATTCATGACCAGGGCGAGGACGGACGGGATTGTTCAAAGATGGCTTGTTTTCCCTTTTTGGTTGAAATGTGAATTTTAATTAGACACGGTTGTTACTCTGAGGGGTTGTAAAAGGGGGCTCTGTGCTTGTTACAAGGAGGCATGTGTGTGCGTGCATTGTGTGTGTGCGCAAGGTAACGGCACGCTTTATCTGTTCACTTACTGTCACACCTTTCCAATGTGTTTATTTTTCTTTATTAATGCCCCAGTATTTTGAAGGAAAACAATATCGTGAATAGGTTTCAGGAAACCACCTACAAAAGTGCAATTGACTAAATTCTTTGGGCTTCACTGTAAATCCAGAGCCTGACAATGGGCTGGCCCGACAACTGTTTGTATTGGCAGGCTATTTCCAGCCTAATAGCTGTACAGTATCATTGTCAGCCTCTTATCATGGCAGGCACAGCCCTTTCTGACACACTGACACCTCAATGGTGTGTGTGTATCTTTGCGTGTGTTTGCGCGCATACATCTACGTCTGCAAATTATTTTGATGCTTATATGTGTTTTTTTGGTTTGTGGATATATTTACGTCCACACTGTCAAGATCTGTTTGGCTAAGAAAACGGATTTTCTGCCCTCGTTAGCAAAGGTTCGCCCCTTCAGTGTGCAACAGAAAGTGTCACACATAAAGGAGAGATCATGAAAAGCCCATCTCTGGCTGTCTCTAATAGCGTGGACGGTGCCTTGAGATGGTTCTGATGGAACATTAGCATTTGCGCAGCAAACTTGTTAGCGCCATCCTCGTCCCTGAGTCTCATCCGCGTTGAGGCTAATTTGTATGCTGTCCTTAATGGTTGTGTTTGGGTTAGTTCTGCGCAGCACAAAGCCTTTAATTGTGAGGTTTAACATTTTGCAATTAAAATCTCCCCTCATTGCTCTGAGGAATGAATGAGCTGTCTTTGATGTGCTTTAATCAGCCGAGATGTATTGTAGTTTAAGAAGCATAAAGATGCCAGATACATTTCTGATTTTAAATTGACACACTCTTCCACCTTTGAAGATGATAGTTTTTTTTTTCTTCCCTTCTCTCCCCGCTGGCTTAAAGCAGCGAAAGCTCAGTCCCTTGAACCCCACTCTCAGATTCTGGGGCACAGATCTCTATCTCCCATTCTAAAGTGGCCAAACAGGATTAGGAAGAGGAGCGCTTCTATTTCACCAGGACCACGGAAGCGTACACAATGATTCACCAGAGCTTGACTAAAGATCTTAGATGCACACTGTGACTGTATCAGCTGTTATTTTCTCACCTGTTAGAGGGGCTTTTAGTCATCCTCTGTAAGACATGCTGATGTGATCAAAAGAGCATTTCTTTTTAAAAAAGCACGCTCCAATACAAATTCAGATGTTCGATTTTCTCTCTGTGTTTCTTTTTATTTATCGCTAATTTCTGTTGCGCCATTAGCAAATGCAGGGGAATGTAGATTATGGCGCCGCTCTCCTGAGGTATCCTTGTTTTGCTGTATTGTTGTCGAACAAAAAACCTCATTAAGATCAGAGGGAAAAAAGAAAATATTCTTATTGGAGAAAAAGAGGTGGCAGTTTGATGAAGGCTGATTGGGAGCATCTGGAGGCTGTTTTCAGAGGACATAACCCTGAGTGAGCAACCCTGGCATTTAAGTACGGCCCGCTCCTAGAAACTAAAAATCTCCCAGCAAGCAAATTAACGGGAGCAGGGATTTGGTAATAATGGAGGTTCTCGGCTTTTGTTTCACCGTGACAGATGGACAGTGTGTGCTCAAATTGAATTTGGCTTTAATTGCATTGTGGCGTTTATAATTTATCTGCTCCACAGATTTTGTTTACAGGTTTATGGGGTCTTGAAATGCGTGTTTGCTCTCTTTCCCCTCTCCTCTACTTTTCTTCTCTTCCCTCTCCCTCGCTCCTGTGTGTGTGCGCGCGCCTCTGCGTGTACGTGTCGGCCAGATCCTTTTTCATCCTCCACTACAGCAGGATAAAGGACACTGTAATTCTCTGAGAGTGTGGTGTTCATTACCGTAGCAGTTTGCCCTCCAGGGTGAATGTGTTCAATAAGCGAGATTGTCTTTTTTCCAATATACACTTAAACGGTATAAGATTGCAAATGTAAGCTCCGTAGTGCCCGTCTGCTCCAATGCTCAATGTTCAAATCATTTGGATCACTTGGATAGGTGAACACAATATAATCAAATATCGCTCCTTTTGAATAACTCCTGCACATGCACACAAGGACACCCATGTTAGCAGACAAGAGGGCACCCTGGCACACACTTGCAGATATATATGCACACAAACAGTTCCATTCACTTCCTTTGTATAAGAGAAAAAGAGCCCACTTGAGTTATTTTCTCCCGCGTGCCTGTGTTATTCTACATATGTTGAAGTGCTTCTTCTGTATCCAGGTGCGCTGGGTGATTGCTTCTCTCCCTTTCATGCAAATAGTGACAGACACTTGAGAAGTGAAAAAAAGCGTTATTTGTATTCCTTCAGAGGAAGATAAATGACACAATATGCACAATATACCCACTTTGACATGCTAAACTTGACAAGCTACTCTTCCTCAAATCTCATTCTGGACACGATTATAAAGCCAGCGCTTTGTCTCATTAATTTGTGCAATATTTTTCTCTCTTTTTTTTTTTCCTCCTTTGGACAGACCTCCTGCAGCATCTCACAGTGGTGATAAAGATTATATGCTTGTCTCCTGCTCCATCTAGCTCTTCTCTCCTCTCCTTATCCTAGCCTCTGCCACCCTCTAATTGATGCACCCCTGCCAATTTACACTTCAGCCCTGGCTCTGACCCCTATTAACTACCTGGCCTCACTCTCCCAGGGATAGCACTGTGTTCAGGGAGAATCCTCCACCCCCAATCAACTCCTCTTAAGACTGCCGCTAAACACATTTTCATACTTAGCCGGCGAGAGAACTGCACTTCACGCTCCTCGCCAACTTTTATCTGGATGAGTGAAAAGGATAAGCCAAGCTGTGCTGTTTTCCCCCCTAAACGCACGCTGTCCCACAACACGGCAGTTTATCATGGCCAAGCCTCGCGGTCATTTGACAAAGGTTATTTATTTATTTCTTTTTTTGCCTGTCCTCAGATTACTGTCTTAGCAACACTGCAGCAGCCACTTGTCATTGTCTGTTTTTCACTTGTCCTAGATCGGGGGTATTTTGAGGAATGTCCGCTCTGTTCTCTGTACCTGTCCCAGAAGTCAGCCCATGTGGGGGTGTGTGTGTGTGTGTGTGTGTGTGTGTGTGTGTGAGAAAGAAAGAGAAAGTGGTCTGTGTGCCTCCACCAGCTTATTTGTGGTAGGCTTAGCCTGACATATCTACTTCGGGTTTTACTCGACCTGATGTTATGTCGTCATGAAAGTTCTTCGGGGGGGTGATTAAAGGACAGCAGATAATCGTGTGTGTGTGTGTGTGTGTTTGTGTGTTGCTGATCTTCTTCTGTTTATATTTAGATGATATGCCCAACTGAAGTGGACATATTTAGAATGGGAACTGCTGGGACGGGGACACTTAAGAGGGGTTAGTCACGTCGTTACATTTTTGCAGCAGACATGGTATGTGTACAGGGTAATGAAGTAGGGAATCATTCTGTGTTCTCGATTAACAGTAATCACAAAGCAATTGAAGCGTGAAAAATGAATTTGTTTCTTCCAATGCAGAACAGTCTCCAAACACACACGGCAAACTTATTAATTATACAGCGGTGTTGAGCTAGCAGAATAATATTTTTAAATGCTGTCATGTTTTGTCTGCTTAATTGTAAGGTAACGCACACGGGTTTCTTCCCATTAAAGCCGAGGAGTGAAAGAAAAACCCGGCAGTTAGTTTTTAGCCTCTCTCCCACAGCTCCACTGAGTAGCATTGTGGCTGTTTAGCCACTTTTCTCTGGGCAAATTGTTTTTGTGACCCATGGAATGTTAGAGGAAATGCTTCTTTCTCATTGGCGGTCCCCCGGGTGTGGAGGCCATGGCCCCTGTCATCGGCCCCAGTGCACACACAGACACACACGCACACATGCACACTGGATCACTCTTTGCTAGAAGAAAGCAATCCACCACAGGAGAGGGACCTCCAGGCCTTTTTATAGCACCAGTGCCCCCCCCCCCCCCATCCAGACTCCCAGACGTGACATCACAACAATCAGAGATCATTTTCAGTGGTATTATCATAACCACACAAACACACACACACACACACACACACACACACACACACACACACGTGCACATTCTTTCTCTTGATTTCTTTCTGCATCTTTATTTACTGTTTCCCTTTCTTGTTGCTTTCACTTCTTGCACAGTTATCAGTAATTAACCCTTGCTTTGCACAAACACACAGACACCAGACAGTGATTTTTTTTTTTTCTCCCAACCCCCTTAAAGAGACGTTAAAAAGTAATCATGAACGGTCCCAATTCGAAAAGGATTTCCCTAGAATGTGCAGTGAAATATGCTCCTCAGATCAATTAAGTGTTTACAGCCTGTAAGAATCAGCAGCACAATAGAGAAGCTGTCTCTTCTGGACCCCGGAGGCTACCGTAGCAATGTTTCATTAAGTGCACTCACTCCTGTGGCCCCCTATAAACACACATTAATTAAGGCACACAGAAACACAGCCTCTGAGCTTGCACTATGGTAATGATGATATGACCCCAAAAGGAGAGGTGCACCAGGGGTCAGGGAATAAAAGCAGGGAGCGTTTAATGCCAGAGCTTGGCTGATCTGCAGAAACACGGTCTTAACTGTTCCAATTCAAATTAGGCCAAGATTTTCTTAACGGGCTAATTTAGATGTGCATGAATGTGGATTCATTTCCAGCAGTGGGGATGGCGAAGGTGTGTTTTCTCCTTCCATAAAAGTAATGGTGAGGGTCAGGATGACAATTTTCTCTATGTCAGCAACGGCTGATATAATAATTTATATTCACTGACAGAATGACCTAATAATAATGATGTGATAGACTGTGTCGTATTCTCATATAAAACCAGTTTATTATGCACTGTTACAAACTGAATTAATAATCACATAAACACCAAACAGATCTCTCCGAATTTAATAAACAGAGACTGAACATATGTTCTCTGACAGGATGTGAGATTGAAGATTTCCAGATCTGGCAGCTGTACTTTATACCCTAATACAAAACTTACCTTGTAGACATGCTACAGCTGACCCGAGATCAGCGCTCGCTCATCCCTCAAAGCACTCCGGCTTCAATAGCAGTCACCTCCCATGGACAATTTAGGTAGATTTGACAGTGGCAAATGGGTGTCATCAATATGATCCCAAACATTGACATTTTCTTTGGTGGGCTAAGTGGAAAGTCCCATCCCATCCTCTCAAGATCTGCAGCTAGAGGCCAGGGGGCTGGTATCCATCTTCGTAACAGTGACTATGTTGGAGGAGGAGGTGAAGGAAGAGGAGGCGAAGAGATGGAGGGGAGGGAGGCAGCATGTCAATGAGCCTGCCCAGTGTCACTGAGCACCACACAGAACAGCCATCTGGAGAATCAAAGACTCCTACCATCTGGCTGCCTCACCCACTCTCTACCCCCACAGAATAAGAATCAACCAGATAGTACTTTGCCATAACACTCCTTGGCCTCTTGGAAGGAAAAAAAGTCAGGTAAAACTGCGTTCAAGTAAAAAAAAAAAAAAAAAACGGCTGTCAACAGTTATAAACATGGGGTAAAAGAAAACCGGCTGTGTGTGTACACCAATGGGAGGATGGAATTGACCCTCATTCGTCAAGCCATCACATGTTAACATCAGACTTTTAAATGAACATATGTGCGTCCTACTGCCAAACCTGAGACTTACTAATTCCATCTTTGTCTTTCAATCAATCTCACATCTGCTTGGAAAACACGTTCATTTTTTAGATCCGCAGTATATATTTGAATTATGCATAGAAAAGTTCAGGAAAAACATTTTTTACGTCTATCCTCATGCTTTATAGTTAAGAATAACAACATATTAATTGTTTCTATTGATTAAAAATGTAACATTTTATATTGAATATCTAAAATTTCCTGATTCCATACGCAAGAAATCCAAAAACGATAAATACTGGGTGCTTGACAGAAGAAGAAATACAGAAATACACAGGTGTGTCTCCTTATCTTGTTCATGTCTGATGAAGGGCTTGTGCCCGAAACGTCACATGGGGTGATTAGGGATGTTCCTGGCGACTAATTTCCCTGTCGACTAAACAAACATTTTAATTAAGACTAGTCGACTAGTCTAAAAAAAAGGAAAACACTCAGAAACCAGTCACAATTTATCACATTGTGCTAAAAAATACTGTGTGCATTAAGAGCCCTTTGAAGCCTTCAATCACAATCTTCAACAACCATGTCGGATTTTAAATACCGCAGAAGTACAAGACACTTTGCGCCTTGCAGTATGAATGTGAACATGACGGCAACTCAGTCAAAAGTTAACCACTAAAATAACATCTAAAATAAATAAATCGCCTCTGAAATTGGGGCACATTGAACCTTGCAGATTATCTGACAGAAATGATACCAATTCACTTTAAAGTTAACAAAACAACCTATAATAACATCTCAAAAAAGAAAAATTGCTGCTGAATTCATTTTCTAGTACAAAGTACTGCCAAACCGCGCTGGTTTTGTGAGACGACATCTCTCCGATTTCCCACCGTGCTGTTTGAAAACTCCAGTCTACTCGAGCATTACCGTGGGGAGGGGGACTGCTGTCTGATGGCTCTATAGCACCCGCTAGTGGCGGGCGGCCACATGACAGTTAGCCTTGTACAGGAAGAAAACACTAATTTGTTTTACCGACTAATATTTCTGGTGCTGACTAGCGAATGGGCGGACGTTTAATCGTTGAGACGTCTAATTGTGCGCATCCCTCGTAGAGATTCAGTCAAAATTTCCAAAAGGAGCAGTTTCTGGTGTGCGGACCTGTTTTTGTGTTTTAACTTCCATACGATACTTAACATACCACTGAAAAAATTCACATCGAGGGCATACAATTTGAATTTTTTATTAAAAGGTGACATGACAGTTTTTCTTTTCTTGGTTAGTGACTGTAGTAAGCATTAACAATAAGAGAGCAAGAACGCACAGTTGATCACCATACTGCGGAAAATTAGTGTTGAAACCGTTTCAGATATTCAGAATTGATAAGTCAGTATTTCCGACAACACTATTAATATCATTTTGGTAACACTTGCCAAATGCACAGACTTTAAGGGATTGCTATCTGTAAATTGTGGCCTCTGACTTCTCTATCTATGATGTCCAAGAATTACAGGACTGTAGATGTTTAGCTCTCTTAAGTGGTGGTGTCGTCCTTGATTCTTCGCAGATATTAAAGCCGTCCAAGTCTTTAAGTGAAAGTTGTGCTTAAGGAGCTAGAAACTGTAACGCAGTGAAAACTTAAAGCTTAAAGGAGTTCTTTAACATTGAACCAGTCTTGCTGAGTGGACCTTCAAAGTCTTGATTTAAATTATGTATGCTCTGTAAGTATGTATTTGGCAGGAGAGAGTGGGGAGAGGAGGGAGGGATGAACGCTGAAAAGTCATCAGCCATATTCCAAAATGCCATTTCCGTGTTGCTGAGGTACCATTGTTTACAGGGCTTTGATGGAGAGGTGCCCTGATCGCCACTAGCTGTTTCTCTCCCTCTCTCTTTTTCTTCCCCCTCTTAGTTTGAGAGAAATCTCCTGACGCTGTAAAATGGGCAATGATGACATATGTGGATGCAGGCCTGTTCATATCTTTGTGGGGCCTTTAGGGAAATAAATATCTGAGAACATTCAGTGAAATGAAGCTCACTCAATAAATCACCATGACACAATAAACACTTCTGGCACATGAGCACCCCCCTACCCACCATCCCCTGGTGCCCAGCCCCCTCACACACATACACACAAACGCGCACACACAAACACACTCTCCTCTCAGACACCACCTACCTCTCCCCGCCTCTTCTTGTGCTACCAAATGGTGCCTCCCCACAGGCCAGTAAATCAAATCCCAGCACAAATACAGTGGGAATTTATTTGGAATGGGCTTTTGTTCTCTTTAACGCCTGATTGTTAGGCCGACTAGGTCGCGTGATAAATTTTGAGCAGGTTGTTTCAGTGCAATGGCTGTGTGTTTGTTGCCCTCTGTACCTCACGTGAATCATGCTGCCTTTAAACTCCACTCCTTTGCCCATTTACATGCACTGTGGAAAACAGCTTTTTTATAGGGGAAATGTAAAGGAAACGATATGTCCATCTCCAGAAAAGATGATGGTGCTTTACATGTGTCATGAAGTATGTTTCTATCCACTTGTTCTCATGCACATTTTTGCAAAAAAAACAAAGTGGAAACATTGGAAAAAGTTGGTGTATTGATAAAAACAAAATGCGATAATGTGCAGTGGAAACACACTTAGTCAAGTAATCATGACAAACATGAAACGTTTCACTTAAATGTCTACTGAGGCTTCCGCTCCACTGTAGACATAGAAGATTGCGTCAGACAAAAATATCAGATCTATGTTGAAGGGCTGTAACCTTCCTCAAATTAATACATGAAAAAAATGCTTTGGTTCATTTGAGGAAGGGCTGAGCAATATATGGAGTGCTTAGGGTGCTTTCACACCTGCCCTGTTTGGTTCAGTTCAGTTGAACTCAAGTTTGTTTGCCCCCTAAGTGCGGTTCGTTTGGGCAGGTGTGAACACAGCAGTCGCACCAAAGCAACCAGACCGAGACCTTCTTGAAGAGGTGGTCTCGGTCCGGTTACAAATGAACTCTGGTGCGGTTCGATCTGACCTCAGTCCGAACCAACTGCAGTCACATGACACATTGTTTGGGTTAAACATGAGCATGTTACAGTCCTGGAGGATTATTAATGTGCACCTCCTCCTGTACTGCCTTAATATGCACATTCAGCACATCCAATGCATCAAAACATTGTTTTCTAGTTGGAGCCGCGCCTCGTTTTCAAACTGTATGGTTTGACTAAAATGAACAATGACAGCAATATAGTCCACGATGAGCAGCGCTAAAATCAACCTGCGTAGTTGTCCCTCCATTGTGACATTAGAAAGTGTCACATTTATCTTGCAAGTGTACTCTTCTTCAACGTTTGCTTTACTTCCTGGATTTTTCCCACATGGAAATTCTGACCAATCAAGAGCAGCTTTCTCACACAAGGCATTTGATCTGGTCCACTTGTAAATGCTGCCGTGAGAACACGAACCAACTCTAGGCAATTATGCAGCTTTGTAACAAAATTAGTCCCTGATTCAGACCAAAGCAAGACAACTCTAGGTCTGAAAGCACCCTTAGATTTTGGGTATTGTAATATCATAAGTGTTGTCTTTTCCCGGTTTTAAAAGCTGCATTACAGTAAAGCAAAGGAATTTTCTGAACTTACCAAACTGTTCTAGTTGTTCTGTTATTTGCCTTTGCCCACTAAGTCATTATATCCACACAACTGAAGGTTATTTACCAACAATCTCATTGTGTAAATATTGTGTAAGGGCATCAAAAGTCAACCCAACCAAATTATTGCAATACTGGTGTTGCAGTGTTTGGTCATAAATATCGTGATATTTGATTTTCTCCATATTGCCTTACCCAATGTCTCTGCATACAACGGTCTGTATGATATCTTACAAATACCTACAAACAACTGTTCGTACAATATCAAATGAATAAGCACCCCACGAATGACGTACTTACCATAGAGTTACATACATAAGGTTAGTTTGAGGAAAAGAAACATGGTGGCAATATGTTGAGGAAGATTCTTAGTCATCCAGGTCATGGTAATCATAAGTGCTATATTGTAGGCAACTGGACTTGCTTGAGTTTTTTTAAGACGTTTCACCTCTTATCCAAGAGGTTTCTTCAGTTCTAACAGACTGGTGTGGAGCCGCAGGCTTTAAACTCTGTACGGGTGTGAACCCTAACAGAGTTGTTGAGGTCACATGTGAGTCGTTGACCCACCAGGCTATCTTGTGTGTCGTTAGGGTTAGATGGGCTCAGGTGAGAATGGTGGTGATGTACCTTAAAATGACTTGGTTTCACACGGTTCCAGGGTGAAAGTCCTGTGTTTTTTGATCCACTACGCCAACCTACCTTCTTACACGGCTTACTTTCATTTTTACTATCATCAGTGCATTGGTCATGTGATCACAACCATCCCGATTTACATGAGTCATACATGGCTCGTGATTGTGTGAGTTATATACGAATATTTGTGCGTTACTTTTCGTAGGAAAATGTATGAAGAGTGCGTGAGAGCAGCCTGTCCAGCGCCAGTTGTGTTTTGACTGGCGCTCTTAATTACATCATCTCATCCCGCCCTCTTCTTCTGCAATGGCTTAATGGCACCTGACTGGAGAATTAGCGCCACCAGCTATGCTATCATGCATCTAATTCATAATATTCATGTAACAATAGTGAATGAAAACGTGTGTGACGCTTGACAATTCTTTAAAAGCTCAATTTGGATAAAAACTTGGCGTTAGACGCCAGAAAAGTTGTGGTTGAACTCGTCAGAAGGACAATACAGCGCATTTACCGTTAATGTTTTTATGAAATGAGTTAGTAAATGGAAACAGAGAGGACTGTTTGGGTCTTGTCTATGTTAACAACATGTCCCGACACCTCCTGAGCGACACTGTGAGAGGGACGGAGGGCTCAGCTTTTCCCTTGGCTCATGACACCCAGTCAGTCTCCTGTGACAGCCGCTGTTTATGCAGAGGTAATATAAGCAGTAATATAACAGACTCTAATTGGTTTATCAGTGTTTGCTATGGTAACCCACATGGAAACAGCCCCTTAAACAATTATATTTTTAAACTGCTGGCCAGGATATATTTTGCTTTATCTATGGGCACTGTGGATATGATTGCTCACTGTTATAAATGGCACATAGTTAGTACACGGAGAGAAAGACATTGTTTACACTAGGCCTCATGCGGTGAATCTGTCCAGTGTAAGGTAATCTGCAGTAATAAGCTCCATTTGTTTTGTTTAGCTTTTAAGCTGAGGGAGAGAGGAAGGGAGAGGGGAGAGTGAAAAAAAAATCTCATTTCAAATCCTACCCACCTTCTTATCTCTATTTGTTCAGTTGTTTTTAATGCCACATACTGAAAGAATTTCAATGGCTGTTTTGCCATGAAGTCATTTGTTATCCTTCAGCGGGCTTTCGTCTCCCTATTGTGTGACAGCCCCCGAGTGCTCGAATCCTCCAGATGGAGCAGGTCAGACACACAATGATACACACACACACACACACGCACTCACACACACAAACACACACAAACTCACAGGCAGGTTCACACACTCGCTCTTCAATGGTTGACATAGATCTACTTGCCTTGTGACATATACGGAAATGATAATGTCATTTTTGGCAATTTGTCTTTCCCCTACTTTTCTGTTAGTTGGAAATGTGGCTGTTAAGAGCTGCCTGGCAGTTGTACAGCTCATGACATGTTTACAAACAGTCCCAATGAAAATGTTTCACAACAGTATTCTCATTTTACGCATATTGTCAGTCGGTCTGCTTGTTATTCACTTACAGATTTTCCTTCCAAAAAAAAAAAAAATTGTGGACGCCTCGCAGAACAGATGCATCTGCTTTGTCTTATTTGGCAATTACACTCATCTGAGGAGTTCTGCCCAAAAAGCAAAGCACAATGTGAAAGTCTTTATTCTAGAGATGAAACACATTATGGTTCCTCTCCTTCACTTAGTAAATACAGTTAATAAGTTATAGTCACCGAAAAAAATGGGTTTCTTTCATCGTTATACTGACTTTTTTTTCCTCCTCCTTGTTTCTCTTTTTCTCTTTTCCATGTGGCGTCCTGCTGTGTCCCTGTTTGGATCCTCTGATGTACAGGTTAGTAGTCTTTATACTATCAGTATTTAAAGCACACCTACAACCAATCCTCTGATATCTTATTATTTTGTATTGTTTAAAGTAATCAATAGGGATGCACAGATTTTGAAATTCTAGGACAGTACTGAAGTTTAAATGAACAATTTGGCTAAAAGCTGACACCGGTATGTTTCATTGTTGTGTTGTTTTTGTTGTTAATTATTCCCCGTTTTTGCCAGGGAAACAAAGATATAAGATATATATCGTCAATATAAAAAATATCATTCAGTCCTTTATTACACCTTAAATACCACCTTAAATAAAACATTATTTCAGATGAAAACATCTTAAAAATGCTTCCTTTAAACACCTGTATTTATCTAAGGTTGTCGCAAATAACAACATTTATGTTTGAGCACATCATGATAACGTCAAAATTTACCTTCTCCCAATACTCCTTCTTTCTCAATAGAGTATCAGGGCATTATAATATAAAGTAGAAAACATTATTTGCACACCAAGTAGCTCCTGTTAGAAGGATTTTAATCCTGTGTAATGTTCTGACCCCTCAGTTCTTCCTCAGACTTCTGATAAACAACAGAAAGTTGCCATCTTAAATACCCATGGCGCTTGTGCCAGTGCCAGGCGCCATGGGTATTTAAGATGGCAACTTGTGTTGTTTATCAGAAGTCTGAGGAAGAGCCAAAGGTTCGAAACGTTTCACTGCATTAATGTCCTTCCAACGGGAGCTGCTTGGTGTGCAGATCTATTTGTTTTCCACGTTGCCAGATGTTTCTTCGGTCCAGCACCCACTCCATTGGACACTAAGATGTGGGCGTCTTTCTTACTGTTGTTTACGGCATTATAATGTAACTCATTGCAACCTCTATTAGCTGTTAGCCGTTAGCTGTTAACTCCAGCCACTGACTGCTAACAGCAAACATTAACTTGCTCTCCTCCTGCCCATTTCAACACGGATTTGTTGTTATAGTGTAGCATTGTCAGGGAAAAGATAGGCCTTCCCCCGTGATAGTGGGTTTACTGCGGCTTTTCGTCCCGAAGGTGTTCCAGAAGATCTCTGTTCAACCCAAACATGTTCTCAATCGTCAACGAGGCACCATTACTCTTGAGCCCTGCTTTTTAGCCTACGTAAAGCTGATGTGACGCAACAGAAAAACATAGGTCATCTTGTTTGCCGATAGGCCAGTGGCAGTCAACAATGATAATATCAGTTGATACCAATGTTTTGCCGATAAATTGGTACATAACTAGTTATTATTATTTATCTTCTTATTTTTTTAAATCTATCAATGGAGAGATTTTCCATATCATCCGTCTATCAATTTTTCCTTAACCTTAATCCTTTAACCTGGTTTTTACTTTTTCATAAGCCACTAACTGAGCAAGCTGTAATGAAACACACACACACACACACACACACACACACACAGACGCACACATTGTGTAATACAATACTTGCATTATATCCTTTCAATGTTTGCAAGAGAGACAGATGGTTTGCAAGTTCACTTTCAGTTTCTCTGCATGAGAGCCAATATAGAGCCAGGTTCCAGGAAAATTCAAAATAACGTTTTAGCATGAAAACAACAGGTGCAATTCAGCGATCGTTCACTTTCACTCGCCGGTGATGGCAATAAAGGTAAGAGCAGGTTCCATAACAAGTAGAACGTAATAACCGTAACAGCCATCCTTAAATGATTTGATTGACTCACGGTAGACCTCATCGCTCTATTTTAAACCTAATGGAGTCTGGGTATAATTTGACCAAGCCTTGATTGACAGCCCCTTTCTCTATCTCAACAGTAACCCCTGACGATGTACATTAGAGTCGGATTAAGGCAAGGTGCTAACGCATATTAAAAAATTAAGCCAAGCCAGTGGACTGGCAAAGCTCCTTTTTTCTCCCCCTTTTTTTCCCCACTGTTCCATGAACCTCCTTTTGGATGGTCTAACATTAAAATTTCAATGGCATCAAGTAGTGATAGGGACTTGTTAATACAGCCGCAACTTGCCCTTGTGGAGGAAATCAAATGACACAGTGCAGCAGGCCACAGAGGGAAGAATGATAGGACATAACACTGCTTACACAGAGCCTCGCAGTCGAGAGGCAAGGATACAACATCAAATATAACAATGTAGCCTTCGTAACTAGGTGCTTAATTTGTCAAAATGCCTCACTTTTGTCTAGGGCATATTTTACAGTGCCTCGAGCCCTTGGCATATTTAAGAGGACCATAGTAGTTTTTCCTGCGGCAGGATACCAGCCTTATTGTACTGCTTCAGCTGCTGTAAATAGTAGTAAATCTTTAGTGTTGCATTTATTCTAGCATGACACCAAAGCCTCCCACTCAGAATGATTGAATGTAACTTATTTGATTCTGCTTCCCTTCATTTGGGGATTTTGTGAAGAGTCTGGTTTGAAGACAATGAACTAACAAAAGATTGTTTTAACAGCTGCATGTCTTTGATTACACGCTTCTTTGAAGTATCACTTTAACTTAGCCTTTGAACTTGGATAGAGATCAGAAATGAATCGAGCTTCTTTTTGATGTAAGAGGAGGGGATTTTATTGTTGAAATGTTCATAAACCGCTTCCAACCGTTTAGAGAACAAGTTCAGTGTTGATTTTTAAATCGAGGCAGGAGAAAGAGGGGGTGGGCAGCACGCGGGGGGGGTTTAGAAGAGAGGAAAGGAGGGTGAACGCTGGTTTCATGTTCACGTGCACCCAATGACAAGGAAAAGAAAACAACGGCTTTTATTCCTCCTCAGTTGTGGGGAGTTCTTAGATACAGTCTTCAAGTTACTCCAAAGTCTCCAGCTCCACGTTTGCTTGTGTGGCTCATTAGGACAATATGCCATCCATATGTTGCACTAAATGATCGTTACATTAGTTTTCCCACTTGTAAAAGGCACGTACGTGCGCAGAATCGCAGGAGTTAAACCTTCCTGTAGCAGTTATACTTAATCTGCTTGTTGCTTTTGACAGCGGTAATAATGTGCATTTGAGGTACTTTGTTGTTTTGAACAAAACTCAAATTCTATTAAAGGATTAAGTAATTGAACACTAAGCTAACGGACTTGAGGTTTCTGTTCTTTGGTAATGCCTTTAATCTTGACACAGTTTTATAAAAGGCAGTGAAGTACTGAGTCACTGAGGGAAAAGCAGATTAGTTCAATATCATGTATTTTAGGGGAGAACTACACTAGCTTAGATGGATTATTGAATCAGTGAATTGAAATGTTATGACGCAAAAAATGTATCTATTTGCATAAACACGCAGCTGTGTCAACTTTCTGTTTGCACATTAACAGCACAAACTGAATCGTGGGAATTATGTGAGCTGTCTGCACCGTGTCACATGTAATGTCTTTAAACAGTACGCTGATGTATTATTCTGTTTAGTGTGCTGAATGTGGATCATGAAATACCCAAACTGCAAATTTCACACAATACCAAATTTTCAAATATAATACAATCAGCTGTAGGCTATTGTATCTTTTTTTTTTTTTAATATAATTTCCAAATTAATCATGCTCCAGATCCACTGCCATTGTTCAATTCTACTGTTACCAGCAACAATAAAGAAACAAAAGTTGAAGAAATTGCTTGCCCTACATCTGTCATTGTCACTGAAAGACTGGCCATAATACTTTATTTATATTCCGCTCTGCAGATATGTGCTTTCTGTTGTAAATGTTCATTGATTCAAGGGCAGACAAATATACCCCCAACACCCTACATGACCCACATAGAGCAATATGTGCAATTCACCATCCATTAAAATAACATGATAGGCACAAATAAACTGTATTATACATTTGGTTACCCTTGCAGCTAAGTCAAATTACATTTTCAATGTCGTCCACTCAATCTCCCCTCGTCTTTTGTGCTTTCTTTTGATATAAATAGACAGACATTCAGGGGTCTGAAGAGTGGAAGTTAGAAGAATAAAAAAGGAAGAGGAAATTTAGATATTTTTAAATGATGTCCTACATTTTGTCAGCTAAAATCAGGATATTGCCTGAGCGGGGAGAAGCCATGTTCTTCAGTTGTCAAAAGGCAGTAAGTAATGATTAAAATAGCAGTGTGAAACGCGGGGAGATTAAAGTGATGCTAATGATAAGTGAGAGAAGAAAAGGGCAAGCTATATTTTAATTCCTGGGAGAATGGTTAATGACTTCTATTGCCTGAGATTAAACTAAACCTGTCTCATCAGCTTTTTCTGCTCGCTGAGGAAAAAAAGCCCCCTGCACTTTAATTTATTAAACTCTTTTAAGGAAGCACATTGATCTACATAGGTTAAACTTTCAAAATTTGGGCAAAAAGACGCCCCATAAAGCTGTCACGCGGGGCAAAGCTGTTGAGTTGCTCAAGGCACACTATAAAGAATTCATTATCTCCAAACTGCCACATTTAATCAGAAAATATCAATTATTTAAAAGGGGAGTTTGCTCCTGTTTAGAGCATCAGGTTTTACTGACACACTGGATTACACTGACACGTTGAATATATTTTTCTGCTGTCAGTGCGGTGATGTTGTGAACTTTTCCATTTTCAACACCCCTGTTTTTTTGTTTTTTTAATACCTTTGGCTGAGTGAATGTGCATTTGGCCACTGTAAAAGGCTCCGTATAATCACATCAACAGTATAATATCATCCAACAAGTAAAATGTTTATCTCCTGTTCTCAGCTTGTTGGAGGGACTAAGACTTGGTGCTGTGGAAATTTTTTCGCATGGCATTAACACAGAAGCACCGGTGACCTCTGTAATGAAATGTATGGTACTGTTGACATGGCATTACAGCGATTCAACACTGTTCATTAATCTTTGTTTTGCTAGAACCCTTCTGGCATGTCCTTCGCCAAGGTGCGGAGCAATGCCAGAAATTGTAAGGCTCACCACATATTTCTGATGGCAATTAGCATGCATTCCGATCCACTGAGCCCCTCACATAACAGCCCAATCCTTACAGCGGCCAGAGTCTTTATCAGCGCCCGGGTGATAGGAGTCATTGAACATTCTGCTGACAGCAGATTATTTTTGTTTTTATACAGATGTCAGGCTTGAGTAGGTGGTGTTTTCCACTCTTTCTGTGGGACTATGGGCCCTGTTGTACTCCCCTTTTTATCCGCAGAGGACAGAGCAATGCTAAGTTTTCACCATTTCCCACTCCCTTATTTGCCTCTCCCTTTATCTCCCCTTATCTTAACCTCTGTCATTTCAGGTCTGGAAATAGGTCTGATATTTAAAGCACGAGTAAAGAGTAACTGTCATCCCTTAGAGGACAAATAACAACACTCCACCAGCGCTGAATCCTGCGTGCCTCTAAATTCTCAGTGGATCTGTCAGCAGGAAGCAGGCATGCAATTAATAAGCCTTTTACCTCTAATATCACAGTTCTGCCAAATGGGGGAAAAAAAAATGAAGGGACACTCATGCAGATATAAGAGAAAAATTTCCACAAATCCCTGTGAAGAGGGGTTTCTAAACTGCCAACTGATGGCCCGAGCTCAGTCGTAGTAGCCGTGATTCTGATCGATATCATCAATGGCTACTGCTGCCGTGCAGAATTTGATCCAGGAGTCTCATGCTAATGTTCACGCCTGTGTCAGACACAATGTAATCTCTTCTTTTGAATCAATGACAGTTTTTTTATGGTCTCATCGCTTTTCCAGAGTAGATGGTAACACTATTCTTGAATCACATAATTTGAAGCCCTTGAAAAAGCTTTGAGTGTGCTGACAGCTGAGTTAGAGCTGGGCAGTGTATTGATATTGTACTGTAGGGCCGGGCAGTGGGGCCAAAAATGTTATCCCGGTAAAAATGTTCATAGCAGTCAGTATCGATAATTATCACGACACATTTCAAAGCATTATTTCTTTCAAGTTTAAAGGCAGATTATTGCTACAACTATATGGTTAATTGTGTTTTAAACTCTTTGTTGTCCGAACATAACAGACACTTACAGACAGCACAACATTTCACAGATCTGAAGTAGATTAAAACAATTATAATCATAAATAGACAAACCCTTTGAACAGACAGTTTAAAACAATGGTTCCCAACTGCTGGGTCGCAGTCCAAAAGTGGGTCGTGGGCCCATTCTGAATGGACCGCAAGTGACCTGCAAACATATCGACTTTGTAAAAAACACACTTTATGTTTAAGTACAGTGAATTTCCGGCACAGAGCTTTTACTTTAAAGTGCAGTTTCTTGCTGTAGTGTGAGTGACTAATGGACAGCTACTTAGCAGAGACAGCAAACTAGCTTGAGACATGGCCAAACACAAGTATGATGCTGTATATAATGTGTTAAACTGTGTGGACCTTGGACTAATGATGTAAGAGAAATCTGGACCCCGTGGCTGGACCAGTTGGGAACCACTGGTGTAAAACATTTTATAAGTGTTTTAACTGACTTCTCAAGTTTTAAACACACAGTATTTAATTTCTGTGCTGTTGGGAGTAGTTTGCCAAGAGGACTTTCCTTCACAAAGGGATTTCTTGGTTAAATTTAGCAAAGAAAAGTCGTGATTGGGCTTAAAAAGAATAGATTTCTGCCAGAAAGCCCACCAGGAAAACTTCTCCCTTGTGTAATTTCTGCCATTTCTCAATGCAAAATAATAACAAATGACCGACTTTGAGTACAGCGTGAAGTAGCGTGGATCGTTTGTTGCCGATGGAAGTGTATCTGACGAGACTCAGGCAAAGATCGTGTTCACGGAGGAAATCTATTTACGTGTTATTCACATTACGTTTAGTTGCGTTTATTCATGATATGTTATTTCATTCTAATGAAATAGCCACAAATCAGTCACATTAACTTGCTAATGACCATTAGCATTTGATGAGTTGACGATACAGCTACTGTAGCTAACGTCATGTGGCGATTTCTGTCGTGTGGTAGCGCTTCTCTGTTATCCACGGTCAAATCAGTTATACTAAAAATAACTTTATTAGTAACTTTATAGTGTGTGCTTAGTGTCTGGTCTTCTTCTTCTTCTTCTGCAGCAACTAGTGTTTAAGGTGCACTAGCACCCCTCTCTACCGGGGTATGGCTGGTTTGATTTTATCGAATATTTGTTGTGTTTTTATCATGGAAAGTTTTATCAAGATGATTACTGTCATGTTGTTTTGCCCAGCTCTATTATGTCAATATCATGATTAGGTCTGCAGCGATTAGTCGACTAATCGATGACTAATCAACTATTAAAATAATTGGTGACTATTTTAGTAGTCGACTAATCGGTTTGAGTCATTTTTCATAGAAAAGTACCTCAAAATACTCATGTTGCAGCTTCTTATGTTCAAATATTAGCAGCTTTACACACTCTCCCATGACGGTGAACTAAAACCCTTTGGCGTGAGTATGAAACAAGACATTAGATGACATAATTTTGGGGTTTGAGAGAGACAGCGACATTTTTCAACATTTTAACACATTTTTCGATAAAATGATTAGTCGACTAATCGAAGAAATAATCGACAGATTAGTCGACGATGAAAATCTTTAGTTGCTGCCTTAATCATGATATGATTTGGGATACGTAAGTGTTGTCTTTTCCTTGTTTTAAGAGGCTGCATTACAGTAAAGTGATGAAACTTTCTGAACTTACCAGACTGTTCTAGCTGTTCTGACATTTGCCTTTACCCACTTAGTCATTACATCTACATGACTGAAGCTTATTTATAAAAAAATCTCATTGTGTTGCACCAGTAGTCAACCTTGCAAAATTGACATCAAGGTATTTAATCAAAAATATTATGATATTTAATTTTCTCCATATCTCAGAGCCCTAAGCTGAGCTAACTCTTGAATCAGCCGGCCAGTTGTACAAACTCGACGAAGGCCACTTTTCTCAACAGTCTCAAGATTCAAGATTATTTGTCTCTAGGGAAATTTGTCTTGGACATAAAGGCTGCCACATGAAAATACATACACAGTGTGTAAAGTGCACAGACAAGTGCATTCAAATAGTGGAACACTGACCCTCATTTTACATCCTCCTTTTGTCCTGAGTGTAGGAGATTCACTGATAGAGGGATGAAAGAGTTTGTATACCTGTTCGATGCCTCCTTTGGTATCTTGTGGAACTCTGTAGCGTCTACCTGAAGGAAGCAGGACATGGGAAAAGTTGAACATTTTTCTAGCCTTTTTAGTTTGTTTGATATTTTAACTTATCTGAGCTGAAATTTTGTGATGTATAAATAGCATCACTGCCCTCTGTCCAACCCTTATGTACACTGTAGTGTAGCTTGTGTTTGTGGCTCTTTCCTTTTGACAAATTCAAATTTTTCTTTGCAATGTTAATGATTCGAATCTCCAAATTTGCCTGCAGTCAGAGGAAAATGTCTCTGTATTATTTTGTTGACATATTCAGGATGAAATGATATTTCTGCCCCCCCATTCCTCCTCCTTGTTGCGTAAAGTAATATCTCTGTGTTTCTGGGGACACATTACAATAATGCATTAAGAAATCACATTAATAATGCACATATTTTGTCACATATTTATAACTATCCCCCAGACATCAACATGTCACAGTTGTTGTTAGATCCCCTTTGGTTTCAATTAAAATCTCGCTGAGGCAATAAAAATAGCCAATTAAATTGGAGCAGGCTCTTCAGAGGTACAATTGGTCTGATTAGATTAACCTTGAACATCAATTAGGGTTAAAAATAAGCTTAAATGTATTTTAATAACTGCCCACCATATTCCATGTTAAACTATACTACACTTGTATCGCTCATTTCCCCTGTATTGATTCCATAAGTGTCATTATTTTCACTTGATTAGCCCGCATTATCGTTTATTTTCTCTCGTGCTTATTTGCGGCTTAATTATTTAGACCAGAGTATTTTTTTTATAGCGCTCTCATTGTGAAACATTGAGACTTCATTATCTAATTACAGGAGTGTGTTTCCAAGTTACAATAGACAATAGAGATGTAATGATGTATAACAGGCATCGTTCTACATATTAATCAACACGAGTCTGCAAAGCAGGGTCACATTCCAGCTTTTACAGCTGCACAACTTCTCCTGCCGTCACTTAACTCTCGTCTCTTTCGCTCCCTGTCACACGCCCGCATAAAAATACACACTCACTTCTCGTCGGTCGCTGCAGCGTGTCAAGCTTTTCTCACCACCACTCCTGCCTGGCTGCCTTCAGTGATCCCAACCCACCTGGTAACTAAGAGCTGAGCATCCAGACGCTAAAAATATGCCTGACGCTAATGTCACACCCCCCTGCCATTTCCAGCACCCGGTTCCCAAAGCCCAGGCTGGTGTGAAGGGAGGGAGCCGAGCAGACATCTTTGTAATTCTTTTAATAACATGTGTAAATGGGCAAGGGGCCTATCGGTCTTTATCAGGCCTGGCGAGCGGAGCAGAGCAGCTGATACCACCTAGGGGCTGGGAAATGCCTGATTCATCTAACAGCCCGTGAAGCTGATTAATTTCACTCTTCATTAAGAATGTGTTGTGGTGTCTTCTCTGGACTTCGGCATATCTCTCCAACACCACCGCCGCCGCCGCCGCTCTGTCTCTTGGTCATCTCTTCGCTTCTTCTCCAGCCTTTTTCTGTAGCCTCCTTCTTTCCTGGGCAGCGTTAGCAGCAGCGGCCACCCTCCTCCTCCTCTCTTTGCGCCCTTGGCAAATGAAAGGTCAAAGACGCTGCAGTGATTAATGAGCAGTAGACTCTGGGATCTCTCTGTCAACCCCCCGCCATCCCCCCACCCCTCTCCCCTCCTGCCCTCCCCGCTCCTTGCATTATTTCATCTGCTAATCTCACACAACACTACTTAGTTAGTATGTCGCGGAGAAAACAGCGTTGTGTGTCTGCACCGAGCGGCGTGGAACTCTGATGAACTTTCTTCTGCAAAGGCATAAAGGGAGGAAAGAGAATGTTATTGAGGGAAGCAGGGAAGCGGGGGGCAGTGCCCACAGAATTTTTTTGGGCCAAAGAAAAGGTGCTGTAGTGTAAATGGTGAGCTCTCCACTCAGCTTTTCATCTCAAGATGTTGCTACCAAATCTAATGATTTAAGTAGTGTGCTCTCAGCACAAAAAACTCCACTTCAGAAGCTCTGCGGTTTAATGGTGTAATTGAATGTGAACGTCACCGCTCCTTTCACAGGATAGATGACACTTCATGGGCTCAGACCAACTGTTTATTTGAAAAAGTAATGAAATATTTACTCTCCATTGCAGTACAGATTAGCAGCAGTAATTGACTGCAACAGAGGTCTATGCACAAGTATGTGTGCGTTTTATAGCGCGCAAGAGGGAGCGAGGGAGCGAGAGAAAGAGTTAGAGGGCCCCTCATGTTTGAATGCAGATCTTCAGCACACAATAGGCCTGTTAGTGAGGCTGAGTTTCTGCCTGTCACTTTCTCTCCACATGTTGCTTTTTCTTTCAGAGATAAGTGGGCCTAATGCTGAACAAATAGTGGAAATCAGAAGCCACTGAGAATCATTTGCCTCTCCTTTTCCCATGGCTCCCAAATAGACACCCAGACTCACAGACGGAGGGAGTGACGATGAGAGAGGGAGAGCGAGACGGAAAGGAGGAGGAGGAGGAGGAGGGGGGGGAAACAGAAGAAGAAGAAGAAGAAAAAAAAACTCAATGAGCAAAACAATTTTGTCACCACAAGCAGATCCAATTGAAAAGTCTCCTGGATGGGGAAGAGCTGGAGTTGTCAGATCAGGCCATGGCAATGAATAGATCCAAGCAGGCTAAATTGGCATCAGGTGTGGGCTTCCCCTGGCCGGTGATAGGCTCCCACATTGTGCTGGCTAGACATTTGGCCATTTTCAAATATAATGGGAGAAATGAATGCAAATGAGTGAGTGGACTGAAATGTATTTAAATGCAGATTGAATGGGGGGCTCTGCGTAGCGCCTGATAACAAGTTGCTTTAGGAGAAGGGCCACATTGTGTTGGATCATCCCTCCAACCCCCACCGCTGCGATCCCCACACCAGCAGTCCTGTTCTCTCTCCCTCTGTTGCACTTGTGTCTCATAAGGGGCCATTGTTCACTGGGTAAACTCTCTCAAAACTATTTACATTACCCATTTATTTGAATTTCAAATATTTTGGGTTCTTTCTCTCTCCCATATATAGCTGACACACATGCAGCCGGCCGCCTTGGGCTATCCAGTAAAACAGTAATTGCGAAAGGACAGGGGGCTGTGGCAGAAAAAGAAAAAGCCGGAAAAGGAGGGGTTCAATCATTAATGATAATGTTGCTTATGTCCATAGCCTCATTAGGGGGCTAGTATAGCAGCTAGTAGCATGTGTTTCACAAACAAGTTCCCCCCTGCCCACTGCCGGTCGACCGCTAGCCCACGGCGATCCATCTTCTCAAACGTCTCCTTCCCATATTTAAGGAGCTCTCGTTACAGCCTTTCCCAGACCTGTGAATTTATGGTGCACTCCAAGCGGTTAGCATAATCGCTGGGAATGCAGTCATTTCAGCGGGAATGTGGGAATTAGGGCAGGAGAGAAAAGGAAAGCTGTTGGTGTGTTAATTGAATTTCATAAGAATCCTTTGCAGCAGCTTTGCCTTGTTCACAGGGCAGCGTGGACACGTAAGGGCTCCGAATGCACTGTTTATTAATTTATTTCCTCGCCTTGTTTTATTTCCTCGCCTAATAGATCAAGTATTTCTCTATAGAAACCTTGATATTAGACAGCAGCCATGCAGAGTCATAGCTTACCTTTACAAACTGTTAATTTCTCTCCTCTCTGATCTCAGCAAATAGAACAAGTGGAGACTAACAAGAGGGTGCGTTCTCCTCCTCCTCACAGAAAAAAAGAGAACAGCTTTTTATTTTTTCCTCATCTGCATTTAAAATACAATTTACATGCAATTAAATTTGATTAATTAGAGACACTAACCTCTGCCCGTCCTGTGTGCACATAATGTATCATGTATTTCAATGTCAACCAACTTTCTGTTTATCAAGAGCCATCATTATGTTTGGTTTCCACATAATTTAAGGCATTTTAAAAAAGCAAGATTTTCAAATATCTGACATGTTGAACCCTTCAACACAATGACAGTCTTGGCTTGAGGGAGTTTACTTGGATAAACAAGTTGTTCAGAACTTAGTGGACCCTGTGCGCGCGATACTAACTTTAAAATAATACCAGATAATTTTCCGATTGCCAGTTATTTAAAGTTGGCCCTGTTAGCACAGGGGGCAGCTGGGGCAGCGACTGCAGAGATGTTTCAGTGTCCAGAAGTTTCCATGCGGTGATTAATAGGAGGGGTAATGTAGTGGGGAAATGAGTAAACACTCCCTTGCTCCTGGCTTTGTGCTTCAACGGCTTGATGACAAGGGCAGAGCAAGGTGAGAATTAAACAGACCCGCAGAAGAAGAGAAAAAGAAGAAAAAAAAAATGGGGGGGAGCAACGGGCTGGAGGGAGGAGTGAAGCATGACAGACCTGGGCAGTGAGTGGGAGTGAGGAAAGGGCGACTGGGAAGAAAGAAGGCCGCCCTGACAAAAGTGGAAGTGGAAGTTTCTCCTGAAGAAGAATAATTAAAAGCGCTCAAGGGAGGGCAGTTTTAATTTCACATGTAAGGGGCTAAAGATTTCATTTAAAGGCGCGGCGAGCGGAGAGGAGGTTAATAAGATGAACAAAGCAGGGAATGTGAGAACATACAGTGTGAGGAAGCGCGTTGGACTTTCACCTGACACGTTTTTAATTATTGAACCTCTGATATTTCTCCGTTGAAGAGAGGGGGTAAAAAGAGAAGATTAACTGATTAATGGTCATGGTAACCAATTACTCACTCACAGGGAAATAGATGTAACTTCACCACTTCTCATTCGGCGCCTAAACGTCACCGAGTGTAGCGTCGCTCCCGAAGCTAAAAGCATACTCTTGGTTGTGCTGGCGGTCTTAGTAGCTGCCTACTGGGAACACAACCAGAGCATTGCATAATAACTCCTTCTAAAAAAGTGAACTTGCTTCCACAGTCGAATGTGCGCTCTTGATCACTGAAATCTCACTCCATTAGTGCCATCTGAAGTTGATGTATCCCAATTATCATAATAAGATCAGCTTGGTCCCATACTCCATGGGACTCCAAACTCTCTTACTGCCACAAAATGATCAAAAGGACTTTGTGAACTAGACCCAGAGTCCCAGCTGTGGGCTGATTTGTTCAGTAGTGGTGAAAAAAGAACTTTAATTGAATATGATGTATTTCTTTTACTTGTACTTTTGGGCCCAGGCTGCTAGGAGAGAACAACAGAGATATGCCAGCTTGGCGAGATATCGACCCAAGAATACTTTTCTTTACTTAGATCACCGTTCAAGGATGTAATACAGCTCAGTGTTTGCCAAGCTGCACCCCCAGTGATAGACGTCCTCTCTGTGATGCCAGCAGCGTGCTCCACAGGTCTTCACGTGTCCCCCCGTACTCCTCCTTTTTTTTTATATGGAATCATTAATGTTGTCACTGTATGCATGAGAATGACTGTTACATCGCAATCCCAAAATCCTGTTCCGCTGCCGCGTCACACTGCACAAACACTGCTTGACACTTGTGTATTATATGTTTATCAGTCTCTAATGAAACACTGACAAGTTCCCCGCACAAGGGATACTGTGTTCCATTAATTGCCCTTAAGGAACCTTGGGCACTCACAAAAAGGCTGGTCCTATTGCAGCTGACAGCAGAGGGGCCCTCAGCCCCGGCCCCCTGGAGAGGGAAGATATTAAGCGTTAGCAACGTCTGCACTCTCTCCTTCAGTCTCTCTGTCATTCCTTCCCTCTCTCCCCTCTCTCTCCCTCTCTCCCTATATGCATCTGTCTCCCTTGGAAGTAAAAGGTGTCTCATTCTATTTCTTCAGCCACACGTTACTTGACCACGGCGTTTAGCACAGAGCTTGACAAAGAGAGCTGTGTCAGTTAATTTGTCAGAGAGTGTTTGTGATTGATTTATTCATCTAGGGCTCAACAAATGTTTGTACTGTGATGAATCCCCTGAACCATAATTTACTGCAAATTAAACCCAGGCCTCTAATGACACGCAGATATGTGCTGCATGTGCCCGTGGATTAAAACCACAGTTTATTTGGACTTATTTGAACATTTCCAAGAGTTATGAAGCACAAAATCTGCACTGACCTTTCCTGATTCAGATCTCTACTCAAAAAACATCTTTTCAAAACAGCTTTTAATGTGTGAATGATTGTGTGATTTTTTAACCAATATAAAGCGTCTTTGAGTGCCTTGAAAAGCGCTCTATAAATAAAATGAATTAATATTATTATTACTCACACCAAAAACCAGAAATAAGAAGTATTGTAGATATGTTGTGAGACAATTATAGACAATTTTTTTTCAACCCAACTTTTTTTTTTTTGTACGCAGGGTCCTTAAAAAGCCTTAAATGTCTGAAATTTAATTTTCTAAATATTCAGCATTAAATATCCTTAAATTTGAATTTGTGACGTCGTAATTGCCACAAACATTTTATCTAATTTCATTCATCCTTTTCTTTTTGTTCTTGTCAAAATAAGTCAAGCACCTGAACATGAAAGTCCACATTTCTGATGTTACAAATCTTTAAACCTACCACTTAAGCGCATGCTGTCTTTTTACCTTAAAGTTGTAGTACCTGTTTGCAAAATATAGATTAGCCTACCTCGCATTAATAACCATATTCCTACCTCAAATCTACCTCTGCACAGGTCCATATATATTTCTACAACTTACCTTAACACTTGCCTGCAATGTTTGAACAAGAAAAAGATGATTTATCAAAAAAAAAAAGCCTTTAATTTGATTAAAACCATCGTAAAAAGCATTAAATTTAAGTGTCTGATACCTACAGACACCCTGTGTGTATGACTTTAATAATTTTGGAACTAATTAGTGTTGAATTTTGTCCAAGAAAATTTTAAAGGGCTGTAATTTGTTGTTTAAATGTACATTGATATTGTACTCAATGGGAAATCTGCTGCAAATATTCTGTATTTTCTCCTTTATTTCAGCTTCTTACTCAAAGACACTCTTTCTGTTTGTGGCCCAACTACAGTATGTACTTGTCATATTTTTTTTTTTCCAATGTGAGAAGCCCTTTTCGCCGCAGCTTAGCTTCCAAAAGCTGCATCATCTCCCTCACGAGACCCGTGATCTCTCTATTAGAACGTGACAAAACATTTGTTCTCACTAGAAATTACGGTCTGTAACATCCTCTAATGTGATTCACAGTTTATTTGCAAGTCCGTCGCCGCGTTGAACAAGGGGTTATGGGCGCGTCACACATATGGATAATTTTAAGCAGATGCATCTGGCGTGGCTACCATGCTATGATTAGTTTCCAGAGCGTTTGTGAGTGTGTAAACCATCGCTGACATGGATGAAATATAGCCCAGGTTCACTGGGAGTGCAGAGAGAAGAAATGTACCCCATCTGTAATACACTGTGTAGACTAATATCAGCTCCTTTTCTCTGATATTGCAGTGAGATATCGATCTGGTAAAATTGTCCCATATTGGAGCTGTCTGTTGTGATATTCATCATGCTGTCACCTCTCCCCAACACCTACGCGTTATTAGAAACCCGGGTTTGAAGAGGTTGAAGGGTTTTAGTCTCCGAGATGTAGCAAACAATTCATCATGAGGGAGAGAGAGAAAGAGGGAGAGAGAAAAGAATTCAGGTGAGGTGATGCTTGGGTAAGATTTATGTCTAGTCAGGCTGTACATTAAGAATTATATCATCAAGCAAGAGGACACCAGCAGCTTCACTGCTATCTGCTGAGCAGGCCTATTTGCTCTCCTGCCAGGCTTAAATGGAGTTTTTTTTTCTATCTCTTATGAAGCTTTTAAGAGAAATCTGAAGTCTGGAGGAGCGTAGTATCTCACCCAAACAGAGTTATTTGTGAAACGCAACGGCAGCTTGTCAGAGGCAATTGTTATGTATGCGGGGATTTCAGCGAGCCTGACATTATGTTTTGCGCTCGATGCCAGTCACTCATCAGGAATAAAGCCTGTAACTGGTACGTGCCACCTTCAATTTGGCCCACTTCAGGGTGGGACTCTAGTCTGAGTTCCTGTTATTTCCTCTCTTTGCTCGCAGTCAGAGATTCTTCCGGGAGGATCACAGAGACGTACACAGACGGAATCCAATTCTTCCGTGTCTTGCAGAGGAGTCAGACTTTGATTCGTCTTTAACTCAGTACAAATGCTCGTCTGGGAATGTGCAGGCTGGGGGCTCCCTCTGAAGTTCTCTCTGCCTCTCTCTCTCTCTCTCTTCCTCTCCCCGTCTCTCCCTGGGAAGTGTGTGCGCTTGCACGCTAGGCTGTGCTCTGTTAGCCACGATGTTATTGTTGTAAACAGCATTTAAAGCACAGCTGGCCAAATTGATCAGGGCTTGCGTTGGAGTGAACTTGAGCAGCAGAGAGTGGGGCTGCATAAACAGGGCTGCTTGTATCTAAATATGCAAACACTCTCTCAGCAGTCCACACTCAGGGGAACAGACACTGTTACTTCTGATGGGGTAACAGTGAGAAGCAGTGAGAAACAGGCTCGAGCCCTAACCTTTCCATGTATACACACAGAAAGAGGCAGAGGGAGAGGAGACAGGAACATTTTTCCTGATTATGTAAACATTTCTTTTCCTCCCCAGATCATTTTTGGACTCCTCCAAGTATTTACTTTTCATTAATTATTGAAAAAAAGAAAATCAAGAGGAAAAAAAAAAAAGTGAATAAACAGTAGATAATTTTTGTTTAATGTTTCACACAGGATTCCAATCCTCAGTGCAATTAATGCTAATCACCACGGTCTTCCTGTTTAGCTTGAACTGCTTGCTGTCTCTCTGTCCACGTTTCTCCTCCTTTAAACTCCCTCTATCTTTCTCCCTCTGCGTTTTTCTTCCTCCTCCATCTCTGCTGTTAGTCACCCCGTCTCCTCGTGTTATGATTACATCACCCTCTCTGTCTGTTGTGTCCATTTAGACCTGAAATTAATCACATCCGACAATCTGGTGGTGCTATTCCCAAAGTTCAAAAGCTTTAGTGGTGAGAGAGTGATATACAGAGAGCGGTGGAGGGAGAGACAGAGCAAGATGGAGCGCATCAAGCATGTTGGAGGTACTTACCATTTGTAGAGTACAGTATATTAATTGCTTATCGGTTTTTGATTTCAGAGTCATTTAGAGTCAATCGAACGCATAATTTTCACAGCTATTGTTCTTTGGGGTTTGTTAATTGTCACCCCACTGGCAGAATTAAAAGCAAATTAAAAGCCTTAACTATTGACTCTATCTGAAGTCACTCTCCACAACAATTTCACAAAACAATGGGGAGGATTAATGAAAATGCAGCTTGATTTCTGTTCTCCAAAGCTTTTGCTATGGGGAACCAATTAACTACCCTTCAGGATGACTTTCACTTCTAACTGCCGGTCTGTTCCACTGCCAGAAACTGGGATTAATTCTCAATTAATCCCTCCACCAGAACAACTCTGCCTTTGTCTGCTGGGGAGGACATGAGCATACAACACCGAGGTTACCCCAAGCCTGTTTGGTGGAGGAACTCCACCCCTCCTAAGATTGATACACCCTGTAGACTAGCTCTTCTCAAGCTGAAAATAAGAGCCATTAAAAGGGAATGGTTGACAATGATTTTTGTTTTAGGATTTTGAGCTTTATTAGCCATGCATATTAATGAGTCAATTAATTCCATTCGTCCTCGCGAGTGGTCTGTTTGTTTTTGCCTGACCTTTTATCTTAGATGCGTTCACGCTCGGCTTGGTTTAAGCACTTACTCCATACTGTGTTTCCCATAGCCTCACGTCCAAAAGGGGAGTTTTTATGTGTTTAGCACTAAGATTCTCCCCCTCTCTTTTGTTTTCTCTCTGCAACTCTCTCGCTCTCATCCGTCCACCCTCCCCCTCTATCTGTTCTCTCGCTCTTTCTCCCTCTGTCAGAATGCCTGCTGGATGTATTCCTCTCTAAATGTGACAGGAAATATGCTATTATAGCATGCAGAATATTTGCCTGATGGGATTTGCAATAAAATTACTACATTTCCTTTCCATTAGGATCTCTAAAACCCCTCTCTCTAATTTATGATTACCCTGGCAAAAAGACATGTTATATACATAAAGACTAAAGTAGCCCCCAGTCCACATTTAGCCCGTCCTGCTTTCAAAGTTAGTTGAGAGGACAGGAGAAATAATTGAAAAGTGCAGCTGGACTGTGTACAATCTTGTAAGGGATGCCTAGAAAATGAGATTAATCAGTGCACAGACATTGTGGGGAAAAGTTTGCAGTGAATGCCTGACAGTCGTGCTCTTTCTCTCATTTCAAATGTTGGCAGGCTAGCAGGCAGCTCCAAGGGAAATGCGCTCCTTTCATACTTGAGTAATTGATGAATTGTATGCAATATGCAAATGAGAATCCATAAATCTTATGAATGACAGCTTAATTTATGTGAGCCTTAATGAATGCAGGATTAGATTTTAATTAAATATCCTCAAAGGCACCCTGACTGGGTAAGTTTTTAAAGCCTTGTTTTGAAGACTTGTTTCATATGCATCGCAGTTCATGAAAAAGAGAGATCAGTGAGAGTGGTTAGATGAAATTTCCCTCGCAGTTTGAAGATAAGACCTGTTCTGTTTTGCTAACCAAAGGCACTTGCAATTAATAAATATTGGAGCAAAATCATATCTACCAATCTCATTTAGGCTTTCCTGGAACTGCTCATTCTCATACATTTGATTAACTGCATTTACTTTAAGCGCTATCTGATTTCTAACATTTGGTACAGTATCTTTTTAATTAAGAGAATCATCCATTAGGCATGGAAAAGTCAACCAATTAGGCTTTCCTCATCAGTTCCCGTGATGTAGGAAGTCTGCTTACTCATTATCAGAGTCTGTTGATGTGATACTAAACAATCTTGGACTCTGTAGTTATGGGACGCACAATTATGAAATCAGCTTTTAACATTAATGATGCATGGGAATAATCAGCAATTTATCGTGTTTTCAGATCTTTTTTAGATTCTATTTCACAGCTGAGAGGCTTCAAACAGCTCTAATAGAACGTGATTACAAGAGTAAGCTCTTTGTAGCTACTGTAACACTGGGGTGTGCTTTTTTTTTTTTTCCCCTCTCCTGGAGCCTGGCTGTGGCTTCATGACACAGGCTGGAGGAAGGAGCGTGACCGACTCCGAGTTCCTCCGTAGCATCAGACTCTGTGATGGTCTCACCCAGCGTGGTTCTAATCAGGCCTGAGCCCAGACAAAGGCACCAGGAAGGCACCCACTCTCCCAACTACTACTGATCTCAACCCTGCACATTAGTGCACACAGGGATCAGAGCACAGACAGCACTTTAAAAGGGGTTTTAGTGGGATTGATGCTAACTCTCTCCCGCCTTTGATTTCACACCATTTGATCTGTGATATATTGTTCCGTAACAAAGGTTCACAGTTTGCAGGCGGATGCAGCTGTTCCTACCCCTAATAAATAAAAGTGTGTGTGTTTTTTTTCTTCCTCTCCTCGTACTCACAAACTCGCTGTAATCCAGCTATCTAGATCAGATAAGCGCGATGTGGCTACCTGTGCGAGGCGGTGTTTGACAGGTGCAAGGGGAAGCTGATTGAGATAATCCAAGAATAGGCTCAATGCAAATACAGATACAAGATGAGGGTGAGGATAGATGGATGCATGAAAAAGATGGATGGGTGAATGCATTCCCATGTATCATGCTGTGACTCTGAGATTATGATCATCACAACCAATAGACTGCCAAGGTCAGCAGGAAATATAAATCATCTTTTTTTTTTCTCCTCCCGTTTTGTTGAAGGCAACATGTATTCCTGTCATTTTCCGTGGTTTGGGTTTGTCAGATTGTTATGATTAGGATTATTTTTATATGACGAAGATGAAGATTTGACTTTGTTATCAGGAAAAAGATCTAATGTTTGTCTTGCGTCCCAGGACGTCACCGTCAACAACATTTAACCAAACAAGAAAACATACTACAAATGCCTCAAATCACATAAGAGTGTATGACAAGTGGATGCAGTGCAACAAATGAATCATTCCTGTTGCAGTCAGTGTTCAACCCAGGTACACTGAGGCTACTTTGACGCCATACTCTGATTTAATAGGTTGATAGACTGAGCAACAAGAGAGTTCCTCAACCTGTTCAATCGAGCCTGTGGGACTTTAAATCATCTGTGTGATGTCAAAAGCTGATATTCTTCAATATAACACTATTATCTAGGATTTTAACTGAGATTATCAATTTATCTGAGTCTTTTTTTAAATAATTTTCTGGTCTATAAAAGGTCAGAAATATGTGAAAAATGCCTGTTATTTTATTAATTTTACATCATAAAGCTCATCTTTAAATTGCTTGTTGTGTCCATCCACACTGAAACCCAAAGATTTTTATTTTACATGCATGTAAAAACAAAGAAAAGCTTCAAATTCAGACATTTAGGATGTCAACATCAGAGGCGATTGACATTTTTGCTTGAGAAATAGCTCAAATAGTGCGTCTGACTCCTCTGCAGTGACTCAGAAATGATCAATAAACCATAGAACAGTTGTCGATAATAATATTTAATAGTATTTAGTAGGGGTGTAACGATACATTGATCCACATCGATACATTGATTCATTGATTAACGATCCAGTTACATTGATGCAAAATGAAAACATTGATCCATATCGTCATCTTAAAGATACACCTTTATTTTGAAATTCACATAGCACGTCTGTGTCACCATTTTAGTGAACAGGTCTATTTTTATTATTTTTTGTTACAGAAGAATATCGTTTTTCATTTAAATGCCTGATACCTGGAAGAGCTCAGAAATAAAATGGTCAAATCATGTTCTAGTTGTTTTTGTGATTTGATGTAAATGATTGTGTTTGATGGGCATATGATATCGCGTCATATCGATCGCAGGCTCCTGAATCGAATCGAATCGAAATCGTATCGTGACAGACTTTGTGATATCGGCAAACATCGTATCGTCATCCAAACAAATCGATATAATATCGTATCATGATGAAGCTGGTGATTTACACCCCTAGTATTTAATACTGTAACAAGTTTAAAGAAAGAAATCCTCCATATAGATCAGGCCTACTAGCTTTGCCCAGGGGCCACTTTTGCAACAGGAAGTAACAGGAAGTTAGGGGCCAGTCTTTAAACAAATAATAATAATTATGAGTATATATAATAAAAGAAATGCCTGTTTTGAACCTTTAAATATTTGCAGTCCTCACTCCAGTTGCAGTTGGTGTATGCAGGGGTGTTACTAGGATTTGGGGACATTCGGGGCTCCTCTCTGACCTCTGTTGGAGGGGTTATGATTAGAGAGATCCTCCCCTGGCACTGCAAGATCTATTTTGATGCCTTTTTATGCACTTTGACACCTTATTTACATCCAAATTTCAAAATAAAACACCCAGTGTGAGTCAGTATATTTACATTGTGAATTAGAAACCCTACCACGGGCCAGATTCAGCTTACGGGTCGCAGGTTGAGCATCACTGATGTAGATTATTAATAAACACTTCTCGGTTCCTCATCTGTTAGTTTGCATTGGCAGGGATGTTATCAGTGTTTGCTAACATCACTGTGCACTCCATAGCAGGGCTAAAAGCGGCTCATCAAGGTGGAAAACTGAGATCACATTCAAATCAGACGATAATTAATTAGACATATACGTTATCACCAGCAACCCACAGTGGAAATCAGTGTTTAGTGTTTGACTCTACGCTGTAAGTTGAATTTATAGACTAATACATGTCAATCTTCCTTTTTATTGCCTTAAGACAACTTCTCAAACAGCAGAGCTTGTGTCCAAAATAACTAATTTCTAGAATTAAAGTCAAACATTTCATCTCTTCTGCCTCAGCCAACCTTGTTATCTTATCTGCGGGGATTTTAAATTGGTAGTAATACACCGCAGCCATGTTATCCCTGTCTTTCAACAAACATAGTTAACCTCTCGGGGGAGTTGCGTGCATATTGTTAAACAGTTTGATTGAACCAAATAAAAAAAAAGTATACACTCAGCATATTCAGGCCCCTGCTGGTCTGAGGCCTCTGAATTTCTGCCTGACCTGGCACTTAAAAGGTAAGGAGCTGCTTTGTTTTATCAATAAGACCTTGTTTTCATGGCTGGTCACCACCCCAGCGAACCAATCAATGGGGCATGCTCTGCTATCGCTGTGAGAGAAATGAAAAATAAACCCCAGATAATCCTTCAGTTAAAAGGTTACTCAGGGCGATAAAAGCTATTTTGTTAATTTATTTACTCTCTGCACTGGAGAGATAAAGAAAAGGAACAATTAGGGAATTCTAGGTGAGAGATTTTAAAAGGGCAATGACATTGGGTTAATATTTTATAAGGCCTGATTGGCAGAGACCTGGAGAGGCCTTTTGTTTACACAAGCCCCAGACGGAATGATTCACTCGCTTGTTTTGGCCGACTGGGCGGAAATGGAATAAATATCTTCATCCTTACCTTTTAGAAACGTCAAACAAAAGAGCGAGATAAAAGGTTAATGGCTCAATCATAACCAGCAGGAAATAATATTATGCTCTTTCTCTGCAAACCCGAGTCACTATTGACATAATCAGGTTGAATTCCTAAAGATATCCGAAGATGGGAGGAGCAGATGAGTTTTTGTGTGTAACTAAATCCACTGAGGGAGTGTGCTCACTTGGGCTAAACATTACATTTGTGGTCTCAATTGATTTATAACAGATCATAATCACTGCATTAACGGCGTTCTGGGTAATAAGATCTCAGTCACTGCTTCCGTCGACAGAAAAGAGTCTGATAGTGAGATGTCAGAATTTTGCCATGAGATCAAAAACCCGTCCTGATATCTCATCCGATATTATAGCTCTTATTATACCTATCACCTCGTGTTGGCTTCCTGTAAACGGGGTGAGAACGTGAATTTAATTATTGTGCTTTTATTGCATTGTAGCGCTGAAATTGGACTCGTGCGGAGTGTATTGTTGGGCCCTGTGTAATCTGATTGCCTGCGCAGCGTAGTGTGTTGGATAGTATCAGGTTCCAGCCGACTCTGCTGGGTCAACACACGGCCGGGCCATTAAAGGAAGTCTGGTTCAGGGAAAGTTCACCACTATTTTCTTTTCACCATGGTAGCGAAACAAAAAAGAGAGAATAGATGTGTAACATATTTGTGGCCCCCAGCCCAAAAGCTGGTGGGGCCTATTTTGTTTCCTTAATTGAAGCCAGAGATACGAGGGCTCCGAATATCTTCAGTGTAAATATAAATAAAGCAGGGAATAAGATTCTTTCATGACTGACCTCCGATGCAGAAATAATATTGTCCAAATAAGTCCATTTTAAAACCCGGAGGTTTTTATTTTTCTGAAACATTTAAAGAGAAAATGAAAGATTAGGAAAGACAACAGCAGATAATGTATGAGAAGAACCAGAATTCCAATCATAAATCCAGTTGTGCTATCCTTTTTTTTTGTTGCAATAATGGCCTAGTTTGGAGCAGTTTCTGTGCCAGGCTATTTAGGGAATCAGCATCTGCTGCTTGATAAATAGCCTGGCTCTTTTGTTTTAGGCCAGGTTGAGTTCCTCTCTGGACTCGGCTTATTAGCCTGGATGGCTCTGACCATTGCAGAGCTGCACTGGTGTTAGCATGCATGCCTCAGCTGTGGTGTTTCAAGCAGCTAAATTACATATTGTTAAGGAGCATTACCCCAAACACAAGTGATAACGTTGAATAAAGGAGGAGAAAAGTCACTGCACCTCCTCTGTTCTTGCCTTTTTCTGTAAATTTAGACAGACTTATGGAAAGGAGGCGATAACCTTAATTTCTGAGAGGCTTTCCTGTTGCTCGGAGGTTCCTCAGTTCAAAGCGTCTTTTCAGTCGGTGTATTGCTTTCATGGCCGGCCAGTGTTATTTGTGTAGAGAGAGTAGCTGAAATGCTATCCCTTTAAAGACACAGACACATTCTCTCGCCGCCTATCTAAACATTACCTTTACTTAACTGGGTCTTTGTACCCGGGTTCACATCCTTTGACATGATCTAAGGTTGATGTGACATTTTTTTGTCCATCTGAGGGGCCTTTTTGCTTTTAGTATTGTTGGTAAAAAGCCTTTTACCCATCACATACCCTCTATTGAGGTCTTTCATAAATAATTCAGCCAGAGTACAAGTGAAAGTGATGACAGCAAAACTGTGTGCGATCTCTCCCTCTCATAAGATCAAAGAGGTGCTTCTATAGAAATAGGAATTACATTTCCAGACGTTCCTAGGTTGAGCGGGCTCTCGTTTCTCTTTCTCTCCCTCTCTCCTCCTCCTCGCTGCCCTCCTCTCACTTCTCTGTCATTCCCTCTCCCTCTCGCTACTTCTTCCTATCACTTTTGTGTTTTCCTTCCAAAGGGACACAGTTGGGTGAAGGTCTGCTTTTAGTCCTAAAACCTCCAGAGCCGGTATATTTGAGAGTCAGCACATTCAGACAGATAGAGCGAGTGCACTCTATTAGCAGGACTGAGGTAAATAAACCTCACAAGACACGGCTGAATAAATTCAACTACTAAGGCTGTGTGGTATCTGAACTAAAACACTGCATCACTCTGTAGATACCGCCTTTGGGAAATGTAGTGAAATGTACTGTAACACAAACAACTTTATGTACTGTACCGGCTGATAAAGTCCAGAATGAGCCATCATTGTTAAAAAAAAATAGCAGCAGCTCATCAGTTCCTTACATTGATTAATTTAATTTTCAGTTATTAGAAGAAAAAGTAATCATCTGAAAATCATTTGACAAAGATTCAAATCATGACAAAGTTAAAAAAAAAAACAGTAATAAATGACCAAATAATGTAATGAAATACAGTTTTATAAGTCTTGTGGCCAGTAATGTATCATGCCATCAATAGACTTTGTACCTATAAGGCCCAGAGCACAATGCTTTCCAATAAGAGTGAAGTCATGCTCACTGCAATTGCGTTGCTGAGTGCCTAGCGTTTTTGCAGCAGCGCCTTGAATGCCTAAAGTTTAAAGAACTTAGAGCGAAAAAGCGCCCAACGTCATTGCCCGCCATCATCCAGGTGAAGCTCCTGGACCAGCAGGTGGTGCTTCATGTCATTTCCCGTCTTTCTTAGGGTCTCGTGTACCCACACAGATTTCCGTTTGTCCTAAAATGCTCCCCACCTGTCCGCTTTTTATGCATAATTTAAGGCAGTGGTTCCCAACTGGTCCAGCTATGGGTCCAGATTCCTCCGTAGTCATTAGTTTAAGATCCATAGAGTTCATTACATTAAGGTCATACTTGCGTTTGGACATGTTGTCAAGCTAGTTTGCTGTCTCTGTCCAGTAGCTGTCCAATGGTTACTCACTCTAAACAAAATATAGTGGGTTTTTTTTTACAAACTTGATACGAGTCACTTGCGGTCCATTCAGAATGGACCCCATGTTTGGACCAGGACCCACCAGTTGGGAACCACCGATTTAAGATACAGATCTGGAGGTTAACTAAAGCAAAATAGCAGTTGAGCTAAGGACAGGTGAAGATTGCATGGCAACAATTAAAAAGAAAAAAAGATTCAGCAAGCTTCAGAAAGCTCTGTTTACTCGGGACGGGCTTCAATAAAAATGGCTGTGTGGTATATAGGGCTGCCACGATTAGTCGACTAATCGACTATTAAAATAATCGGTGACTATTTTAGTAGTCGACTAATCAGTTTGAGTCATTTTTCATAGAAAAGCACTATAAAAGTACCCCAAAATACTCTTACTGCAGCTTCTTACGTTCAGATATTGGCA